>NW_028327187.1:8050833-8370555 GCF_987537825.1 Furipterus horrens
TTTATTTTATTGTAGAAAAAAAGCAATTTAGCTCTTGCTACCTTACTGGGCTCTTCCCGGTTCTTTCTCGACTTCGTTGTGGGTAAGTTCATGAAGCTGAGACACCACTGGCCATAGGCCCAGACCCAGGACTTTATCTCAGGGACTCTAGGCAGACTGGGGAGTCCAAGGGAGCTTGTCAGTTTTGAGGCTTTCTTTCTTCTCCAAGAAGTAGTAGGCAAGAGCCAGAGAAGAGTAGAAGATTTTAATGACATAAAGTGTGGTGACTAAGGGGGAGGACTAGAACCAACTCAGGCTGTACTGATGTGTCTCAGAATGTGGTTTCCTTTAAATAAAAATATAATTAATTCAGCAATTCTCTGAGCTACTTTGCTGGCTTTGGTACATTTTCAGCCCCAATCTGAAGCATTTTTTTTTTTTTTTTGAAATCATAGTTCACAACTTTGCTGGGTTGGCCATTCAGTGTTCCTAAGGTTTTATCCTGTTCTGCTATCACTAGTGCCCTAAAATAGAGTGATCTAAGTGTACCTACAAGAGACAGTACTGGACATGGTATCAGAAGTCTTGGGTTCCAGTTCCAGCTCTGACATTTGCTGAGGTGTGACCTTTGGTAAATCACTTGAGTTCATAGAACTTCAGTTTCATCATCTGTTTTACCTGGAGGCAAAAATATCTGGACCTCATGAAGCCCATAAGAGAATTAAATATAATAATGAAGGTTCTAGCAGGGGCAGCTATTCAAGTCTTTGGCAAAATAATGGTCCTGTTCTATGTGAGAAAGTCATCCTCTTCAACCAAGGAAGAGTGACACACAGGGGATGGTGAGTAATAAATAGGAGTCAACCTTGGGAAAGCGGTCAATGGTGTGACAGATACTGTATCTGCAAGTACCTCATCCAGAATGAGGTAATGTATGAGAAAGTGTAAAAGAAGCATGGGGCTGATGTACTAGGTCCTTAAGAAGTGCTAGTTTTCTTCCTTTCGCCCCCTTTATTTTTTTCAGGGAAAAATAACTATTTTAGAACTTCTTTCTTCCTGCTATTTTCCCTTGGGAAGTTCAGATAAAGCCATTAAGCCGCTTTATTAGTATATCGAGTCGGACTGCACAGCCATTCTCGGCGGTGCAGATAGACTCTTAAGAAGCTACACCATCGTCTCTCGAGACAGACGGCTGCCGACGAGTAGATTAACTCAGTTGATTGGCGCACCTCATTATTGTGGCCAACAGGCCCAATTCAGCTCCCCCATGGGTCTTTTAGTTCTAGTTCACCATGGACCACAAAGAGGAGCATTTCAACTTATTTGAAAGAAAATGCATATCAGGGATGGAAATATACATGCTATGTACATGTGGGGTGGGCCGTTTTGGCATTCTTCTTTCTCGTTGCTGTTTGAACACCAAAACTAACCTCAGAATGAAGGGGTAGTGATGAGACAGTATTGACTCAGAAAACATCAAGTTCAGACGCATCTCAGGGATCACCCTGTTCAATTCAGTCTCCTCTTATTTGTCAGATGGGGAGACCCATGCCCAAAGAGAGTCTGAACTTCCACAGATTGTCAATATCAGATCTGAGACTCCTAGTTAACTACTCTTCTCACAGGCCCATGGTGCCCTTTGAAATTAAGTTCAGTTTTCAAAATGACCCTAGTTATGCTCTAAGAGTCTTTTGAGAGCAGGAGCCAGTCCTTGGCAACCAATGAGGGGTGTTCTTGATGTGGGTGTCACTTCTGTCTCCTTGGACCCCTTTTGGGCCTTCTTAATAGTTCCAGTGGAATAAAAATGTAAAAGAATTTAGTAACTGAAATTTAAAAAATGTTTTTTCTTATTAAAAACTATATTAAATAAAATGAAAAATAGTAGGAGTTTTCTGGGCAACTGCCCTGGGTTAGACTTTCCATGCCCACTTGGGGAGTACCCCCTGGTGTTCACTTCTTTCTCTGTTTCTCTTTATATGGGGAGGTGGCAACAGACATGAGAAATCAACTACACACTCTGATAACAGAACCAAATATTTCAGTATGGAAAAATCTATGATCTAGAATCTTATTTATGAGATGTCCTGGGCCCTGATTATATTGAGGTAGGAAATGATAGGTGAAACCCAGTCCAGGACAAGGCAGCCAGAGACAGACACTAATGGGATAAAGAATATTTCTAGAATATGGAGGGAACTGACTATAATTTTGGCACTTATTGACTCAATCTGGCCTGGGAAAGCTGTACCAACATTAATGTATCTGGCTAAGAATTAGAGTTTCTTCTACAGAGAAAAAGGAAGAAGACTGAATGGGGCATGAAGGCACAGGTGAACAGATGACTAAAATGGTGAGTAACTAGACAAATTAAAAACTAAAATAATCTGTAAAAATGTCCACAAGGCCAAGAATCTTAGATCCATCCACTTTGTTTCCAGAATAATATCCTAAAGCACAAAGCCAATCATGTTGTTACTACTGTGTGGGTTCTTGACTTTGTGTAGGAGACTGCACAACGTGAGTCCAGGTGATCTGAGAGTACATTTGTTAAAGCTGGGGACAGTGAAACAAAGAAAGGCCTTAGGGTACAAGAAGCAACAGGAAAGAGCCTAGGCAGTGCTCTGCTTTGGGTCCCTAGACACCTTATAGGAAAGGAGTGAGCCAAGGCGGGGCTGCTATTAGCTCACTGGGAAGTGAAGGTCACAGACACAGAAGTGAGCCACAGCAGGGAAGTTAGAGAAAAGGGGGCCTTGGAGACAGGATGGGTGGGGGTGGGGGTGGCGGGGGTGGGCGAGCCCAGGTCAAGCTGCCACTGGCCACTGCTCCCTTGTCTGCAAGTCTTATGGGGACCCTTAGAGTTTAGAAGTAAAAAGTCCGTGCTCAGGAAAGGGCATGGCCATGCTTTAGGGCGAGCCCACACTGAGTCTTTCTTTGTCTTGACGTTTTTTTAAAATATCTTTTTCTGCGGGTGAGAATCTTAGGGGAGGGTTTCAGCAGAATATTTATCAGCATTCCACATGTATTTTTAATATACTGATGTGTCAAAATGAGCACACAGGGGGCTTGGGAATGTTCTTTGGTCTGCTATACTGTTTTACTTTTATCTTGGGTTGGTCTGGCTTTAATGGGGTTTTTGTTATTTGTTCCTCTGACTTCATCTGTCCTTGGATTCAGCTGGAACAAATGGCATTAATTGGGTCTTTGTTCTCTATTTTCCCAGACCATGGAGACTTAAGCCATGTATTCTCTGGTTAGGGAGGAGAGGTATGAACTATTCACTTCTGAGTGAGTGTCCTTGGTTGGGGGAGATAAGGTCTTGTGATTCACCAGCTGTCTTTAAGTTGTTCAAACTATTTGGCCTTGTTTAACATTTTCTTGTCTCAGTTTCCCCATTCCACTTGTCTAGGAATTTTCCTCGCTTCTTACTATCCTGCATAATATAATCAATCATTATAAAGGCCCAAACGTGGTATTCAGTAATCTTCAGGAAAACACCATTCTACTACATTCTCTCACAAAACCTATGCCACGGATATGTTCTTTACCAGTCATCCTTCTTAAAACATGTCCTTTGTATCTATGCTTCTATACTTAGTAGGAGTGGTAGAACGAGGACTTGAACTCAGATCTACTAACTCCAGACCAGTGCCCTTCCTACTATATTATGCTTCTTGACTAATTTAATTCTGCTTTATGGTCATTCTCCATTATATCAATGAATAACAATAATATACAATTGTTAATGTTCATAGAGGACTAACTATATTCAAAAGTCTTGATCCATGCATTGTCTCATTTAATCTTCACAACATCCCAAAGAAATAGGTGCTATTTTCCAGATGAGGAAACTGAGGCTCAGAGATGTTATATAATTCACACAAGAGTTCACAGATAGCAAGCTGTGGAAACAGGATTAAAATCCAGATGTCTGACTAAGTTCAGAACCTGTGCTTATAATTACTACTTGTTTTTCTGTTAAAGAATTGCTTTATTAATGCAAACTATTAATACATACACACAAACTGTAAAGCACTAAGTAACTTAAATCTCTATGTCATAGCACACAGGTGGCAGCAATTCAACATCCAGAGTCGACAGAACGCTTGAGAGAGACGGCAACGGATCAGACTCACACAGAGGAGAGGTGAGAGGGGGCCAAGGTGTAACAGCCTTTCAAGCTTCCTCTCCTCAGCAAGGATCATGAGAGGCACTCCATTCAAGGGGAACTGGGAAACCTGGTGTTCTTCAGGCAGGTGGAAACTCTCAAAGTCTAGAGGATTGAAGGGAAAATTTTTTCTATTTCTGGATAGGTGTCATCTGAGGCAGGAGCAGAGCGTTTTTCCTTTAACAGTCTTCTCTGTCACCTTTTTAGTAGGGAAGGTTGTCTGTTTCTGTTTGAGAGGTCCATTAGTCTTTACTGACTTTTCTGTAGCTCTGTTGACAGTTCCCAAAGCCTTTCTGGGAGCTTTAGGTAAGGCTGGTGAAGCATCAGATATTTTGCCAACATGTGTTATTGAAACATGAGATCTCCCATCTACAGCTTTAACTGAAGGCTGGGGTCCCAGCTTCAGCTGGTCCTTAGGAGTAACACGGGTGCCTGGTTCTCCATTTTCCTTATCCACAAAGATCACAGTAGCCATTCTGGATTAAGTGAGGATCAACAGCCAAAATCACCCACAGCTCAGTCTCCAGCAGTAGTACCCCGTCCCTATAATTACTACTTTTTGCTATCTCTCAAAGCATTCTTTTGACCCACTATGCATAGAGCATATCATTTGACTTGCATCCCAAGGGATGGACTACATAAGCAGCAGTGCATTATGATTTATGGCGAACAACTTAGAAATAGATGCATGGAGAGAAGTGCAGTGAATGTTTGGGGAACCAAATTCTCTCTGTTGGAATCTACCTGTTTCCTAGGAAGATATAATCCATTCTCTGGTCTCAATAATCTGCATCCTACTCCTAACTCAGAACACATGCCTCAGAAAACATTTCTGGAATTAATGGCCACCTGCTGCAGAAACTAGAGATTCCAAGTAGTGAGGGAGTGCAATGTTATACATCGCCCTTAGGGCGCTTAAGATCAGTTTGTGAAGGTAGAAATACCACAGACTCCAAATACAGAAAATTCTACCCATTCACCATTAGTAGGTTCTTGTTGCTTTATGAATTCAAAATGAATGGTACAGAACTGACTGGTGTGGCTCAGTTTGTTGGGTGTTGTGATCCTGAGGGTTGCCTTTACAGCTAACTTATCCCTCCAGATTTGCAAACCCTGTGCATGGGTGCAGAGCTAGCCTGTTCTATGTCTCTGCCCTTCAATCAGTCTCAAGGTGGTTTCTTCCTTATGTCCTTGTTTATAAGACTTCTGTTCAGCTAGTCTTCAGTTGGTTATTCAGGTTGATTATTCCATAATTAGTTGTAATTTTGATTTGATCCTGGGAGGAGGTGAATGCCATTGAGCATCCTTATAACCAGTGTTTTGAACTCTGCACCTGGTAGATTGCTTGTCTCCATTTTGTTTAGTTCTTTTTCTGGAGTTTTGTTCTGTTCTTTGATTTGGGACATATTTTTTGTCTCCTCATTTTGGCAGCCTCCTTGTGTTCGTTTCTATGTATTAGGTAGAGCTGCTACTTGTCCCAGTCATGGTAGAGTGCCCTTATGTAGTAGGTGTCCTGTGGAGTTCACTGGAACAGTGTTCCTTGTCACATCAGTTAGGTGCTCCAGGTGTGCCTCTGTATGGATTCTGTGTGCCCTCCTGTTGTTGAGCCTTGGTTGCTATTGATACTTCAATGGGAAGAACTGACCCTCCTGAGGTCAGCTGACACTAGTGCTGGGCTTCAGGCTGCTTAGAAAGAAGTACAGCGCACACTGAAGCCAGCTGCTACTTGTTGGGAGTTTGTGAACTGTTAAGATATTTTAGGAAAGTTTGAAGCATACGCTAAGACAAGTTGTTTATATGGAAATTCTGTTGGAAGCTGCTTGGGAGGGCCTGTAAGTTGGGTAGGGTGGGGTCTCAGAAAATCACCAGGGTAGGGTGAATGGTGTTAGCCAAGTTGATGGAGACTCAGATGTGGTACCTGACTGTGCCAGCAGGGGGAGAACTCAGCAAAGGAACAATGCCCTCTGCTAGCACCTCTGTCTGGGAGAAAGCTTCCTCTCCAGCCCTTGCCTTGAAGCTGGACAAATTCATTTCCTCCTTGTATGTCCCTGGCACCTTTTAAGCTGCTGCCCCAGTGCTGGAGTTCAAAGTGAGTAAGTCCATGCAGGAGCCCTTTACGAAGAATGCCTTGGGACTCCAGAAGCCCTCCATCTCACTCAGCCACAGTCTCTGCTGGTTTTCACATCCAGATGTTATGGGGACTCCTCTTCCTGGCATTGGAACCCTGGGCTGGGGGACCTGGTGTGGAACTGGGATCTCTCACTCCACTGGATGGGAGGTCTAAAGCCAAGATAGCCTTTTAAATTTTTAACCACCTCACATGTGTGTGGGACAAGAGCATTCCATGTCTCTGCCCCTCCTACCAGGCTTGACATGACTTCTATATATCCTTAGTTATAGAACTTCCATTTAGCTAGGTTTCAAGTTGGTCTCATTGATTGTTGTTATATAGTTTAATTGTAATTTCGATATTCTTGTGAAAGGAGGCAAGTACAGCATTTACTTACTCTGCAGTCTTGATGAGAAGTGTCTTGAATTTTTTAAAAAGTATCACTTTTCCTTTTTTTAAAAGCCAAAGTATACCTATAAAGTGACTTGAAACCCAAATCAGTATGCTTGTATGGCTTACCCATGATTGTACGAAGCATTACCAACGGCAGTGCAAAAGCTGCATCCCCCCCAGATCCAGAATTACTCCCAGAGATATCCAAAGAAAGACTTGGATAATTTCTATGGGAGCTAGCCACAGCTGGTAGGATGCTAGCTGTAAATGAGGTGCAACCCACATTTCTGTTAAGCCATATTTGTACCCCATCCCTGATAGCTGAGCTGCCAGCACACATAAGAACTTTACAACTGTGTGCCCTCAGAGTCAGAAAGACACGAAATGAGACAAACAGGAAAGCAATATGTGTCACAAGGGGGAAAGGGTAGATAATAACTGGAAACTTTAAAACACATTTACAAGAGTCTGAATTTGAAAAGGAAGGGTTAATATAGAATTTTACACTCCTCTTTTGACAGGGCACTACAGAAAGAGATCAAGGAGAGCTGACTGCGTTAAGAATTTTTGCCCTTTACCAGCTTCTGCCAGTTTTCTCAGAATTCCGTGCAGGCCCCAAAGCAAGTAGAATGTGTCCTAGCAGACCCCATATGAGCTGCCAGAAACTGGAGGGAAGAAATTATTTTTTCTTTTACCCTTCTGAGTTCTTGGCTGAGACCTGTTTTTCTCTAGGGTATCTTGTAAGTGGACAAATTTATCTAGGTTAAAAGCTTTTCAGCATGGCCACTGTCATTCCCACCAAAAATCTTTAGAAAGGTTAACTCACTTTATTCAAACAAATATAGGTTCAGGAGCTGTAATTTTTATTCATACGGGTAGCCAGAATCCCAAATAGAGGCGGCCCAGACTCTTTGGACTTAGAAAAGCCCACTTTGTCTTTTTTTCCCTTAAACAAATTTATTTACCTCAGTGCTTACACTGAACCCAGTCCAGTTTAAACCAGACTTAGTTTAACCCCAGGCTCAGACTGACTCTGGACCTACTTTGATATAAAGAAATGCTCAAATAACACCTGAGTACACATAATTCAAAAGCTGCGGAGCTCAGATATCTGAAAGGGACTTACTTGAGACCTCCAGATGCTGCGAGAAAGCAATAAGCAAAATGTACTCCAAGTGTATCTACCACACCTGCTCACTGCTCATTGCTCCTGGCAACCATTGGGAATTTTCTTCAGATCCTCTTTTTGACACCAAAACTGTTAAAAAGAGAAACTGAGGCATATTAAAAAATTTTAAAGAGTTTATTTGCGCACAAATCAAGTTGAATCAAGGAGTGGTTAGGAGCATTCCATCAACAGAAACTAGGAGAAAGACCATTATAGTAAAGAGGTGGAAGCAAAGCAAGGAAATTGTTTAATTGGCTCTAGCTTAAATGGTTGATTTATTTGAAAAAGTCTTGTTGGCTGTTTGTGATGTGCTGTAATTAGGTTTTGATTTTTTAGCCATGAAGAATTTCAGGCTTAGATTTTTGTTTGCCTGCATAGGCTACTAAGGCATTACAGCCACCTCAGTCTAATAGCCTCGTTTTAAAAATAATTTAACAGAAGCCAGGTTGCCTAACTTGTATTTTGAAAGGGCCTATAGCATCCTATACATCAATTATCCTGATCTCTTTAATAATGCTAATGTTGCCCTGGCTGGCCTGGCTAGGTGGATTGAGGGAAAGGTGGCTGGTTCAATTTCCGGTCAGGGCACATGCCTGGGTTGTGGGCCTCAGCCGTCAATTTTTCTCTTCCTCTCTTTCTCCCTCCCTTCCCGTCTCTAAAAATAAATAAATAAAATATTTAAAAAAATAATGCTAATGTTATGAAAGACCAAAAAAAGTGGAATGGAGGGCCTAATAGATTGAAGAAGACTGAAGAGACATGATAAATGCAATTTGTAAACCTTAATGGGCTCCCTGATTGAAAACAAAGAAGGAAATCTAAAAGAGGCATTTTTATAACTGGGGAAATTAAAATGTATATTATTTTACACTAAATCAACATTTACTTCCTTGTGTGTGATGATGCTGTGGTGGTTACATAGAAAACTTCACATTTCAAAGGTACAGGCTAAAGTATTTATGGGTAAAGTTTCATGTCTGTAGCTAAACCATTTAAAAGTTGACTTTTTAAATGGTTTAGCTAAAAGTGTTTGTGTGTCTGTGTGTGTGTGTGTAGGTAGGTAAATGAAATATGGATGTCAAATGTGCTATTTTTAAAAAATAATTTATTTGTTTTTTTGTTTATTTATTTATTTTTAGAGAGAGGGAAAAGGAGAAGGAGAGGGAGAGAAACATCACTGTGTGGTTGTCTCTCACTCGCGCCCCCAACTGGGGACTTGGCCTGCAACCTAGTCATGTGCCCTGACTGGGAATCGAACCAGCGACACTTGGCTCACAGGCCGATGCTCAATCCACTGAGCCACAGCAGCCAGGGCTTAAATGTGCTATTTTTAAAGTTTGCTGTTAGTTTGAAAAATTTCAGAATTAAATGTTGGGGTGGGGGAAAGACTTGCAAGTTGGTTCCATAGTGCTTAGCATATAATAGCTGATCAAACAATATCTGGGGGTGGGGGTGGGGAAAGGTTGTAAAGCTAGTTTGGCTGTGGCTGACATTGGAGTGCCAGCATAACCTGCCACTGCTTATTTTTTCAAAGGATTTTACTTATTTATTTTTAGAGAGGAAGGAAGGAAGAGAGAGAAACATCGATGTGTGACATTGATCGGTTGCCTCTCACACACCCCAAACTGGGGACCTGTCCTGCAAGCCATGCATGTGCCCCGACTGGGAATTGAACTGGCGACCCTTTGTTTGCAGGCAGGCACTCAATCCACTGAGCCACACCAGCCAGGGCCCATGGCTTATTCTTTATAGTTATTTTAGAAGTGATAATCTCTCTGAGCATTTTCTTTATTTGTAAAATGAGAGTGTTAACCTTCATCTTTCTTTCAGAGTGGTTGAGAAGCTGTTCCAAAAGTAGTAAATCCTTTCTAGGTACAGGCACACCTTGAAAATATCGCGGGTTTGGTTTCACACCACTACAACAACGTGAACATCTCAGAGTGAGTCACTTCTTTTGCTTCCCAGTGTGTATAAAAGTTGTGTTTATACTATACTGTAGTCTATTAAGTGTGTGAGAGTATTATGTCTAAAAAAAACTGAGCATACCTTAATGAAAAAACACTTCATTGTTAAAAATGCTAACCATAATCTGAGCCTCTGGCAAGTCATAATCTTTTTTTGCTGGTGGAAGGTTTTACATCCAATTTGTGAACAATGCAGTATCTGCAAAGAACAATAAAGCGAAGCTCGATGAAATGAGGTATGCCTGTTTAAAGCATAGTTACTGGACATTCCACATGCTGACCTCACAGACATCGCCATCTACCTAATGAGCGCAACTGCATCCCTGAGCTTCAAAGTAGAGCATCTATGTCTCCTTGGTGGGCAGGAGAAATAAACAAAATGTTAGTTGTCCAATGTTCTGGGGGTCAGAGAAGACAATAGAGCTGTTGCTAACAAAGCACTGACATCAAGCCCCTCTCTCAACTGGAAACGGTGTAATAGTCTTGTGTCTTTTAATATATGGTAGGTCCCCTATTAACACAGGGCTCCAAGGCCAACTACATTCAACTATTTTGAATTCTCACCAATCAGTCACCCTGCCCCTGCTTGAATACAACCAGGATTGGAGAACTCAATTTCTGTCAAAAAAATCAGTTTAAGGAACTCCGACTTTAAGAAAGTTCTACCTTTTGCTGAAGTAGAACATGTTTTCATTTGTCTGCTTTCTCTGATCCAAGGAAACCTCTCATAAATGTGAAGACGGTGGCCTCATTCTCCTGTGGCTCCTCTGAACCAAGTTGAACAACTCCTACTTACTCCTCAGACTCTTTTGTTTGGGGCCTGAGCTCCTTTTCCAGTCTGCTCAATCTCTTACGGCCATTCCTAGTGCATCTATAACATACTAAAGAGTCCTGAAATGAACTCAAAATCTCTGGCAAGTTTCATCACCTCACTCCAGTTCAGAATCTGGATATTTCTAAGAATTTATTTTTTTAAGATTTTACTTATTTATTTTTAGAGAGAGGGGAAGGGAGGGAGAGAGAGGGAGAGAAACATCAATATGTGGTTGCCTTTCGCTCGCCCCCAACTGGGGACTTGGCCCGCAACTCAGGCACGTGGGAATCAAACGAGCGACCCTTTGGTTTGCATGCCGGCACTCGGTCCACTGAGCCAGCCCAGCCAGGGCTATTTGTAAGAATTTCAATGTAGAGGGCCAGGCCCCGTTCTCTGATGCTTCCAATACCCATAGCTGAGAAAACAGAACATCATTTGGCTTCTTGGAAACTGACAAAATGTGTGGAACCCAAGACCTAACTGGAGAACTGACTGTATCTAAACGGGGGCTACAAGCTGCATCAATAAAGTATGTGCCCTTTGCCCGCCTCCTTCCTACAGGCCCAGCGTCTATAAACAGGAAGCAGTGTTGACATGGCAGCTGCGTCCCTCACAGCTGCCCGAAAGCGCTGCAGCTCCACCCACCAGCCGAGCAACACTTCCCGGGTAGGTCTGCCACACTGGCAGCTGGGCAGCAGTCTCCTTCCTGTCTGTTGGGCAGGCGGGAGGGGCCAGAACCGTATGCAAGTGAGCAGCCTATGAGTGCATTGCAGCAGGGGCTGACTTCCTCATAGTGTGTGAATTCCTGCTGCTTTCTCCCCACGGGGCTCGCTTCCCTTAGCGGTTTCCTTCCTTGTTGTTGTGCCTTTTGTAGCGCTATTCATGCTGAAAAGAGAGGGAGGAGAGGCAGAAATGTTACTCCACTTTCCCAGCCTGGCACATAATCCTCTGGTTAATAAGAGAAGAATCAACTTCATTTAGGAAGAGACAGTTGTAGGCTGGCTTCTGTACTTTTTCTCTTTGAGTTGTCACACCAATTAATGCAGTTAATGTATGGAGCATCTGAAAGAAGAGAGCTATAAAGGACACTTGTTTTTTATTTGAAACAGTCCACAGTCAAATATAGAAGGACTGGGGAAAGTACCAGATATGCTCATTTATTATAGATAATACAATATAATTAATGTTATTAAAGGCAGATTAAATTTAGAAGGTAGCAGAAATTTAACTTTGAAAAGTTGGGGAAGACCTGGCTGCTGTGGCTCAGTGGATTGAGCATCGGCCTGCGAGCCAAATGTCGCTGGTTCGATTCCCAGTCGGGGCACATGACTAGTTTGCACATCAGGTCCCCTGCTGGAGGCGTGAGTGAGAGGCAACCACACAGTGATGTTTCTCTCCTCTCTTTCTCCTTTCTCCTCTCTCTCAAAATAAATAAATAAATAAACAAAAAAAAGTTGGGGAAGATTTCACATTTACAATATTTGCAGTGGTTTTTGAAACTGCGCTTGCCAGGGATATAGAAGCAGGAATAGAACACAGTGGTATATTTAGGAAACATGTGCAAAGATGCAGATAAATGAAAGGACATAGCAAATGCATAGTAATTTGTAATTGCCAGGGATTAGGGTACGTGTTAGAGGAAGGATGGAGGAGAGTAGAAGGAGTAAATATGGGTAAGTTGTCTGAGATTCAAAATTGATGCTTCACTAAGTAATTGGCTTTATCCTATTGATGATTGGAAATCGTTAAATTTTTATTAGAAAAGTGATGTGAACAGAATTAATTATCAGACAGAAGCATAGAAGATGAACGGAAAGTTGTAGTTGAAGCTCTGTAAGGGACTTTTGTTAAATAAGAAGATTAAGTACAGGCTTCAGAGATATTTTGGGTTTTGTTCTAGACTCTGCAATAGCATGAGTATCTCAATACAGTCACATGAATTCTCTGGTTTCCCAGTGCAGTTAAAGTTATGTTTACATTATACTGTAGCCTATTAAGTGTGCGATAGCATTATGTCTAAACGTCCATGTATGTACCTTAATTAAAATACATTATTTTGAAAAAATGCTAACCATCATCTGAGCCTTCAGTGAGTCATAATCTCCTTTGCTGATGAAGGGTCTTGCCTCAATGTTGATGTCTGCTGACTGATCAGATAATGGTTGCTGAAGGTTGGGGTGGCTGTGGTAATTCTTAAAATAAGACGACGACAAAGTTTGCCACCTTGATTGACATTTTACAAGTGATTTCTCTGTGGGATGTAATACTACTTTAAATTATGCTTTTAAAATTAGAGTCAATTCCTCTTAAATCCTACTGCTGTTTTATGAACAAAGTTTATGTAATATTCTAAATCTTTTGCTGTCCTTTCAACAATCTTCACGGCATCTACACCTGGAATAGATTATATCTCAATAAACTACTTTCATTGCGCAGCCATGAGAAAAACTCCTCATTCATTAAGGTTTTATGACATTACAGCAATTCAGTCACGTCTTCAGGCTTCATTTCTAGTTCTAGGTCTCTTGCTGTTTCCACCGTATCTGCAGTTACTTCCTCCAGTGAAGTCTTGAACTTCTCAAAGTCATCCATGAGGGTTGGAACCAACTTCTTACAAAGTCCTATTAATGTTGATATTCTTGACTCTTCCCATGAACCATGAACGTTCTTAATTGTTAATCCTTTTGAGAAGACTTTTTAAAAATTTGCTATGCTCAACTATAATAGAAAAGCAATAAAAAATAAACTTAAAAAATTTACTCTGCTCAGATTCATTAGACAAATCACAGTCTATGGCAGCTATAATCTTATGCAACGTATTTCTTAAATAATAAGACCTAAAATAAAAATTACTCCTTGATGTGTGGACTGCAGATCGGACGTTGTCTTAGCAGGCATGAAAACAACATTAATTTCATTGGCATCACCATCAGAGCTCTTGGGTGAACAGGTACATTTTCAATGAACAGTAATATTCTGAAAAAAAATTTTTTTTCTAAGCAGTAGGGCTCAACAGTGGCCTTAAAGTATTCAGTAAGCCATGTTGTAAACAGAGGTGTGGTCATCTAGGCGTTGTTATTTCATTTATAGAGCTCAGACAGAGTAGGCTTAGCATAATTCTTAAGGATCCTAAAATTTGGAGCATGATAAATGAGCATTGGCTTCAATTTAAAGTCACCAGCTTCATTATCTATCCCTTAACTAGAGAGTCATCCTGCTCATTGAAGTTTTAAAGCCAAGCATTATCTTCTTTCTAGCTATGAAAATTTTAGATGGCATACTCTTGCAGTATAAGGCTTTTAAAATCTACATTGAATATCTGTTTGTTTGTTTTTTGTCATAGCTACCTTTATTAATTATCCTCAGCTTCTACATCAGAACTTGGTACTTTATTTTGCATTTTTACGCTACGAAGATGGTTTCTTTCCTTAAACCTTAAGAACCAAACTCCATTAGCTTCAAACCTTCATTCTGTAGTTTCCTCGCCTCACTCTGGATTAGGCTTTGACTTAAGGGAATGTTGTGACTGGAGTGATGTAAAGCTAGAGGTAGACATTTGGGACTTTTTTGAATACAAGTGGAAATGAATACTGCAGTGATAATTAAGGACCAGGAAGAGTTTGGAGAAAAGAAGAGGACCAAGGAAAGACCTTTGAGATGTGCCTGCATTAAAAAAAAAAAAAAAAAAAAGTTGCCCTGGCTGGTGTGGCTCAGTGGATTGAGCGTCGGCCTGCGAGCCAAGTGTTGCTGGTTCGATTCCCAGTCAGGGCACATGACTCGGTTGCACGTCAGGTCCCCAGTTGGGGGCGCATGAGAGGCAACCACACAGTGATTTTTCTCTCCCTCTCTTTCTCCTTTCCCCTCTCTCTAAAAACAGATAAATAAAATAAAATAAAAATAAAAAATATAATAACCTTGTTAAAAAATAAATTAATTAATAAAAAAAAATAGTTAAGTCAGTAAAATATAGAAGGTACTGTCCAGAAAACTGATGAGTAAGGGGAGAGAAATAAACTTTTCTTGGAATCTGTTATGTACTTGGGATTTTTATCCTTCTATCAACCCCATGAGATAGGCCTTTATTTGGCATATTTTGGCGAAATGGAAACTGAAGTACAGAGAGTTTAAGTGATTTATCTCACACCACACAGTAAATAGTAGGAATTCAATACCCTGAACTTATTTATCTACCTAATGACCTGAACTTTTGGCCTGATGGTAGAAAGAAAATGATCTGTCTGGCTATAAGAGGTTGGTAAGAGACCCCAAAACTTCATCGACTTTCTGTCACATTCAGTTCATTTCCTTGTGTCCTTAGGCGTTTACACTATGAGGCCCATGACTCAGGAAGCCTTATCTATGGTGCCAAGGGAATGCTATAGACTTAATTCCTGAATCTTACCTGGGGGTCATAAGATAAAATTTTATTTTTTCAACTACTCTGGAAATCGTCCTTCAGATCAGCACACATATATTTGTGTGCATGTGTATGCGTGTGCATCGTGAGGAAGTCCAGAAAGTCACAAGGATAATCATCTATACCAGACAAATACGGAAATCTGTAAGACAAGGAAAGAAAACAGGAAAGACATGCTAGAGTAAGGAATTTCCAGGCCCACAAACGTCTCTCTACCCAGAGCGTTTAGGGCCAAAGCAAGAATGTTCCACAGCACTTGGTGTTATGGGAGAGCGCTCAGCTTGGAATCCAAATTTTAGTATCTTCTCTGCAACATAATAGTAACCGCTTGGGTACATCTTGTTACCACTCTCACCTTCAGCTTCATGCCTATAAATGGGGCAGGACAACTGATTTCCAAGGTTCCTTATAAATTGAACTTTGTGTGCTTTTAGAGCTACCACATCTACCAGATCAGAAGGACCCTGCTTATAAGTGTTACTCACATTTTATTTACTTTTAGAGACCATGGAGAGGTTTTATCACCTTGCCCGGAATAACTCAGCCTTTGGTGCTTGTGTCAAACTGTGAAGAGAATTTGGTTTAGATTTGCTTTTTAAAAATGTATCTTTAGTTCCAGGGCCTTGTATAGCACCTGGTGTCCAAAACCCTGTCCTTTGAAATAGTTCAATTTCTACTCCAGCCCAGTGTCTGAACATCCTGGCCTAGTAGGTCCTTGTGCCCAGCTCAGCCTCAATGCTCTCTAATCCCATAACTTGTGAATAACAGCCTTTCAACTTCCACAAAAAAAAAAAAAAAAACAAACCACTGTCTGGAAATTATTATATATGTTTTCTTTTCTTTTTTCCCTTTGGCGGTAGTAGGGAAGAAGGAGAAGAGCCAAGCAGAGGGAGGGAGGAAAATTTGCTCCGGGTAGTTACAAATTGTTTAGAAATCTTAGAGCAGCTCATTGGTTATTATGCTTGTTGCTAAGGCAAATGTTCCAGGCTATGAGAAGACTTTTGCAAAAGTATACATGTTCGAGATTAAGACTAAATGACAAATGATGTCAATTGGGGGCCTGTTTATTCTCTAAAATGAAGGGTAATCACTTGTTAGCTGATGTAAGACATGATGCCTTGATTACAGGGAATTTGTTCAATTACACTCGACAAATATCTAATGAGTTCTGGCCCCAGGTCTGGCAGCAGATCTGTGATCTTGAGCCAGTCCTTTCTCCTCTATGGGTCTCAGTCTCCCCATGTATACAATGAGATCTGGATCTTCCTTAGTGTTCCATGCTAGAGATATGTGTCAGATCTTTGCTCAGCTGCAACGAGGACTGTTGAATGTTTTGAAATATGAGATGTCGAGGAGTGAAAAGAGCACTGAACTTTGAGTTTCTGTTTTTAAATTTTACACTGATAAACTGGATGACACTGACCAAGTCGCTTCATTTCTTAGTTTCCTTTTCCTCATTTGTAGAATGAAAGCCTAGACATTCCATAAGGTGCCTTCTAACACTGGAACACTACAGATGCCAAAAGTTCCAGTGATAAATAACCTCCTGCAGGTGGTGCGAAGCATAACTGTATACAGCATAATGCTTGCTCCCAAACAATTTCACATCTAGTAGGGGAAATGAGTGTTTACTGTACATTATCCTCCTCACCTCATCTGGAATCCTTGGCCTAACTCACAGATCCTCTGCCCTCTCTCCAACTCAAAATTCTTTCAAATGACCCACTTTATATTGGATTGAGTGATCTACCAAATACATGTTGACATGCTACATAGTTGAAGAACATTAATCCAAAGAAACACTCTCTGTCTTCATATCTTAGCTCTTTTATCTGGCATCCCAGGCTGGCTCTAACCTCGCTTTCTCAGTCCTTTTGTGTACCCTTGTCCCTTTGTTACCACACAACATGTACACAACTAATATGGTGTGATATGTCTGTCATTCTCCATGTGGACACTTAGTTCCTGGAGGGGCATGACAAATCCTTGGCAATTTCTGAGCTTTTTATGTGGTACCTGGCAGGTAATAAATGCTCAACCAGTACATTTTAAGCAAAAGAATAAATGAATAAGATAATGAACACAAACCCAGTATAAGTCAGAAGTTTATATAAATCACAGGCAAGTCTCGAGCTTCTGGTAACTTGTGGCTTGTGGAATTAAGGAAGCTTCTATGGGAAAAGTGTTATGTAACTGTGTCGTTAAAGATTACTGAGTTTCATCTTGTGGGAGATTCCAAAGAAGGAAGCCAAGTCAAGCCAATAGAGCTATACAGGGAAGGGGGTATGTTCAGACACTAGGGAGCAGTCCAGCTTGGCCATTTCATGGAGGTTGATGCAAGGATGAGGAGCAAGACAAGTGAAGGTGCTTTGGGAGCAGATTATAGTAAACCTTGACTACTAGCCTAAGGCTTTTTAACTTTCTTCTGTAGACAGTGAAAGGTTATGGTGATTTCTGATCAGGTAAGTACTGTAAGCTAAGGTGTGCGTTATGGAAGAATTATGGGATTGGCACTGAAGAGGGACTGAGTGTTTGGGCAGTGATGTGGGACAGCCTCAGAGACAGGAAGACAAATCCTGGCCCCTGGTGTGAGATGGTAGAACGGTGACATTCAAGCCTGTTGGTGAGAACTCAAACGCATTGTAATTTAGTGATAGAAACCAACAGTCTCATGAAGAGTGGACTTACTTCTAACAAATAAATGATGAATCATTTTTTTCCAGCTGCAAACACTAGGCAGTTGTGATGCATATATGTGGTGTCGATCACCTGGGATACGATGTACCAAACTTAACAGGAAACTGTAAATTCTGACTGAGCTTCCCAGCAGTACTGTCTCCTATGTGACTTGGCCCAGCCAGCTGTGGCTGTTTCCTGTTATTGGGGGAAATTTTCCCTGCTGTAACACTGTCCTCTAGTGGTCATTATTCTCCCTACAACCAAGGCTACACTTAACCACAACCTTAAACTGATCCCCTCCTCACAAATGGTAGTTTTCTTTTATGTCTCTCTCTGTTCTTTTTTTTGTTTTTTTTCTGACTGTACCTCCTCTTTTTTCTCCCTTCCTTATTCCATGGTGGAATAAATGAGTGAATCAGATGGGACTAGAGATAATTAGCTCCATATTACAGATAAGGAAACTGAGGCTTAAAAGGGTGAAGTACTTTGTTCTATATCACTGAGTTACAAAGTGGTTGTATTGGAATTCAAACCTTATCACTTGACTTGGAACTCTGGGTTCTTTCTAGACAGCTTTCCTTCCTCCCTACTCTCTTTCCTCTTTTTTCTTTCCACAAGTGCCAAGTGACTACTCTGTGCTGTAGACAGTGTTAACACCTGGATATGACTAGTTACTGACTTGGAGGGTGCTCCCAGTCCCTCTCTTTCAGTACAGACAAACATATGATAACTATAACTTAATGTTATTAGAGCATTGCTACTCATATTGAAATTGCTGGGTTACCAAGGATATAGGTTAATTTACTTGTCAGAGAAGGAGGAAAAGGAGAGATGGTTTCAGGCCAAGGTACAGCAAGTATTAAGACACAGATTTGGGGAAAGGATATGGCATTTTCAGAGAAAGGATAAGGTGTGCAGGAGGGAGTGAGGCCTGAGTCAAGATTGTAGCAGCCTTTGTGTGCCAGGCAGAGTACTTTGGACTTTAACCTCTCTATTTACACATTATCATCGCCTCTCTACCCCCTTCCCCCACTAACTAAGCTGTTTAGTTTATTTGTCAGGCAGGACAAAAAATAACAAAAAAAATTATTTTTAAACTTGCCCAGATGCACAATGTAAACCCAAGCTGAACGGGGCCCTAACTCTGGTCTCCTGCCTTCTAGATCTCTTGATGTTGATTAAAATGGAGGGGAAGGGACTGATGTGGAGAAAGTAACTAAAAAATGAGACGGATTCCAGACATCTGGACCAGCCTCAGGTAAATCAATATGCAGACTATGTCCTGTTTGCTTTGGCTTTTATTTTAGCTCCAGGCCTAGAGATTGGGTGGGAAGAAAATGTTTGTTCACCAAAGCATATTTATCCACTGACCTCCAGAATATTTTCAGAGATGGTTGCAGTTCCATTGAAAACATGCAGGCCACAACACATTAGCCTCAAACCACACAAGAATTTTCATATTTATTCCAAATAGTACTCTTTTTGCTCCCTTGTTTTATCTGGGTGAATGCATTAATAATTATCAGCCTCCCAACTTTACTTCCTCACATGGGGCTTCCCATGAACAAAGTCCTCTCACAACCATTGGGATCTTCAACAACCTTTGGAGGGAAGTTATGAGGTGAATTCAGTTCCTTGTTTTGCAGAAGAGGAAACAAAGGTTCAGAGATGGACCCCCCCCCCCACCGCAGCTAAGGGAAGAATGCAGAGCAGGACTCCCAAGTTCAATAGTGTTGCCACCCATCCAGTTCCTGTGAGCAAATGTAATCAAAGGAAAATGAAAGCCTCAAGCTTTTGAAGACTCATTAACAACACTTTCATTAAAAATACCAGGTAGTTAATTTTCCTTTCCTTTTTAAAAAAGATTTTATTGACTTATTTTCAGAGATTGGGGAAGGGAGAGGGAAAGAGAGGTTAGAGAAACATTGATATGCAAGAGAAACAACCCCCCAACTGGAGACCCAGGCATGTGCCCTGACAGGGAATTAAACCGGCGACCTTTTGGTTCACAGGCCAGTGCTCAATCCACTGAGCCACAGCAGCCAGGGCTGATTTTCATTTCTGGAACATTTTCTTCAGACTCAGGGTACTAAAACCCAGAGGATCCACACTGAACTCAGAGAAGTGTGACATGTTTACACTCTGAGCCAAAATGTCAACAAAGGTCATTCTTACTCAGCAGAATAGGGCTTCAGGGAAAGAGAGCCCTCTCAGAAGTACAAGGCCAGTCAAGCAGCATTTATGCCTAGGGCTCCAGGAACTGGAAATGTACCAAATAATTGATTTACTTTCCCTCACCAGTTTAAACAAGCCTTGCAAGCCTGAGTTGTTCAATGACATTAAAGTATTCTTCTGCCTTTAGCTACTTCTCTTTGATAACTGATTTTTTTTTTGTTTGTGTCTCTCAACCTCACCAGTGAGGCTTCAAAGATCTGCTACTGTTCTTCTCTAAATGCTCTTTCTCTGTGTCTTATGTGTCTATCATTTTCTGTGTATATTTCTGTCTCTGGGAGATCTCATCTCCTCTGTGCTGCTGAAACTCCTTATGTGGTACAAAGACATATATATATTCTCTTTAGATTATCACAAAACACCATTAGCTTTATTATCTTTTTTTAACAAGTAGAAAAACTGAGGCCCAGAGGGATTATTTGTCCAAAGCCAAACTGTAGTAGGCAGTTAGGCATTAGCAGAGCAAGGATAATAGGCTAGTTACTGAAGGTCACCCAGGGTGGAAAGCCCTGGATACCCAGCAAGGGACAGTGTAAGGTGGGACCTTGCCCCCAGGGTGACCTTTTCTCCCCTACATATTGCTGGTAATGCTATTTAGACCCCCCTGGTCTTTCATATTGCTGCCCATGCAGTTGAGATCCTCCCCTGACCTTTCCTCTCCCGACATATTGCTAGTCATGTGGTAGACCCCCTTAGAGGAGGGAAAACGGGGCCAGAGAATAGCTACATACAAGCCCTTGCACAACCACTCCAATTATTAATCCATTAAGACAATGAGGTTCTGAAACACATTAAATAGCTTAGGAACAAAGCTTCAGGTCTATTGGCCACAGAGACAGAGTTCTGGTCAAACTAGAGATAACATCTAGGCCTCAGTTGTGGTTCAGCTCCATGCCAGAAAAGCATCAAAACCAGACAAGTGATGCCATGGCTGACGTCAGGACCAGCTGCGTTGACTAATGACCCCTATCCTGATGTCAACCAATCAGTGAATAACAGGAGCCTGAAAGGACCACACCTAAGATCCCTTCCTTTAGAGAAGACCCAGTGGCTCTTTCCTCCTCTCTCTCTCTCTCTCTCTCTCTCTCTCTCTCTCTCTCTCTCTCTCTCTCTCTCTCTCTTTGTCTCTCCCCCCCCCCCTCTCTCTCACACACACACCAGCATGCTCCCACTTCTTTTCCCAGCGTGGGCTCTCTCTGAAACATATTGAAACCTTTCCCCCTCAACTTCCCCCAGGTGTGTGTATATACTTCCTTTCTTTCTCCTAAGTTCCAAGGACCTTCTTTTGCCTCTGTAGCTTATTTCCTGAGCCCATACAGTCCAGCTGGCTCACTTCTTCCATGGCTCCCTTCTTCTACCCCTGTGACTTTCTAAAAAACTTTTGTTTGTATTTGAGTCTTGGATCTGAATTCTTTCTTAGCCAGAATTCAAGTACTTTCGTTGCTGAACCGAGGTCCAATAGCAGGTAACATTCTGGTACTGTTCGCCAGCAAACAAAACTGTGTGCGAAGTGCTAAATTTGAAGCCAAGTAGTCCAGTCCTAGAGCCTGTGCACTAAAGAACCATCCATTTTTTTCTTACTTTTAATTTCAACAACTGTCACACTCAGTTATCCTAATGTTCTAAGTTTATTCCAACCTTTATGTCATGGTTTATACTGCTCTCCCCCCACCATTCTCTTTCTATTTTTCTGTACCTATACCGATATTTAGAGGTTTAATTCAAAGTCCTATGTTTTTCCCAAAAAGTTCCGTAAACACCCATGGGTATGTAACAATTTGAATGCAGTTAACATGGAATATTAGAAACCAATGTCATTTCATTGGTCTCTTAGTTTTCAGGGATAGATATAATCTCAACTCTATTTAAACATTTTCAAGGGCAAATACACTTCTTTGGTAGCACTCACATAGCTTTATCATACCTAGGTGCATACTTCTTGTGAACTAATTTTCCAAACCTGAATACATACTGGTTGACAATAGGTCAAATTACTTGAATCTGGAGTGAGTAATCTCAGTCCACAGGGTACACTTTAACTTGTGCAATAAATAATTGAACCAGCGTTCAATGAAGTAATCAATTACCTTATCAGTTAGTCACCCCATGTTTATCAGAATGTTATCAGCAGATTGAACATGTATTGTAGTAGGCAGCTCAGAATGACTTCCAATTTAGAATGAGCTAATCCTTATGATTTGCAAGCAAAAGCAGTTACTTGTCAAGCCGCTTCCCATGGAGGTGGGTCTCAAGAGGATCAGCCTTTTTTTTTTTTTAAAGATTTTATTTATTTCTAGAGAGAGGGGAAGAGAGGAAAAGAAACATCCATGTGTGGTTGCCTCTCACGCACCTCCAAGTGGGACCTGGCCTGCAACCCAGGCATGTGCCCTGACTGGGAATTGAATTGGTGATCCTTTGGTTCACAGGCCGGCCCTCAATCCACTGAGCCACACCAGCCAGGGCTCAAGAGGATCAATCTTTGGTGAGAGCTCTCCAAAGTAGGGCAGGATTGAATTATCTCAGTGTAGAAGTGAAAGAATTTTGAGCCCATCTCTTCGTAAATAGCTACAGACTAAACTGGTTCCTTATTATAAATTAGAACAAAAGTAGAATGAGAGCCATAGGGAAATCTATTTAATGTGAAACGAGCAAAAGCCTTGAGTTTTTAAATAAGTTGTTTTATAGCCAGTTAACTAGCTAGCTATAAGGATATGGATTTATATTTATATACTTATTTAGGGATATATACTTACACCCTTTGACTCAATATTTCCACTTCTAAGATTGTATCCTAAGGAAATAATCAGAGATCCTGACAAAGATGTGTGTACAAGGATATTCATTGCTACAGAGGTTACGTTTTTGCCGATTTAGCAGGCTGGAGGCTGGAAATAAAAGCTGAGTTATAAAAAATAAACATGCTTCTGTGCATGCATGCTTATGGGTTTACTGACATTTATAGCTGTTATAGATAAATATGTAAATATAGATTGATATAGATATAAAGAAATATATGGATAAATATGTATAGGTATAGATACCAATAATGGATCACATTATATGTTCCAAAGTGTGCCTAAATACATATGATATAAGTGTAATAGATAACTGTGTAGCCATTCACAGTTATAATTTCAAAGAATATTTAGCAACATGGGAAAATGTCAATTTTATGGTGTTAAATGAATAATGAAGGGCACACCACACAGTATGAAGAATATGATCCCAATTAAGAAAAACAAGCAGAATACACATAGAAGCACACAACACATGCACACACACACTCAGAAAAAAGACAGTAAAAATGCACCAAAATGTTAAGTGTGGTGTCTCTTGGTTGTAGCATTATGGATTTTTTTCTTTTACATATATCTTGTTCTAGATATTGTTTAAGTTTGTAGTCTGAGCATGTTTCACATCTGTAATAGCAGGGAAAACAAGTATTTTAGAAAAAAAGAAGCTTTATTGTGTGTATTTTTGCAAACAACCAAAACAGGAACAAAATCATAGATATGGAGATCATCTGGAGGGTTAACAGCTGGGAGGGGGAGGGGGAGAATCGGGGGAAATGGTGCAGGGAGTAAGAAGCATAATTTGTAGGAACAAAACAGACAGGGAGTGTTAAGAATAGTAAAGGAAATGGAAGAGCCAAAGAACTTACATGCACAATCCATGGACACGAACTAAGGGGGGGTGGGATTGCTGGAGGGAAAGGGGATACTGGGTGAAGGGGGGCCAAGGGGGAAAATTGGGGCAACTGTAATAACATAATCAATAAAATATACTTTAAAAACGCCTAGGGGAACTACTTTCCATGCTCTATAAACAAAGTTGAATTACCCCAACCTGCTATACTTATTCAAGTTGCTCTGACCTAGGACAAGTCCAATCAGGAAAGCAGACTGGAGTGCAAAAGGCGAGTTTGAAAAACAGGATTAAGGCAAAAGGGCTCGGATCCTCTTCTGGAACACACTCCTGGAGCCAGGTAGCTGGATGAATTGCTGTCTCCAGATTTGGGGAGATTTCTGTCTGTGTGGCACAGTCTGAGCCATAGATTCAGAGGCCCCTCCACTTGGATAGCCTCAGTGTCACATCGATACATTCTTTTGTTTTTGTCTCTTTTCTTTAGCCTCCATGGAGACCCCCCCCCCCGCTGCCCCACCGAAACCTTCTCTCTGTTATGACAACACAACAGTAACTTCAGCCAAGTGACAACATAATTGAGTAGGTTATTGTGTTCCATATACGAAATTCCATTCCTGCTATGTTGTCCTAAGGAAGGGACTTGGGACACAACCTGGTCCCTTGATGGAGACTTGGGACACGTCTGATTCCCGTCACATCTATAATCTGTGTCCAAATTCCTTTTCTTTTTTTTTTTTTTTTTTTTTTGAGGCTCAACTTTTTCTGCAAAGATCTGAGCTCATATGTTTCATGTTGATTCTGTTTAGGTCAGTCTCCAAACAGAATCAATTTGGTGTAACTTGGCCTCTTCGTGAGCAAAGAGAGGAGCTGGGCTTGGATAAAGGGTGTGCCCCTTGTGGGATTTGGCACATCTTCCTAATAACTATCCAAGGTTCAACTCTTCCAGAATTTATATTAATCAGCTTTTACACATCATTACATTTAGTCATTATTAGAGACCAGTGAGATATACATTGTCACCTGCTTACTGATGCAAAAGCCAAGGTTTAGAGAGACTATGGGATTTTTTTAAAGAGCTACACAATTAGTTACTAGCAGAGTTAAATACAGAAGGTCTCTTGACTCAAAATCTAGGGATTTTCTGCCTTTCCATTGGATTTTCCTAAAAGTTGGTGCGACTTCCCACCTATCATATTTCTGCCAGGGCTATCCTGTCTTTGATAATTTCTGGGGACCTCAAAGAAGGGACAAAATATGCCAGTGCAAAAAATTACTTGGCATCTTGTCCAGAGGTAAAGTAGAAGACACGGAAAGCCAGGGACTCATGGTAACTTGAGAGAGGGATCAGTGGACAGTGCACTAAAAAGTGGTCTCTGCCTGTGTTAGCTTTTTAGGGTTGCCATAACAAAATACCACAGACTAGGTTGCTTAATAAATAAATTTATTTTCTTACGGTTCTGGAGATGAGAATGTCAAGATTAAGGTGTCTGCAGGTTTCATCTCTTGAGGCTTTTCTCTGGGCATGTAGATAGTCACCTTCCCAGTGTGCCCTCACATAGCCTTCCTCTGTGTGCATACATGCCTGGTGTCTGTTTATGTGTACAAATTTCCTCTTTTTAAAAAGACACCAGTCAGATTAGATTAGGGCTCATCCTGATGGTCACATTTTAACATAATCACCTCTTTAAAGGCTCTATCTCCAAGTACAGTCACCTTTTAAGGCACTGGGGTCTTCAACGTATGAATTTTGGGGGGAGACACAATTCAGTTCCTAGCACTGCCCTCTGTTCCTCATGGCTTGGGCTGGAAGGAGTCCACTTTTTAGGTTTAAATAACTAGAGCACAGCTGCATAGAATGACACATAAAGAAGATATCTTAGAGGTGAGAAACATGGGGTGGGAGGGGTCAAAATATTAAGTGCCATCTAGTAGCTGTACCTCTTCCCCCCAAGTTCCAGTGCTTTCACTCCAAGCAGGCCTAGAATTTCAGGATTGCTTGACAACCTTGCTAGCAGAATCTTTTTTTTTTTTTTTTTTTTTTTGCTGAACTGTCTCTTTTCTTCTTTTTGGCCAATATTTCATCCTTTGAAGAAAAGTTTGGGCTCCTGACTTTCTAGAAATGCATATGCAAAATAAGGCTGGTCTATTTCTCTTTGATCCAGAAATGTACAATTATATCTTTAGGCCACGGTAATCATAAGTATGGTGAGCATAGATTTTACATTTTCCAGCATACCTTCAGTTCCAAAAATCTGGTCCTGTTGCTCCCATAACTACATGCACATTTGTCAGATTGCTTGTCTGAATCTGAGTTTACTTTGAAAATATACTTTGTATACAAATACATTGGGGAGGCGCTAACAGAATTTAGTATTCCTTTTAATAACTTTCCATTGTTTTGGGGGACAAATTCTAAAGTCATCCTGATATTCAAGGGCCTCAGTGAGGCGGAACTGCAGAGCTATCCAATTTCACCTCCTGCCACCCCTCAACATAAATGTTGCACTCTAGCCACTCATAATTGTAGTCACCTAAACTTACCTGTATGCTTCATATATCAAAATATTTTCACATACTATTTTAGGGTATTCTTCTAGAATGCATATGATGCCCTTCTTCCCACCTTTATCGGTAAAGTGTGCACTATCGTCATATTTATCCTTAAAGTCTCAGTTCAAATCTTTTGTGTGAAACTTTTCCTGCTCTCCCCATCAAGTTGATCATTCCTGTTTTGCCACTGTAGCTTGTGGGACACATCAGAGTGACGAGCACCTTGGGCTAATTGGAACACTCTGTTTGGCTGTATTCCTTACTACACAAGGACCTGGCTTACAGTAAGTAGTCCTGTGTTTGTTAAATGAATGAAATAATAGAAAAGGACATTACCAAGGATGAGTGTCTTCCCCTTTGCCACCCTCCAACGCAATCAATATAATTTTTGTGATTAACATGATGAGATGAAGATGAGAGAGAAGTACATATAGCTCGGCCTAGGTTTCTAGCCTATTTACCAGTTATGGGATCTGACTTGATCAAAGCTAACTTTTCAATACTGGACCTTAAGAAAATCAACCTATGTTGTCAAATTAACCTAACCCCTGGAAGGTATAAGTAGATGAAGAAAGGGCAGGATAGCCTGAGAGACATGTTGCCAGACAGACCCAGTAGACCACGCACGTGTCATGTTGAGGGATTCAGGGAACCTGGTTTTTCCCACTCCCATCACTACCCTAGGGTCCCTGAGACTGGGAGACCAAAACATGGCCACAGTGGTGGTGAAATGCTAGCCTGGAAATTGCTACACATAGGGTTTGGGGAGGTAGTATTGGGGGTGGTGGGACAGAATGGTGCAGAGGGACTGATGCAAAAGCTAACTGTCATTCTTGAGCAACTGAGGAGGTAAGGGCTAGAAGTCCAGACTGTTGCTGCTAGGACTTCCCTTTCACAATGACTCCGCAGTCCAGAGGCTGGGGAGGCAGTTGCAGAGGCCATCTCAGGCCGAGCATGGGCAGGGGCGGTAGCAGATAAGCCACTCACACATGAGTTCCCTCCCTATCCTGCTTTTCTCCTTCACATCTCTTGTTACATCAGACCTCACAACAGTACTGTAATGTAAGCAGGGCAAAGATTATGACCTGTTTTACAGTTGAAAGTGTTGAGGCCCAAAGAAGTGGGCCATAAGACAATCTTTTCCCATACTCAACTGTCCAACTTCCCTCAGCTCATGGTCTTTCCCTGCACAGAGTCTGAGCTCTGCTCTTACTGGAGTCTCATGTCCATCCACCCTAACAGCTCTTTAACCTTGCCATGGCTTCAACTTCTCCATTTCAACTTAATCGTAGCACTGACCCCAGTAACATCACCTCCTCTTATCCTCATTTATATTGTATCAGGGGCACTAGTCATTTATCCACTAAATGTTATTTAATATCTTCTAGCATGTGCCAGATACTCTGATAAGCACTAGCTAATACATCAATGAATAAAATACCATTTCTGTTTGTTCCACAGAGTTCCCAATCACAAAATTCAGTGTCAAAACCAGGAAGGCGACCAGCAATAAACATGTAAATTGACCAAAAAATAAATTATTCCAAATCATAGGAAGTTCTATAAAGGAAATGAGGAGGGTGCTGAGTATGTGAGGGAAAGGGGGTAAAAAGAACTATTTTAGATAAGATTCTAACCATAGAGCACTCATTCCATGAAAAGAATATTTTAAGCTAAGAACTAAAGAATGAGAAGGACTCAACCAAAGGCAGTCAGTTCAAAGACCCAGAGATAAGAGCCAGATGTGTACATAGTCTAGCTGACTGGGGCTGATAGCCATCTGGAGGCAATGTAGTATGCAGGAATGACACTGGATGCAAGCTTAGGAATCCCCTTGGTTTTACACCCATTTCTGTTAAGAGTTCTTTACATGGAGCAGAAAGGAACTGGCATTTACTAAGTGTATACTATGTGCCAGGAGCAAGCTTGTCCCTTTCCCGTGTTTTAGTTTATTTAATTTTAAAATCTTCTTCAGTCTCAGCATTTTCATCCATATAACAAGCTAAATAGAGTCATATATTCAACCAGTTTATCTCTCCAAGCTACGAGAGCCCCATTTTTCAGTTAGAAAGCTGAAGCTCTGTTAGATAAAGTGCTTTTGCCTCAGGCTGTCCAATAGATAAGTACATCCTTGTACAGCTTGAGGCCCTAATTGACTTGGGTAGGAATGAAACAGTCTCATTGAAACTAAAAATTAAATGGACTTACCAGACTCTTGGCACTGCCTAGGATAAGGTGTGAGTGGGGTGCTCCATCAGGGGAGATCATTTTGTGAGCCTTTGACAGTATGGTTTAGTTTTTGGATGCCATAAAAGCTTTTCTTAACAGCACATATTACCAGGAAGAACAGAAACTGGAGCACAGTGTTTTGGGTGGATAAGACTTATCCTGCTGGGGGCACAGGCCTTGGAATGGGGTTAGATATAAAGCCCCAAGCCTATGTGCTTTTTCTGGAGGGAACCTGAGGTTTCATATGCATTTCCTTTTGCTTCTAATAACCGTCTTTTCTCCTCATCTTCCTCCTTCTCCTTCTCCCTCTCCTCCTCTGCCTCCTCTCCTCCTTTCCTCTGCAACTCAAAGTGCTCATAGTGACTACATCTAGTTATAACGCCAGGCTCAGGATTATACCAACACTTGTCCTAATATTTATCCCAGAGAATAGGAGAATATAAAGGAGAGAAGGATAGAAAAAAAAGAAAAGGAGATAAGAGAGGAATGAGTAGAAGAAGGGAAGGTGAACAGAGGAGAGTAGGAGAAAGAAAGAAAAGATAACCTCCTCTTTGACTAGTAGGCTCACCACTCCTGTCTCACCATGGAGGCAACATCTCTGGGGTCTAAGCCTTTTCCCATGAAATAGTATTTGGCCTTGATAAGCACCCAGCACTGTAGTCACCAAGTTGCTCAAATCAATAATGTCAAAAGAAATAAAGTGTATCTGAAAATCCACTGAATCTTTCAGAATCCCTCAAGCCCACTCTTATTTCTACCAGGGGAGAGGGCAGAGATCTCTGTACACAGTAATAGGAGCAAGGTGAGACCTTCCTTTTCCTTTCCCTCCACCCAAAGCAAACTATTCCTTTGAGTTTTCACCCAGGAAAATCAACATGTAACAGATTAGCCATCTGGAAAAGTCCTTAAGGGGACAAGAACTCACACTAATCAAAGTAGGAAAGAACAGGGCTTCACAAAAACAAGAAATCTAATTAAGGTGGGATCTCATGAGGTCTGACTGAACGTTAAAAGAAGTTACAGAAGCCTCATGAACAAGATTAACTTATCTGCAAAAATGATACAGAAGGGTGGGTGGGGGTTCTGTATGAACACTGGAAAAAAAGAGCTCCAAGAACTGAATGTGGTCATTGTAGCCATGGTAGTGTCTAGGGGACAGAGAAGAGAAATAGATGACCTTGAACCTCTTTTTTTTTTTTTTTTTTTTTTTTTTTTTCTTTTTTACCTCATCTTAGTTTAAAGAAGTTCGGGGAAGGAAAGAATTAATTAAGGTCATCTAATCTCTTTTGTTCTGTGTTCTCATCAAGCAACTTTCTGATTAATTTGGCTTCCAGAACAAATGTTTTCAAGTAAGACAGAAATTGTTGATCAGCCAACATCAGCATCCCCAGCTGTTTAGGGATTATATTTTCTCTGGAATTAAACAAAAACAAACAAAGTAAAACAAAACCCTCTGCATTACATCTGCTCCCTGTGAGTTTGACTTGCATGAGTCAGTTCATGGAATACAATCAGGTAAACTTTGGGTGTCTTCTCAAAAATGGAATGTACTCCAGTGTGAGAGATCTCTGCTGAAAAAGTAAACCCATATCGCAATAAGACATTTCTCTCTAACTTTGTAAAGTTAAAGAGCCAATCTCATGATTTTGCAGGTAGGGACACTGAAGCCCAGAGAGGGGAAGAAACTTGCCCAAGTGGGTCAGTGGCAAAGCCAGGATCTAGTCCTAGGTCATAGCCTTGTCTGACCTTGGCTTTTATTCTATAACATTCTATGTCTGTGTCCTGCAATTTGTTTGTTAGCTCTTAATTCAGGATAAGGAGTTCTGTAAACACTCAGAAACTTAGTTATTAAATCAATTGAACCTACTTTTGCAGTAACTGCCCAAGGGACTAAGGTTTATTCACAGCTTTGCCTTTTGACTTAAGATGACAGGTTTCCCCAGTACTCCACCCTTTCCCCCTTCTATCTGATTTTCGTTGCCTCCTCTTCTTTACCTAAAGTGACAGGACTATAACCCTCATTGAAACTGTGTTTGTTTCTTTTCAAATTTTATTCCCGCATGGCCATGGAAATAAAGTAGAGATTTCGAAGACAAACCAGTTGCTGTGCCATTCTATCTTCACTTCTAGCCAGATCCTAATTCTAGCTCTTTCACTAAGATCCTACTGTATGCTAGGTATGAAGCCTAAGAAAATAGAGATCTCTTCCATGTGAAGAGATTTGGACATGGGTGGGATTGGAGTTACGAACTGAACATGTACGGAAAGAATCTTTCAAGAGGCATTTTAACTAGATTTAACAAGAATTTACAAAGAGACTGCTTCAAACTGGCCCTTATCCTAGGCTCTGTGAATTAAAAAAACAAGTAAATCAAGGCCCCTGTCTGGTATAACACATCTTTTAGCCATATAAATAGATGCAATGTGATCAAGCCATAACTGAGGTACACACGAAGTACAGGTGATAATTGACCTGGGACTGGAGAACAAACATGAGATCTTCTGGCAGGATAGATGCAGTGGGACCAGGAAAGTTTTCAGGTCCACAGAGAGGCATGTGGAAAGGTCAGAAGTATACTGGAATATAGGGCATGTTGTAGTTGAAATCTACTATGGGTAGAGAGCAATGAAGACTTAGGTTGTGGACAGGTTGTGGAGGGTCCTGACCACCTTGCTGAGGAACTTTGACATTTAGCTTTGGGGAATGGAGAGCCAACAATCCTTTTTAAGCAGTGGAGTAACAGCATCAGACCTGTGTTGTTAAAAGATAATTCTGGCAATAAATACTAAACTTTAAGAAGAGAGATAGTATTGACTAAAAATTAAACATCATGTTCATTTAAAAATGTTTTATCTTAAACATTAGGAACAAGATTATCTTCTCCCTTTATGCAAGCATTCTGGGAACTGACCTTGTTGCTCTTCAGTCGTTAAGCTAACATTTTCTAAACAGTAGCTTACTCTATGTCCCAAACTAAGGATACAGAAATTAATTTAGATGGAGACCCTTGTCTTTGAAACAATCCAGGCTATAACAAGAAAAAGGCAGGGACATAAAATACCATGTTATAAGTGTTTTAATTAGTATTAATAAACATATATAATGAAAGTGAAAGGTGACTGATCTTTCTATCTTGGATTTCCTCCATGGATATTTGGATTTCCTCCAGGACGGTGAGCAGGTTTGTTTGAGGTGTAGAGTTAGGGTCGTGAGGACTTAGACATTCAACAGTTTCAATATTCAATTGAATCTTCTGATCTGAAGGTGGGGGACAAAGAGACTGAGCAAACATGGAGACACATGCGCATACACAGAAAGAAAATTACAGAAGTCTGGGAAACAACACGTAATAAGAAGCAGAAAAAGAAAGAGGAGCTTATAGGGAATACCAAGGAGAATAATCAAGAAGATGGGTGAATCAGAGGACTGTAGATAAACACATTTGACAATTTTCACTGAACACCACTCTGGGTCAGGTGCAATGTTAGACGCTAAGGAAATAAATGATGAAGATGTCCCTGCCATGAGCTATGATCATCTGGCAGGAAGTTGATCTTTACATCTCATGTGAACCATGCCTGTGTAGCTTCTAATGATAGAATTCAGTCTAAATAGAAAGGATATCCTCTAAACCAGTTGATGACAAGGCTTTAAGAAAGAAGGAATGGCTGACAGTCATCTGTGGCAGACATTGAGGGAAATGAACACTAGTGGGGGGGCTTTTGGCTTTGTTGATTAGGAGTTTATGGTAATTTGGTGACATCAGATAGCAGGGCCAGTGCATAAATTGAGATAGAGAACAAATAAAACGCTACGTTACAGTGAATTGAGAGGTAAAACAGTGAGATAACCTTTAGAAACTACTTTTTCAAGAAGGTTGTATTGAGTGGGCATTGGGAAGATATTTTTGGTTGTGACTTGCTTATGCCTTCAGACTGAGAGATCAACAAAAGAGAAAAAAAAATAAGATGACACCTCCGAAGAGGCCATTGGGTTGATGAGCTTTGAGAGAACAGAGCCAGTGGAGCAGTGGAAGCAGGTGAGGGGAACAGTTCTAATTTTAGTTTTGAAACCCCCTTTTCTGGCTTAGTGGTCAAAGTGGGAGGTTCAAAAGATGCACCAGAGGTTGGAGGCTGCAGATTGCAACTCAGGGAAGAATGTTTGGAGGAGAAGTAGGATAAGGGGAGAGGAAGTTGACTTCAACCACAACAGGCATGGTTCAGATAAGATGAGAGGATCAACTTCCTGCCAGAGGAGCATAACTCATGGCAAGAGAAGTGAGAGAATCTCTATATTTGCAATTCCCCCCAAGTTACAAACAATTTCTACCTCGCTTTGGAGTACAAATTGGTACGTTCCAGTCTGTATGCAGTGGAAGGTACTAAAATGACTCTCTCAAGTGTCATGTGGCATAGAAGAAAGTAGGAAAGTTGGTTTGTACTTCAGCGCAGCTGCTTACTGAGTGACTTGAAGTAAGTCATTTGAGCCTTCTGAACTGTATGGTTTTCATCTTTTGAAAGCCTTCCACCGCCAAGAATGGTAGTGAAGATTATGTGACATGATGTGCCTAAAGCATCCAGCACAGTCCTGGGACATAGTAGCCATTAGTCAACTGTTGGCTCCCTTCCCCTACTTCTGTTTTTTTAGGCCTATCAACACAGTGTGCAGGAATCTCCCGATGCCCTCTTTTTTTCCCCTCTGTTCATTCTTAATAGATAATAACAAGAAGGGAAAACCTATAGCTTCTGGGAATTCATGCCACAGAGTCCAAGAGATGACCATCTCCTGAATAGAGTCAAGATGGCCAGAGAGGCCTGCAGTGCACCCCTTCTCCCACCTCCATTGCCAGGCATTGAGACAAACCAGGGAGCTTCCCAGATGTCTGACAACATCAGTGGGCCACATATGTAGTTATAGATACTCTCAGGCTCTGAAACATATCTTTGTTCTCATACCTTATTAGGGGCACTAGTAATAAATGTCTGAATCTCAGCTCTTCCACTTACTAAATAAATATATGACTTTGAGGGGAATTGTTTTATTTCTTTGAGTATCAATGTCCTCATTTGTGAAACAGAAATAATTCTTATTATACAGTGTTGAGAGGAATAAGTGATATAATACACATGAGAGTATGTGGTACATAATAACAAGCACTCAACAAAACGTTTTTCTTCCATTTTGCACTTTTCATTTTGCCCAGAACAGAGAATAGAGGTGCAGTACCCCTTCTTGTGGTGATACCACTTGCCTGAAGTCTCACAAGGTACCTATTTATTAGCTTAATTTCGAGATGTAGAAGTGGATAGTGAGAAAAATTCGTTAATTTACCCAAAGCCCCATGGCTGGAAAGTGGCAAAATGGAATTCAAATCTAGGTTTTTGAATTTGAAACTCAATGCTCTTGTCACTATAAAACAGGCTTTAAGTAACAACCTGGAATACCTGCCATCGGTCAAGAGCTCACTGTGACCATATTTGATATTTTTATTTCTCACTTACTCTAGTTGTTAACACTCTTTAATAGTAAGAGACATTTGGCCATCTACATCATAGCGTCTGTTCTAGGGTTAGAAAAGTTCAGGTTAGACATCAGAAATTCTGAACTATCTATTACCACACAAATTGTGATGGTTAACACTCTTTAGATAAGACTGTGAAAACTGACATATGCAAATATAGGACAGGAACGTTAAAGAGAACTGTCCTGGTGAGTAATGCGGAGAGAAGTATGTAGGAATTGATTGCCTCTATAATCAATGCTACACCAAATTCTAGCATCCTAGTTTTAGAAGGTTTATAGCTGTGGTGTAAGCTAAAGGGTTTGGCTTAAGTTATATTTTGTCCCCACAAAATGCATCATCCTTGCCCTTGCTTTAGTCAGAGAAAATACTAGGAAGATGAAAATGGTCTGTGTGTACCAAATCAATAATTCCAGAGACACTCTTCCCAGTCTGAATTAGAGAATATGTATTCTAAAGAAATGAAGCTTTGTTTCTTCCAAATACATGCAATGAGCTATCATAAATTGGTTCCTCCTTCCTTCCTTCCATGTACTAGGGAATTAGGTGGACCATTGTAGAAAGTGGATTAAGAATGACTGACTAGGGTCACTTCAGTTATTTTTGTTATAGACGAAAGCTTCTGAAGGACTCTGACTGGGAATAAGATATAAGGAGTGAAGAGTGGAACCACTTCGCTTTTCTTAGTCTTTAAACAACTCTCTGGAACTCCTATCTTATTTACATTGTTTACTAGAAGAAGCTAAGCAGAGGTCTGATTCAGCTCAGCCTTTCTAATGATAATAAATTGGAAATTAATTGAGGTTTTTCTGGATAAAACAGCCCTTGTAGACTGAGATGATAACTGACTTGAATTTGCTATTTCTTAGCCAGAGCCATATTATATATTTTTGTAGATTGCTTCAAAAGCCCTGCCCTTCATAAATTGTCACATTACATTGAACTCCTGCCTCTGTCATGTACTAGCTGTTTAACTTCAGGCAAGTGACATGACGTACTTGAAACTCAACTCCTCATTTGTCAAATGGTTCTAATTGTAGTGTCTCCCTCATAAGAATGTCATGAGGATATTACATAAACTAATACATGTAAAGGGCTTGAGACAGTGCCTAGCACTTAGTAAGTTCCCAATATGTGTTTATTATTAAAATTACAGTACAAAATGAATCTCTTGGTAGGTCCAAGGTCTTTGTCTGGATTCTCTCAGAACACATTGGTGTATTTGAATATCTACAGATAATCAAAGATGTCCTTAGGCTTATATTTATGCTGTTGCTTCAGTGGTCCCTCCATTCACTCAAGTTCATCATGTTCTTTCCTATCTCTGTCCTTTTACTCACATTGATCCCTCTGCCTGGAATGCCTTTCTCTGATCTTACTATCCCTTCAAGGGTCTTTAAAAATGCTACCACTTCTGAGAAGTTTCTAGTTCAAACAGCTAGAATTAAATTTCCTTTCCATGGCCTAGGCTCCAACATTCTTTGACTTGGAGACGGAGGGGCATTTCATCTTCTCAGGCTTTTCATGTCCTCACTGGATAAATTTCAAACCCTCAGTCTAGCATACGAGGCCTTCCTCGGTAAGACGCCCCTGTTTGCCTCCCCTACCTTGCTTTGAGCTATTCTCTTCTTTGCATACTCTATTACAGGCCACATTAGCCTCCTTACCTGCTTGGACTTATCTCAGGGCCTGTACACATGCTGTTTCTTCTGCCTGGAATGGCTTTTCATCAATTATTCACTTAGTTCGCTCCTTCTAATTTTTCAGTCTCACCTCAAATGTCACCTCCTCTGAGAGATTTTCTTGATCATATTCAAGTCTGGTAAATTAGGTTCCCTTTTATGTGTTCAACCAGGTCTCTGTGCTTCCACAGTTCTTGTCACATTCACCTGGAATTATTTAATACCCATTTTTCGCCACACTGCAAATGTCAAGAAAGAAGGCATCTTATGTGTCTTATTCATCTCTGTATCCTGTGTGCCTCCTACCATGCCTAATACCTAGAAAACTCTTAACATATATTTGCTGAGCAAAGAAATCTAGTCCAGTCTCACTGTAGAGATGGAAATATGGAGGTACACAGAGAGAAAGGGAATTACTCAAGGTCACACAGAGACTCAAGGCAGAGAAAAGACAGTAGCCCAGGTGTCCTGATTGGTGATACAGTACTCTTTTCCACACATGCAGTTCCACTATAATATTTGTTTCTTGCACATGCTTATGTATTAGTCTGACTGCTGGACTACCTGTGCATTCCTTGAGGACAGGAGTCACATGTTATACCTGTGTTGTCCAATGTGGTAGCTACTAGCTACATGTAACAACTGAACATTGGAAACATAGCTACTCCAAATTTGATGTACTATGTGTGAAATAAATTCCACATTTCAAAGCCTACGAAATATGTCATTAATTTGTTTTACCTTGCTATCAGGTTAAGATAATATTTTATATGCATTGGGTTAAATAAAATATACTATCAAAATTACTTTCACCCATTTATTTTTCAAAATTTTAATGTGGCTATTAGAAAACTTGTAGCTCACATTACATTTCTATTAGATGTGTATTACTGCTCTGTTGTATATTTATTTTTCCCATTGGTACCAAGCATAAAGCTTTATAGTCAGTAAGTACTCAACACACTCTTGTTGAATAAAGTTGAACTGTAGTTGGTAGGTTAATTGTTGCCAAATATCTTGTCAATATCACTGGGTTTGTGGGGAACTTCACAGTGAATTCTCTGTCCCCAGTCCCAGATGTACATGAAGTTCTTCAACCCTGGCCTTGGGGTGCCATATACATTGCATCAGCCTTTGGGTTTCCTTTTGGAGGAAGCCCCAGTGCAATCATATTCACAGCAATAACCAGGGTTGAGGTGGAGTGTGTGGACACCGGCCTCTTGCACAGGAAGTGGTCTCAGCTTTGCAATTGTCCTTGGAGCCTTCTCTTTGCAGGTTTCCGATAGGAGGTGGGGGTTGGTATTCAGGGAGGTGAACTCAAAGTTCAAGGCGGAGCTTCTAAGTTCCTTCATGGAGGTGAAGTAATGTATGGAAAATGGGGTTCTTGGACTAAGGAGTTTGCCTTCATTTGCTTATGCACTGACACATTCATTTATTCAACTCAGAATCTGGGGTAACTATTTTTTTCCTGGCCCTGTGAAAAAAGGAAGGGATCAAACACAGTCCCTACTTTGGGAAGTTCTTGGTCTCTTGTGAGAGTCAGATATATAAGTCTGCAGAATGGACAGTTTTTAAAGACTAGAGGTGGGCAAAGCAGGGAGCAACTAACTTTGCTGAGAGAGGAGTGGTCGGAGAAGGCTTTCCAGAGACAGTGAGCATTATTTTTTCTCTCTAACCTTTAAGATATACTTTTTAAAGAACCTTTCTAAACACCACCACCTTTTCACCCTCTGCCCTGGGAGAGTCACGCCTTTCTTACCAACACTTTTTATAGCACTTTGTACCTTTGTCAAATAACTTGTCATTCCATAGAAAGGTATAGTTCCTTAGGTGCATGCCTGTGTCCCTCTCCCCTCCAGCCCAAGAATCCTTCAATCTATGGTGTGATAGCTGAAGCTCAGACAGGTAATGCACGATTTTCAAGGGAATTTAATGAGTTATAGAGCTGGGTCTAAAAGCCAGGGGTTTTAACCTAGGTTCTGAGACACAGGGACTCTAACTCAAAATGTAGTGTTATTTTCATTCCAGAACTGAGTTGATAAATGAATGTGTCTACGGTGTGGGATCTAAGCACTGTCTGCCTGCCTGAGCCCCCGTTCAACTCTTTTCTTCATCATTCCCCTTTATAAGCATAGCCAACTAAGAGAGTATCCAAAATGGGAAGACTCCATGTGCTTGGATGGACAACAGACCTAAAAGAAAAGTCCCTTTTGTGCTATTGGGGCAAACTTGGCCCTTCCTAGCATGCTTTGTGTTTGAGCAGTAAAGAAGAACTCCAAGGATCCTGGTGCCCTTTGCTCTAATTCCGGCCTTCCACACAGGTGGCATGATTTGCAGGTCCTCCTGGCTCCTAGTGCTCTCTTTTAGAGTCCTACTGTGAGACCCAAAGTAGCCACTGTTAATCATTACTTTAGGTGAAGACAATGTCTCCAGGAAGCCCCTGTTAAAAACAAAAAGAAAAAAAAACAAAACATAACAACAAAAAACCAACAACAGTAGAGTACCTTAACTTATCGGTGGGAGAATAAGAAAAAGTGTGTAAATGAACTTAACCACTATATCGTGAGCAGGAACAAGGGGATCCCTCCTTAAGAAAGTGCCCACAGGACAAAACTGCCTCCACCCTAAGATTTAGTAAGAAACCAAAAAGAAAGGAACTGAATCTTTCTGGAAGCCAGATCTGGGGAAACTGGTCACAAGGACTAAGCCACTACATTATTCTGGTAGAAGGAAGTTTTCTGTTGAGTGATGTGAATGCAAGTTTATACCTATCCTAGGCTGTCTCTAGAGCTTCTAGGCCCTAAAAGAAAGCCCACTCTGAGTCGAGGGCAGGGATGGAGGGGTTTATAAAGGAACAAGGGTATGTTTGAGTTGAAGAAGTACCAAGATCATCTAGTCCAACTTCTGTTAGTTAAACAGAAAACCAACCCTAAGGGAGGGAACAGAGTTGGCAGATCTTAGACTAGGGTACAGGCCTCCTGGTTCCTGGGATATGTTTTTTCTCCTGAACCTGACTTTATAAGACTGTATGAGGTCTGTCTAGACAGTGTCCAGTCATGCACTATGAAAAATAAAGACATTTATTGAAGAAAATACAAAGATACAAGAAACACTGTACATAGCACAATGATGCCTCACTCCCCTTCAAAGTAGACACCTTGGGACCTCACACAGTCCTCCCAGGAGTATGACCTTCTTGAGGAAATCTGGTTCATTGGTAGTGGTTTGAATCAAGTCATTAGTAACTGCAGCATGATATTCCTTCTGCTCTGGTAGCAGAAGCCGCAGAACAAATTTTGCCACAGCATGTTTCAAGCCAAGATCCTGTGTCAAAAATCTCAGACACGGTAGTGTTTGGAATCCCCAGAGCAGCTTCTAGTTATCTGTCAGTCGCCAATCTTTGTTGATTGCAGCCTAATACACGTTCAACATTCTTAGGTGTTCTGCTTGTTTCAGGCCTTCCAGAATGTGGATCACTTTCTACAGATTCTCGACTATCTTTGAAGCATTTGTGTCACACTTGTATTTGTGCTGCTTCATTGCATCATCCCTGAGAGCCTTCTGAATCGTCCTAATAGTTTCCATGGAGGAATGTTCAAGCTTCACACAAAATTTGATGCAGATTCATTGCTCTACTTGCTCAGTCATTTTGAATGCAATAGCCACACAGTACACATGTTTACTCAACTGTGTCTAGCATCCCCACCGACTAGTACAGTGAAGTCGTCATTGTTCATGTAGGCACATTCCAGTCCAATCTCCTTGGCTGCCAGGTTACGTTGATGTTGTGCAAACATTAACAATGGCTGGACTTGTTCTGGACAGACCTTGTATGGAGCTTGGATAGAGTATTCACTAGGGCTTGAGTACTTCCCTGGCTCCTCCATTTGCTATATAGACTAAGGACTGGGACTTGGGCATTGCAATGATTGAAGGTGATCCTGAGCATACCCTAAAAACATTGCGGTAATTGTTTCTCCCATCTGTCATGTCATCAGGATTCATAATGTAGAGCACTGCATGGTGGGGATCAAGCATCTTCCTGACTATGAATGGGGATTGCCCAAAGATTGCAACTACAAGATGCCAGGAAGACACTTACTTTCTTCCCACACCTTTCATGTCTCTTATGAAGTTTGAAGGTCACAATCAAGGGTCTGGCACCATCTCTTCCTTCTCAATGTCAACTACTTTTCTTCTTTCTCTTTGTAGCCAATGTAGGAGAATAGAAAAAGCTTAACATTTGGAGTCAGAAAGAGATGCGTTCAAACACTCCTTTCTACATTATTTCCTACTTTTTTTTTGTCCCTAGGCAAGTCCCTTTACTTTTAGGCACCTCAGCTTCCTCACCTATAAATAAGGATAATGAAAATACCATACGACAAAACTGTTGATTAAATGAGATAACACATGCAAAGCACATACTAAGTTCTTGAATACATATGAATTTCCTTCTTTATTTACTTTTATAAGGCTCATAAATGCCAGAATGTGACCTGTGATCAGAGCTGTGCTAGGTTAATAGGCAGGTGAACTGTAAATTTCCATAAGACCCATGTTTAGAAAGACCCCACACTTTACTTAATGTTCTGCTGTTGCCATCTTGAAATTCTTACTTTTTTCAAAAATAAGGAGTCCCTCATTTTCATTTTGCACTGGACCTTGCAAATGATGAAGCTGTGCCAGTGGAGGTAGAAAGGGTATTTCAGGTTTAGGAGGCATTCTAACAGAGTGAGAGAAGCCACGATTTGCAGTTGATAGAAATGGATTCAAATTCCAGCTATATCTCTAATTTTCTTTTTGTTATTAGGCATTTTCTTTCATCCCTCAGAGGCCCAATTTCTCAATTTGACAATGGGAATTTTAATTTGATAATGTCTCAGCTCTGGTAGTCTAGGATTCCCTGAGTAGCTCTGCAGGACCTCCTTGGCCCAAAGGCAGAGCCAGAGTGGCCAGGGACGTTTTGCTTTGACTCTGTGCAGGTATGAAAGCCAGTGTCTTTTGGAGATTGTCTGGCAGTGGGTGAGGACACGGTAGTGGGGACTGTTGCTGCACTAGCGGGCCCTTTCACAACAGCACTGTTTTGTCATTTTGCACCCAGATTTCCGTTGGCTAACCTCAGCTTTATCTTCCTCATTCCTGTTTCCTCTTGAAGACACCAAGGGCCCTTCAAAACACACGATGATCCTGCTCACGGCATAAAGCCCAGTTCTCTCTGGCCTCTGTAGGTTGGCTCATCACCAAGGAACCTGTGCCTCCTCTGAGACAAAGATACCACTCCAGTAACAGGTATAGTATCCGTTTATTTGCCCTCCCTTCTTAGATTCCCAACCTGGAGTTGTGCTCATGGCTATTAAAGGTGGTTTGGACATGTCCATCTCATTCTACTTGAACCCTCCTCAGTAATCTTGAGTTAAGGGTGGGGGAGAATAAGGTTCTCATTGGTCTTCTGTCCTGGAGCTTGTAATAGTGAGAAGGGAGGATGATATTTCTTCCCGAAATGTACTATTTAGGAGATACCCACATGGAAGTGGAATGTTCTCTGAAAGTAGGAGTCTAGATATTTAAATAACAGCCCTGGTTTGCCATTTATTCACTGTTTAGATCTTTGAGCAAGTCCGTTCTCCATTCTATGACTCACTTTTTTTTTTTTTTTTTTTGCCTCTCCTGCAAAGGAGAGGAGGGGACGGATGAGATGGATTTCGTCTAGAGACTCTTCAGTTTTTATATCCCTTATTTATGTTTATTGTCAGCCCTCTGTTGAGAAAGGGCATGAGGATGGTGCTGAGTAAATATCTCTGGGTGGGGCTGAACAGAGTGCTGAACAGATCTGAAAAAACTTCAGACTGTCCCTAGTAGGAGAAGGCCCAAACGAGTCAGCCGCAGGACAGGTCCTGTTGCTTAGTGTGTTAGCCCTCCCAGAGTGGAGCAGGACACAAATGATGCTATTTTATGTAGCATGACAGGCCAAGAGAAGAGTTTTGGGAATTTCTCAATATAGCTTCATGTAGATATCTGCCTCTTCTTCCTATGGGTCTGGCCAGTTTTTCTCAGGTGAACTGCTCTTCTTATATACACTCTGTTGGAGAGTCATGGTCTAGAACATGAAGAGTAGAAATAAAAATTTTTTCACATCAGCCACCAACTCCTTCCATTCATAATGGGGTGATATGTTTTATACGGCTCTTCAACTTCTAGTGTACTAAGAAGGAATCTTTATCTCCTTCATATCTCTTTTCCTTTTTGATGTAGTCGTAAAAGATGTTCATGAGTCTGTGGACTCCTCCACTTTATCCAGGTTTTCTCGCTGGGGTTGGTAGCCAATGTGGGTAATGATAGAAGAAAGACACCCTGAGTTCAAACTCTATTAATCAGCTTCCTTGACTGGCCTCCATTCACAGCTCCAGGGACTGAGCTAAGCTACCAGTGGACTACTTTTTGGGAAGCTCTGAAAAGCTCACTGAACACTTTTCTAACAACTCTTCCAGGTAAGTCTTCTTGTCCCCAGTTCTACAGAAGAAAACTGAGGCCCAAAGGAAGACCTTCTCAATGCCATGATTGGCTAGTTGGTGCTCAAAGCAGCATTAGAATTTGAGATTGTCTGATTCTTTCCACTCTACCATATCCGTTGACAATGATTGCTGCTTTGGCTAAAAAAGCCACGCTTTTGGGTGGGTTGGGATGGATTAGGTAGGTAATGTGGAAAATGGAGGAATGGAAAATACATTTAGATCCTTAGGTTTGAAATCACTCCCAGATCTCAAATTAGAGGGGCGTGTCACCCCCTTACCACAATACATTCAACTAAAAGAGTTAAGAAAATAAAAACACTGATTTTTTCTTTTTTTTTTCCTGAAAGAGAAGTCTTCTGCTTTGTTTTAGCTGAGATAGGGCCTTATGGCCTAATGGGGCAGTTTTCTAGTCTTGATAACCTTGGAATGTGTACCATTTTTTCATGCCAGTATTTAATGTAGGCCAACTACTTTCTCACAGGTCAACTGCCACTGCTGGGAAGAGGGTAAATTTGACTCAGACAACCTGGAATATTTAACAATATAATCTGGGTGTTGTCAAAGGAATTCTCCCAGAAGTTCCAGGCCTGACTATGCTCTTGGCAGCTTCATTGTTTCCCCAATGGCTGTGGCTTGAAGGATTCCATTGCCTCACTGCCAAGACAGCTGCCTGTCTTTTTCTGTTCTTGAAATGTCTACATTTTCCCAGAGAGACAAGTGCAGCAAGGAGGTAAAATGACTGATGAGGAAAGCTGGAAGGCAAAATGGTTGCATATAGCAAGACTCCAAAATGTGAATGACTTGTATGACCTTTAGAAACTTTCTTCCCCAACATGAGGCTTCATTTCCTCATTTATAACATGAGTAGGTGAGACTAAATGCTGGTTCTCTTATAGCTGCCTTTCTTGAGTCCTGATAGTACAAGGGGATCATGTTAGGTAAGGCTGAGGCTATCAGAAATTTGTGTTTCATTTCTCCTGACATTGTCAAATCAATTGCCACTGGCCCTTGCTTTCGTCTGGCAGTACAACCGCCATTTTTATTTATTTATTTTTTTGGAGCATTCGTTGTGTATCAAATAATGAACTAAGAGCTTTATGTACATTATCTCATGTCATTCTCACTCTACCTTATTAGGTATGTACTATACTTATACCCATTTGGGGGATGTGGAAAACTAAGGTTCAAAGACATGAAATGATTTATCTAAAGTTTCCTAGCGAATTAATGGCAGATCCAGGATTCAAGATTTTGTTTGACTTTAATGCTTAAGTTCATATCTACAACACTGTACAACATTGTCTGGGAGGATTGGGAAAAGGGGACATGACACTGACTCTGGGGCCTGTCCCTTCCTAAGTGTAGTGAGGCAGGATGATAACCAAAGTGTTCTCTCTATGCTACATGGAGGATTCCACTAAAGCTTGAAACCCTTAAAATGTCATGGCTACAAGACTCAGGCCTGAGGAACCCCAGGCCAAGCAGTCTCAACTGAGTGTTCCCTACCTACCCTTGAATCCCTCTTTTGATTACAAACCTTATGCCTATTTTGCTTACTTCCCTATTCTGGTTCTTCAGCTAGTCCCAACAGCCTGTGTGGTTTCCCTGGGGTTCAGTGTGTGACTCTTTTCTCTTTCTTTCCCTCTAGGGCCACATCTCTCAAGAGGATCTCGCCTCCCCACTGAAGACCCTGGCCCAGCCTCCTGCAGTGCCACGCTCCGTGTATTTGACAAGCTGAGTTGGACACTCCATGTGGTAGAGTGTCAGTTTGTCAAATACCCTAAGTGCGGCACGTGCCTAGCAGCTCAGGCCAGGGCAGTTGAGATACAACAGCCTATCAGCTGGATAAGGAACATACGGAAAACACCAAGCTCTCACAAGTCGTTTTTGGTAACTTTGAGGAAATGTAAGCATTTTATCTGAGGTTACTAATGGAAAAATCAGACAGCTTTGGCAGCCAAAGTCCTGGGTGGGTTCTACACACATTGTGGGAGCCTGAGGGGGGCACAGCTGTCTTGAAAATGTATCCAGGGCCTGGAAGTGAAAATGCTACTTGATTCATTGTTTTTTTTTTTCCTTCACATTCCTCTTCCAGAGTCCCCCAACAAGGCACCAGAAGTCTCTGACAAGCATCATGGCAGGGCTTATAAACCCACTTTCCTGACACTCAGCCTTGGCTCTAAACACACTTTGACATTACTCATCTTTCTCCTTTTCATCATGCCTTTTATCCTTTTGAGAACACCATCTCCATTTCTTTTTACCTTTTCAATTCCTTCCCATATTTCTTGGCCCAGCCAGAATCCAGTCTCTCCAGTGACTTTTGAAAGTCAAACTACACTTTTCCTTTTTCATTCTCTAATCATATCTCGCCTAGGTCCTTGTACGTACCCCTTTATCTCCTACCGCCCAATGACACCACTTGAATTGTTAGTGAACTTTTCCAGAGGATATTTTTGAATTCCCCATTAGGTTGTGTGCTTCTAGAGAACAAAACTGCATTTCCTTGATGGCTGTCTCTCCATTCCATCCCTACCCCAACCCCTAGCATGATGCTCCGGTTGCAGAAAATACTTAATAAATATTTACTGATTGATTGACTTTGCAGTACTTCATTAGTTTTTGGCCTTTGGGACACATGCCACCCAGAAATTTTGTGAGGAAAAACATTAAAATGTGGTCAACACAATGCTATAGGGCATACAAGGTATAGCCAATGTAAAGGGGTTTTCTCCCTCATAGATTGGGTCAAGAGTGTCAGGAAGAAGGCAAAAAAAGTAGGCTCAGGAGGCAAATATGTTTTAGAATTAATTGGTAATAAAAAGTTGTACAGGTGCTTTATTGCAGTATTTTTCAGAGCCTTTAATATTCTAATGCATTAGAAATTTCCAAGAAGGACCTATAGAATGAAGTGTTTCCCATACTTATCTGAATGTGATTTTTTTTTTCCCCATGAGCCATCTCCCAAGTCTGTTATTCCATGGCACAAAATTTGGGAAACTGCCCTAGTGGAACTTCACACCTTCTCTTTCTTCTGGAGATCTTTCTTTTCTCCTCTACTTTCCCCTGACCAGCCATCTACCTAAGACAGGTCTTATGTTATTATCTCATTTTTGTTTGGCCTTATCATGCAGCTTTGGGATAGTCCTATATCTAAGACTTCTTTACTGGCCCGTCTTCTATGAAAAAAAATGACCAGTCTGGAAGCACAGATGATCTCCAGAAGTCTTCCTTCTGCAATGAATATACCTCCTTAGAGTTCATAGACCTTACATCTGGTCTCTGTTCTACCCACCACTGACTTGACGTGTTTAACTTTAGACAAGTCACCGTTTCTCTTTGGGTATCATTTCCTCATCTGTAATATGGGAGAATTAGAATCAATAATCTCTAAGATCTCCAAGAGAAGAGACTGAGATATCCCTGGGGGTCCATAGCTTCTATGGAGGGGGTAGTCCCTGAATTTGGGGATACTTTTACTAAGGAACATGTAACTAGAATTCTGTTCCCAACATCAGTAGTAGAAATAAGTAATGGCTATTTTCAGAGGTCGTGGGGTCTGGACACAGAGCTGTTTCATGAAGAAAGCTGAGGTTTCCACTGGGTGGGGGTCAGTCCTATTTCAGACAATTGTAAAATCATGATAGAGAAGAAGAAGTTGCTCTTTTCACAAGCTATGTGAAACTGGCATTTGGGGATGAGGAAAATGCTGAGGTTTTGGCCATGGACTTGGCAAGTAAGCGGTGGTAAAGTGGAGGACTGCTCCTCGTTCACTTTTGTGTACTATTTTGACTTCTGTAATCATCCCAAAAGAGACAAGTTCTCGGTGAAACCTGAGCTGACCTTGGGGTTGCATTAGAAATAAAAGTGGCAACATGTCAGCTTCTATGATCAATGGAGAAGTTGATTTAATATGAATTAGATGAAGAAGAGGAAGCAGTATTGAACTGTTTAAGAACAGGTCCTCAGCAAGAATGATTTAAAAGTATATGCACATGTGTGCACATGTGTGCACATGTGCACAGACCACACAAGCACACTCACATTCTTATTTCCCTCTCCTAGTTGAGGAGAAAGACTTCTTTGCTCTGGACCTCAGTCCACATTGAAAGAAGGGACCCGGAGATAGGGATGACCTATAAAAAATACTACTATTTCATTTTTTTTAGGATTCCACGAAATGGAAATCCTTGAGGGTGGTGCATCCATACTTTGGAAAGAAGGGGAACCCTTTCTCTCTGCAACCAAAGTCTCCTGAGACAGAATAAAGGCTCCTTTTCTCAGGTTTTCAATTGACCTGGGAAAAGTCATGCAGGTGGACCTCACAGGATGATTGGGAAGGGAAGATTGGAAAGCATTTCAGTACTATTTTACCAGATTCATTGTGTTGTAGCTGGGCCCCCCTCTGAAATAAGGCAAGGGTGGCATGAATGGGAAGATGAAAAACCAGAAAACAAAGGTGCTATTTATACTCCCAGGTGACCATCTCAACTAGTCTCACTTTAATTATTCTTGGTAGGTGCTTGAAACCAGACAAATACAACCAAGGTTGCTATTATAATTAGATATTTATTGAGCATCAAATAGTATCAGAGCACTAGACTCACAGTGTAACAGCAGAACTTAACCCTGGCCTGTTACATGACAATTCCAACTTAAAACAATCTGGATTTGTAGAAAAGGAAGTGATTCTGGACATAATTGATCCCCTGAGCTGGCATTGCTGAGCCTTCCTCTGGTCTGGTGAGAAGAGGCCAAAGTTAAGTGGTGTCATAGTGCTATGGGAACTTCCCTCTGATGTTTGGAGAGAAGCAGGAGAAACCCCAGGCAGGGATACTAGAAAGTTCGGGGTACAACCCAGAAGCAGGTTCGCTTGTGTGCATGTGGCAACTTCTTAGGAAAACCAGTCACACTTAGGGGGGGATCCAAATATTAGCAGGTAAGACATGTTGGGCTCTCCAGGATGAGAAGGGGGTACCATGCAGAAAGTAGGGACTAAAAAGCAATTATGTCAGCAAACTCTGACTTACTAAGGCAGTTTTAGCAGACACTCTTGCCCTCAGTGGTCAGAAGCTCATGATCTGGGGAAACTGGGTGCAGCAGGCAAGTATAGTCACCGTTTATCCTGGCAATATTCTGGTACTCCTGGTCCAGGCAGGGTTCATCAGAGTAGTTGTTGCCCAGAGTCCGGGAAGCTGGCTCTTCACTGAAGCAGCCACTTTCGAAGACGACTGCCCTCATGGTTTCACCAGAGTCGCTGGCGTCCCTGGCGTTTACCCTGCGGCTTAAGAGCCCACCACACATAAGAAGGGACTTAAGGTAGGACTCTGATTTCCCACCCTTCTAGCCTAATTCTTGTCAACTGACCCACAGGCTGTCACCCATAGATTGTAGGAACAGAGCGCTAGTGGATCTGAATTATGCTCTGTGTTTGGTGGGCCATGACAGAACATTAGGAGGTGCTTCAGAGAGGGAATAAATCTGTGCCATGACCCCAAAGGCCCTTGGGCTTAGGGTTGTGTCTGTGCCAAACCCCGTTTCTTCCATGCCAGTGACCTATAGAATTGAGGGCAAGGAAAGAGAAGATAGAAGAGGAGAGGTCTATCTTACCTGAAGGCTTCATAGACATGCTCTAGAAAAGAAGGAGAAATCAGGTCATAAATCTCCATGGGGAGTGAACAAGGCTGAAGCCTGGACCTTGGGTACAAGTCAAAAGGCAGGGGAAGAGTAGACATAGAGGGGGATCTCAATAAATTCAGCTTTCCAACAATGGGGAAGGTGAGTTGAAACATAGGGATGTAGATTTGTCAGGGAAAAGAAGAGGACGCACAGTTGGTAAGTGTCCTCTTTGGCATACTCTGACTCAGGACACTGGGCTGGAGCAGTTGTTTAGTGTGGTGGGGTGAGGGACACTGGAACTGAATCCACTTTCTACCCTGGAATCTTGCCTAAGGTCCCCAGGGACTCCCTGTGGGAAACTTGGCAACCAGGCCAGAACCCAGACACTGAAGGGGCTGAATTAGTCTGATGTCAGGAACCATGGCCTATGCCATTCCCAAATGCACTCATCCCCACCCTGTACTCAGGAAAGGTCCAGAAACAAGTCCTGAAGTAGGTCACCATTGCCTCCTAGGAGAAATATCTATATTCCATGCAAATTTAAAGGCCAGTTTGGTACAAAGATGAATGTTTCTTGGTACTGTCCTCTAGGAGCGTATAATCTTTCAGTGATGCAACTAGGAATGTATGCATTACACCACAACAAATTAAAAGGGGCATGATGTAGCAGGCCTTCTGTCTTGTGAACGAGCCTTGTCTTTCCATGTCTTATCTACCCCATTGGTCTGATAGTTTTTGTACTTCAGGGGCTGTGTCTATAACATTTTTATATGCCCAGTGCCTGGCACATAGTAGGCACCCAGTAACTACATGTTGCATCAAATTGATACCCCAAGATTACCTCCCTTATAGAGAGGTAAAAAACAGGAATTATGGGAAGGCAATACAGGAAGGGAAAAATCATAAAGGTTTGAGGTGTACAGCCTACCTGCCTGTTTGGTTTCTGTGACTAGAAATGAAATTAGGTATAAGGGTGGTGGGGGTAGAGAAAATAAGCTAGATCCATGTTACAGAGGGCTTTTAATGAAATGCTACATTTTGACCTCTATTCCCTGGGCCATTAGGAGACCTGGAAGGCAAATAAACTATGGTTACAGTTTATAACCAGTCTCATCGAGACTATGATGAATGTTTTACTTTTAGTACTACTGTGGCCATTTGAGATATCTCCACTTCCATATAATCTTCCAAAACTAAATCAAGAAGAAGCAGAAAGCTTGAATAGATCGATAACAACTAGTTAAATTGAAGCAGTAATAAAAAAAACTCCCAGCACACAAAAGCCCCAGACAGAATGGCTTCACAGAACTTTACGAAACATTTAGGAAAGAACTAACACCTATCCTTCTCAAACTATTGCAAAAAACCCAAGAAGAGAGAAAACTCCCAAACTCTTTCTGTGAGGAATTATTATCCTAATTCCAAAAACCAGGTCAAGACACAACAAAGAAAGAAAACTACAGGCCAATGTCCACTTCTAAGTTTAGGCTCATGGTTCATAGCCATGCTAACTGGTCAAGACCACAGAGCTGATACTGGAGATTCAGAAAAAGGAGATATTCAAGGCTCCCTTTTCTTCTTTGATTGGAGAGATCCATGTGGAAATCGGACAATTTGGGAATAGGACTTGCTAGAGTGGAATAGACACACAATTGCAGGTAAAATAGCTAGTGCAGCACGTATTGAGCTGCAGCTAGATGTTACTTAGAAAACAACATCTAAATTCTCTTTTTCGTTCTCTGTTGGCTCATGGTTGTAAAATTCCCCTGACAAACAGCACCTCCGATCATGTCACTCCTTTTCTTTAAAAAATATTTTTTTTTGGGTGTCTTTTAGTGCTTTTGCAAGGCCTACAGAAAAAAAAGTGCAAATTCCTTAGCCTGTCATTCAAGACCTTCTATATCACGAATTAACTTTATTTTTCCCTGCATTTTCTCATTGTTCAGCTACATACATTTTCTTTATTGATAACCCCACTAACAGTTATCTTTTAAACCTTTATACCTTTACTCATATATGAGTGGGGACCCAAAAACCAGAATTACCTTCTGGAGGGTGGGCCCCTTGTAGTGGTACATGCTTCCACCACTAGGTGAGTGTTCTAGGAACCCATCTGTATCAGTACCAGCTGGTGTTGTTGTGAGAGACTATGTTTATCTTCAGTGAATCTTTTTTGAATACTCAGTGCATTTGCCCATTTCATGATGGGTGATTTACAAGTGCACCTGCCCACACCACACTGAGCATTCAGCAGTTTTTAACCAAAAGCGGCATGATCTCCATGCCCCTACCCTCCCTATTCACACTGTCTCACCCCAAGTGACCTTTTTTGTTTGTTTTCCCAGATGAAAAAAATCCTCAAAGGGAAATGTTTTGCTGATGTAGAAGAGGTGAAACAAAAAATGGCAGAAGCACTAAAAGGTACCAAAATCAATGTGTTCAAAACCTGTACTAAGCAGTGGAAAAGTGTCTTGATAGGTGTACTACATCGAATGGAGAGTACTTTGAAAGTGACTGAAGTTTAAACATGTAAGAATAAATACACAACTTTTTATAAATAAATTCAGTTTTTTTTTTAATACTACCCCTTTTAAAATTGTTTACATTCTCCAAGGCCTGGTCATAGTCCCACCTTCTTTTGAAAGTCATTGCTAATTACTCTAGCCCTAACTGACTTTACTGCCCTCTGGATCCCTTTGGCATCTATTGTATTGAACTCCAGGCTTTGAGTCCATAGGTTTTATTGCTATGTGTCATTATTGATAAACTCCATGCTTCTACATTAAACCCCCTAAATAAATTGTAAGCAACTGGAGGCCAAAAATTGTGACTTCTCTTTCTCTTTCATCCTCGTTAGACAAACCATTACAGAGATGGCTGTACTAGGCTGGGTACCAAAGATTTGTAAATTAATTTTTATAAGTTGTTATTGTTGGCTGCACGTTTGTCTGTATTTACCCTTATCCTCACTCCCAAATTAGGCTTGGAACTCTTTGAAATGCCTAACAAAGTGCCTGATACAGAGTGTATGCTCAACTATGCTGCTAAAATAAATGAATGACCAAGAGCCACAAAGTCATACTCATAACTCACCCATTTGGGACTTCTTCCTGTAGAAGATGATACAAGCCATGCTGAGGACCACCATACAGCACAGGGAGATGATAAGAATTATTGCAAAGATAGGAAGGCCCTTTCCTAGAAGGCAAAACAACACCAAGTGGTATTTGGTTAAAAATTTGTCCAGAAACAGAGATCCAAATAATCAGCTCAGACTAGCCCACACCTCTTTCTTTTCCATTTTCAATCTTCTCCTAAATTTCTCAGCTAGCCAGAGAGACAAACAAAATCCCACACCTATGATAAAAGCTTGAGAGAGGCTAGAGATTCATGTATAAACAAGTTCTTCCAAACCCACTGGTTGATGACTCATAGTCCTCATAGTCTTCCATGCTTCACAAAAATATTGAGTTTTGTTAATTACTTCTAACCACTCTCTGGCCAACTACTCAGGTTTCTTTTTCCTCAAAACATATTTCCACTAAGTCTCCTGGTTACGTATTTTAATCATGTCTACAAGCTGAAGGAAATAATTAAACTGGGCTTCTAGTCCTGGATCTGGTATTTACTTGCTGTATTGCTGTGGTAAGCAGAATATTGGTCCTCAAAAGGTGTTCACATCCAAATCCCCAAAATTGCTATGTTATTTTATGTTGTAAGGAGAAATTAAGGTTGCAGATTGATTTAAGGGTGCTAATTAGCTGACTTTGAGATGGGGGTATTATCTTGAATTATCTAGGTGGGCTTAATGTAATTACAAGGGTTTTATAAAAGTGAAAGAGGAAAACAGAAGAAGAGGTAGGAGTCAGAGAGATTTAAGGAAGCAACACTGCTACTTTTCAAAATGGTGTGAGGGTGTCAAGAGCCAAGAAATGTGGGTAGCCTTTAAAAGCTGGATAGGGCAAAGAAACTGATTCTGTCACAAAGGCTTAGAAAGAACACAGCTCTGCTGACAGCTTGATTTTAGCCAAGTGTGTCAGACCTCTGATTTCTATAATTATAGGATACTACATTTGTGTTATTTTAAGGCACTAAGTTTGGGGTGATCTTTATAGCATTCATAGAAAAGTAAATACAGTGACTTTAGTCAAATTCTTGACTAGGTCTTAATTTTACCATAATTTCAAGGAAAAGATTGCATAATGTCTAATGTACTGTAGCTACAATACTCTGAATCTAGGCAGACAGGGTCAAAGGATAAAAAGGGATAGGTAAAAGAATCCCCATGTTCTTAGAATTTGCTGCTGCAACTGGCTTTGTTTTCACCAGACCCCAAAATATTCTCTTAGAAATCTGGGATTTGTTTGTGGTCCTCAGATCTCTTGTTGGAGTTGAGAGAACCTAAGCTATAAACTGATAGATAAAAGAAAATTCTTCCTTGGAGGGAGTTAAGTAGTAAACAACTTGATAGAGGATGTAAGGCACAGACCCAGCATGTGAGAATCTCTATTCTTCACAGGGTTATCTTCTCATTTTCCCAAACGAACTCTCCAAGAGGTATCTTCTAATCCCCTTTCTCCCATTGGATATTGCCCTGGGAGAGGCATGCAGGTATGGAAGCCCTCAAACCAAAGGTGGCAATGCAAAGGTGGCACACCAAACAGGTTTAGGCTATGTTCAGAGATCTCCAAGAAGGTCTGCAACCAGGAGTGGACAAGAATAGGAGTATTAAGAAGTCCACCATTAATTATAGGCAGCCAGAGGATGAGATCAAGGGTGATAGTCATCAAACTAGTTAGCACAAACCAAAAAACAAACAAACAAACAAATAACAACAACAACAACAACAAACAGATGCCTATTGTAGACTAGGAGTCTTAAAGGTCTCTGGAAACACTAGACATCAACATCCTTTGTGAAGGACAATGGGGTGGTCTGGAGCATTCTGAGAAATAAGCCAAGGAAGCTCAGGTGATAATGAGGAGTTCAGCAGTTAAAGGAAGTATCAAATTATTAACTAGTATAAGTTATTTTATTATTTCAAAATCAATGAAGTCATACTAGTGCATACCAGCTCACGATCAGCTCCAGTTAAAACACAAAAGAACCTCTTTTTGGATTTGGATCTCTGAGATCATGACTTAAGAATCTTTGAAACTTTGGAGGAGTCAGAAGTCAGTTGCAAGCTGATTGATGATCCCTGGTGGAGAACTCCAGCAATGAGGTCCTTCCGTTACCCTTACCTGGCCTTTTCAGGAGAGCTGACTGAGGTCATGGACCCATTTCTGTTCTTTCTTAGAATGCTTGTAAAGTATGGCAACAAAGAATCAGCTAAGAACACATCTACCACTTCCCTCAACCCCACTCTGACTTTGCTCATCCCTGGATCTATATCTCTCCTTCCCCAGCCCGCCTACCCTTCTCATCTCCAGGGTCCTTGACCATTGTCTAAACCATAGCAGGTAGTTGTTGCAGAGTTGAATTTCTGTAGAACAAGGTATATTGTGGAAAGTGTCAGTTGCAAAGTTTAGAAGCAAAAAGAAAGGATAGAAATTGCGACATTGCCCTTACCTGGCTCAACACTGCTCTCCCCAAGGTAGCTTTGCACTTCAGTGGTCCAGCCCCAGGATGAGTTCACTGTGGGTGCTGATATGAAAACAGAGCATTAAGACCAGAGAACACTCTTCCATCCAGGAGCTGGGATGTGGAGAGCAACTGAAAAATTTGGGATCCTTCCCTGGACATCTGTGCTGAGCTTCCCAGAATTTCTGGCAATGTCATTGACCACTTATATTATGAGGTAAAGTACCTTAGTTTATTACTGTTGGTAGTGGGAAGAAGTTCCAAAGAGGGGAGGCAACATAGTCAAAATCCCACAGCAAATGAGACTATCAGCAGAATAGAAGTCTTCAGTTTTCTCTTTTCCCATGGGATTATTCTATTTCCTTCCTTTTGCTTCAGAAGTTTTCACAAAGAAAAGTATATATATTCATGGCTCCACTTTTTCATACTCCTTAAATCCTTGCTCTTTTTCTTTTATTTTTATTACATTATTGCTATGTTCTCTCTGAGGAACCCAGCGACCTCTTATTTACTATTTAATGGCATTGGCCTTCTCCCTTGGCTTTCACGACACCATTTCAATCAGACCTCTCTTAATTCAAAAGAATCCTAGTAAAACTTACTTTTCAAAGGCGACTGCATGGTTGTAGGTGCCTCAGTCTTGTTTTTTTGTGACTGTGAGGAGTCTGCAAAGGAAAAGGAGCTCAGTCAAGGTTCCTAGCACCCTTGAGCAAACAGTTGAATGACCTAGAAGAATTGGAAAGTAAGGTCCATAGTTGGACCTGTCTCAACAATTCTCTCATGATGGTAAAAACTTGTGTTACCTGTTTATACTTAAAATCATTCTGAGGCAGCATTATTAAGCCAGGGTTCATAGACACAAAAGAAATGTGTAGATAGAATGCAGAGGGTCTTTCAACTTGGAAACAGACTTTGTTTTTATTAATTTTAACTAATTTTTGGTTGTTTACTTTCTTGAGAGACTTAGGAAGTATAATAAAAAAGGTGGTTGTGGGTGTCAGTGGAAATGGTAGAGTAATAACCTCTGAATATTTACCTGTTCACAAAAGCAATAAAATAACTGGCAAAATTTTTATAATCAACTTCTTTTTCAGAATTTGGGAAATTAGCCAAATGTTTGCATCAACCCAGGGGGTATTTATGGAAGAGAAACACCCCATTCTTGTTAAAAACTTGCACATTACCTCTCAACAATCTAGTAGTAGCCTTGAAATAAAACCCAATTCCAGGTGCTGGAGCAAGCAAAACACATTTAATTCCCAAACAATTGTCTTTATTTGACTTGTGTAGCAGTTTCCTGAAAGATCTGATTCAAAAGGCATGTCTTTATTGATCAGTCGGTGCTAAAACTGTCCTCAGGGAGAAGAATTTGTCACACAGCTGCTTGAGGAAATGAATAACAGTTGACAGAAACAAGAACCTAACCAAAAAAACATTTTTTTTTCAAAAACTGAAGAATGGAGATATTCAGAGGGACTTTGAAAAACTCCATTTCCTAGGAATCTAGAGGGCCACACATATGCATAGAGCTGTGCACGTACTCAGGAAATACATGAGAAAGCCCTAAGGTTTTACTTTTGCCTAGCCTTGAGGCTCTGAAAAGCAGGAAATGAAGGCTGTAAGACAGTTATAAACTTCCCAGGTGGGTGTATAATACATAATTTTAAAAAGTAATAGAGCCCTGCCCTGGCTGCTGTGGCTCAGTGGATTGAGCGTCAGCCTGCGAACCAAGTGTTGCTTGTTCAATTCCCAGTCAGGGCACATGCCTGGGTTGCACATCAGGTCCCCATTTGGGGGCACAAGTGAGAGGCAACCGCACAGTGATGTTTCTCTCCCTCTCTTTCTCCTTTCCCCTCTCTCTAAAAATAAATAAATAGCCCTGGCTGCTGTGGCTCAGTGGATTGAGCGTCGGCCGCCAGTGAACCAAGTGTCACTGGTTCGATTCCCAGTCAGGGCACATGACTAGGTTGCACGCCAGGTCCCCAGTTGGGGGCGCGTGAGAGGCAACCACACAGTGATGTTTCTCTCCCTCTCTTTCTCCTTTCCCCTCTCTCTAAAAACAGATAAATAAAATAAAATAAGCTTGTTAAAAATAAATTAATATAAAAAAAGTAATAGAGCCCTTTAGTAAAGACAGTGAAATTTCTTGGTTCCAGGTACTTAAGGAAATCTTTATTCAATTATCACATTGCCATTAGGGTAGCCTAATAACGATTTAGTGGCCATTATGACAAAGAATGTAGAAGACTATACAGAATAAGTTCAGAATAGACATGAAATGAAAAAAAACAGCAGCTAGTATAACAAGCAGTGCCAACAACAAGCCCCGGTAAGAGAGAGATAAAAGAATTTCAGATTTCCAGAGTTGTCATATTACATTTAAAAAGTCCAGTTTTCAAACAAAATATGAGACATACAAAGAAACTAGAAAGTATACCCCATAAACAGGTAGAAAATAAATAGAAATAGTTCCTGAGGAAACACAGATAGATATTGGAAGTACCAGAAAAATATTTTTAAACAATTATTTTAAATATGTTTTAAAAACTAAAGGAACTATGTCTAAAGAACCGAGAGAATGAGAACAATTCAAACCGATTAGAGAAAATCAATAAAAAGACAAATTATAAAAGAGGAACCACCTAGAAATACTGGAGTTGACAAGCACAATAATTGAACAGAAGAAATTACTAGTGGGGAGAAAAAATGTACTAGAGCAAATTTTAACAGGCAGAAGAAAGAATGAGTAAACTTGAAGATATGATAATTGAGATGAGCCACTTCAAGAAACATAAAAAAGAAGATGAATGACAGAAATGAGCAGCTCCTTAGAGATTCGTAAAACATCATCAAGTATACCAAAATACAGGTAATGGGAGTTCTAGAAAAAAAAAGATTAAAAAAAAAGCAGACATAATATTTTATTTTTTAATCCTCACCCAAGGATATGTTAATTCATTTTAGAGACAGGGGAAGAGGAAGAGAGAGAGAGAGAAAAAAAAAACCCATCAGTTTCAATCAGTTGTCTCCCATATGCATCTTGACCAGGAATAAACCTGCAATTTTTTGGTGGATGGAATGATGCTCCAACCAACTGAGCAACCTGCTTAGGGTAGATACATTTTATAAAATAATGTCAAGGAATTCAAATGTTATGAAAATTATTAATCTTAAGATAAAGAAGCTTAATGAACTCTGGGTAGGAAAATGATCCAAACCTAGACACATAATAAAAGTCAAAGCTTAAAAAAATATATCGAAAGCAAGAAGAGAAAAGCAAATCATAATAAAAAGCAATTCTCGATAAGATTAATTGCTGATTTCTCACTGGAAATAATGGAGACCATAAGACACTGTAATGACATATTTAAAGTACTTAAACAAAACAACTGTCCATCAAGAAGTTTATATTTGTCAACACTACCTTTAAAAAAATGAAGAGGAAATTAAGATACACTAAGATAAACAATAGCTTGGAAAATTTATCACTACTAGATTTGCCTTATGAGAAATTTTAATGAAAATTCTTCAGGCTGAAATGAAAAGACACCAGATAGTTATTTGAATCAATGTGGAGAAATAAAGCATCAGTAAAGAAAAGTGCATAAGTATAGATTATAAATGTATTTTTGTAATACTTTTTTCTATCTCTTTTATAAGACACCTACATAAAGCAATAACTATAAGTCTATGTTCATGTGATTATAATGTATAAAATGTAATCTATTACAATCACAACATAAAAGAAGAAGAATATAGTTATATAGAAACAAAAATTTGGAGACCTTCTGGTCAAGATGAAGGCATGGGGAGACAAGCTTCACCTCCTCACACAACCATAGAAAGAATTACAACCAGATCTCAAAAACAAATAACACCAGAACCATCAGAAAATTGAGCTGTATGGAAGTCTGACAACCAAGGATTTAAAGAAGCCACATTCATCCAGACAAGTGCCTTTTCTACATAAGCTATGCTACTAAGGCAGAAAGTCAAAGAAGCTCTACCTAATACACAGAAACAAACACAGGGAAGCTGAAAATTGAGGAGGCAAAGAAATATGGCCCAAATGAAACAATAGAACAAAACCCCAGAGAAAGAACTAAATAAAACAGAGAGAGCCAACCTATCAGATACAGAGTTCAAAACACTGGAAATCAGGAAGCTCAGAGAACTCATTGAGTATGGCCACAAAATAAAGGAAGAAATGAAGGATACACTAAGTGAAATAAAGAAAAATATACAGGGAACCAACAGGGAAGGGAAGGAAGCTGGGATTCAAATCAGCGATTTGGAACAAAAGGAAGGAGTAAGCAATCAACCAGAACCGAAAGAAGAAACAGGAAATTAAAAAAAAAAAATAAGGGGAGACTTAGGAACCTCTGGGACAACTTTAAATGTACCAACATCTGAATCATATGGGTGCCAGAAAGAGAAGAGGAACAGCATTGCATTGTATCTGGCAAATACTATGTACCTAGTAAGTGTCACTTTTCCATTTACTATACTTTATCTACTTAACCTACAGCATGACAGGCATTATCTTCAGTCCTATTGTGCCCAGTCCAGAATTTTTCTTTCTTTGTGATTGTACAACCAGTACTTTCCAGCCCCCAGCTCCCCGCCGCCCCACATCAATCTCTCTTCTTTGGAATGAAGATACTCTCTACTGAGGTATAATTGGAATAAGGTTGTCCATTGAGAGGTTCACCAGGAGAGAGTGTTGCTCACCTTTGACCACAAGCTTCACAACATCGCTGCGCTGCTCAGAGCCTACCCGGCCCTTGGCAGTACAGAAATAGTAGCCTGAGTCAGCTACCACTGCAGCCTTGAAGAGCAAGGTACTCAAGGTTGTTACTATGATAGGTTCTTGGTCGTTAATCTGTTCCCTGTACCAAACATAACTGATGGGAGGAGAACCTTGAGCCTGGCATTGAAGGCTAATCCTCATTCCCTGGAGCACTGTGAAGCCAGAGCCACTGCCAGTCGTCACTGTGGGCTTGGAAACAGAGACTGCAAAGGGAAGACAAGAGAGGAGTTACAAGAATATAGGAACACAATGTTGATTCATCCTTTCTGGGTACAGGGGTATGTTTGTATCTGCAAAAGGAACTAAAATGGGCTCCTGACTGGGGAGAAAGGCAGCAAATAGGACAATATAAATAAAAACAGAGGCCACCCTCCCCGCGATACCCCCACTCTTATTAGGGATTTCTGGACCCAAGGGTAGGTAGGACGATGACCATGTCCAGCTTGAAGCAGCTAGAGGAACTCGAGACCTTTGCCCATTGTCCTTTATAAGATTATAAAGGGTCTTCAGTCTGAGGGGAGGAATTTTTATTTTTTTATTGTTACAAAAAATAAATTAATTAATTTATAAAAAGAATAATATAGGAAAGGGTGAAGCCAAGGAACTTATATGCACGAGCCATGGACATAAACTAAGGGGGGTGAGTAATCAATAAAATATACTTGCAAAATAAAATAAAAATTGCTTCCTTTAGAAGATTAGGTACTGTTTTGCATTATCTGGGTCTTTGGATTATCTGGAGCTAAAAATCAACTGACTTAAAAATAATATCTTTTTTTAAGCTCAAGTAGAGTTTTTGCATTATCTACGGTTTTTGGATTTTAAGGGCACATATTTGTAAAACTGTCAAGCCAACAAAACTTATCTTGGCTAAGCCCTGTAACCCTTTCCCCAGAGCTTCTCTGACAGCATCAATTCTCCAATATCCTGATAAAATATACTCATTTTTATGAGTTTTAAGACCCAGAGCCCAAGGAGGGCAACGAGGCTACGGATGCTAGAATTTCTAGGACACTTGAAATAGTAGAGATTTGAAAGCCAGGAACACTTCCCAACGCTTTTAAAATTATGCCATGAAATGCACATGGACAACAGTGTGGTGATTGCTAGGGAGAGGGGAGTATAAGGGGACTAAATGGTAATGGAAAAATACAATAAAGATTAATTAATAAATTATGCCATGAAAGTGATGACCCTGAGGGTACTCTGCGTGTCCATTTCCTCTGATTAGCACATATAACTAATGAGAGACTATGTACAGGTTAAGAAATGTCTCTGGGTTTCTCAGGGTTTTCTAAGATTATAGTCCTCTATTAGGTCTGCTTATCAGTGCTTTCCTACCCCCACAGTGACTCACGTTTCTGGACGCGGAGCTCAATGATCTCATCTTTCACCACTTGCTTGCCATCAGGGGTCTGCCAAGTGACTTCACAAGTGTAGTGGCTCCGGTCATCCATTCCCAGGGTCTTCAGTTGGAGGGACACATCTCCTAGAACCTCATTGTTCACATGCAGGCGGCCCCGGTACTTTGCTTGCTGGATATGATCTCCAGAGAAGTCACGTAAGAAGATGGTGATTGGGTCAGAGTCACGTTGTACCAGCCACTTTACTAGGACTTGGGTGTAGCCTTGCAGAGGACCATAGGTGCAAGGAATATTCACATCCCCTTTCCAAGGCCCTATCACACTCTCAGGCACTTGAAGGATGGGTTGGCCTGAAGATGGGGAACAGAGGAAGAATGCACACATTGATGACACACCCACTTGGGAGCTAGGTTGGCTCTTTTCCACTAATCTCCTCCCAGCCCTCCCAAATATCCTTCCCTTTCTCTTAAAAGTATTTTCACACTGCCCTCCTGAGAAACAAAGTAGCATTCTGCTGTAAGGACATCTGGAGCAGCTAAAAATGCCTTTGTCTATGTGTATGTATGTCTTCCTGCTAACTGAGGGGGAACTGCAACACCATAGATCCAAGGGCTTTTAGAAACCACTTAGCTGCATTCCTTCATGGCATAAGTGAGCAAGGCTGAGGTTCAGAGAGAGATGCTTATCTAAGTTATACAGATAGTAGGAGCAGAGCTGGGCTTGGAGGCCTAAAATAAAAGCTTTCAGAAGCTATACTGCCTTCTTACCTTCTTAAGTTATTAAACTTATTAAGGGTTGTGGGCTTCAGTAGTGGCCAAAGACAGCAACCTCTTACCTAGGCCTACTTGACATAGTTTAAAGCAATGTTACTTTAGGGCTAGATAATATCCCCTGAATGCCTGAAAAAGAATTCCCCCATCTGCTGGCTACTTTCTAAATTGCCTTTCCTAGAACTTTAAAGCCTTGTTCTTTTTCCTCAGGAAATAATTTAATTTCCTTCAAATATTGTCTCCCCTCCGAAGAAAAACCAGGGCCCATACTGAATTTAGCGGCTTGGTTGGAAAAGGGTTTAAGTTGAGAAAGAGGGAACAGTACTGGGGCCCACTATGGTCCAGGACCTAGACTTATAAAAGCAAAGGTCGAGGGCCTGTGTAATGGTCCTAATGAAAGGGAATACCTAGTTTTCTGGGTGTGAGCCCCCTTTATAGAACTTAGACTGGGTCCCTTTTTGAATCTTCTTTCTCTCACCACTGCAAAAACGGTGATAGCTTCCCATGAAGATATCCCTTGTGTCTGGTCACTTTCCCTCCTAGATAGAAGACTAACTTAAATAATAGATGTTTATACAATTTAAATGTTTGGATTTATTTCTATTATGATTATTTCAACATGTGTCTTAACAGATGATTCTGGCCCCTAGAGGCTTTATAGAAGTGAAGCCACAGTCTTACTGAGCTGTCCACCTGGGAGGGCCCTTTGAGGCCAGTCAAGCTCAAGCTAGTCTCCCAACTATACAGATAAGTTGGGGACACTAAGATGTAGGGAGAGGGAAGGCATCTTTGGTCATTCAGTATGTCCTAAACCTCGGGTCTATAATGTAAGACCTACCACTCAAGCCCTGGCTGCTGTGGGTCAGTGGATTGAGTGGCGGCCTGCGAGCCAAGTGTCACTGGTTCGATTCCCAGTCAGGGCACGTCAGGTTGCACGTCAGGTCCCCAGTTGGGGGCGCGAGTGAGAAGCAACCACACAGTGATGTTTCTCCCCCTCTCTTTCTCCTTTCCCCTCTCTCTAAAAAAATAAAATAAATAAATAAACAAACAAACAAATAAATAAATAATTAAAAATTAAAAAGACCCACCACTCAAATGGAAGCCCTGCTCCCAAGTGTAGAGGACCTAACCGTCTGAGGAGGAAACATTACACATATGAACTCACATGCATGCCCACACATGATTTAAAGTTAACATTTGCAGAATATTTCCATTAGTCCCAACCCTGCCTCTACAAGTCCCACCTCAAACCAACATATTTGAACAAGGTAGGAAAGTGTACTCTAAAACATGTTAGAAAATGAAAATATTGTAGTTGGACAAAGAGCATTATTTTTAGGAGCATTAATTCTGCCACTAATGCTTTTCCCTCTCAGGTCACTTAATTTTAGCTTGAGGTTCTTGAATTTGACGGATCACAGAACCCCAAGATAGGAGAGTCTAAAGTGAGTCAGCTATGAAAAGCTGCATTCTTTCTGACCATACAAAGGACACCAAGCTAACACCATCCAGCCTCTCATTGAAAGAATATGGAACAATCAGGGGTTCAGCAAGAACCCTTTTGACCTATCATGGGTTGCATTTAGCTATTACTTAGTGTTCATTTCTTAAAAGGCTATCTCAGTTCTCAAGGATATAAATAAAGGTGGAGGAAAACTCAAGGAAATAATGCTACTATGGGATAGTCAAATCTCTTTTGGGATATGTGTCCAGCATTAAGCTCCCTCAACTAGCCCAGACAAACTGGGCCATTTCCACAGGGAAGAGTTACTCCAGAAGGTAGTAAGAAAGCAAGTTCTGTGAAGACCAGTTGAAGGATCTGGGGCTGTTTAGCTTGGAGCAGAGTCAAGAGGACATGATGTCTATTCTCATAAATGTAAAGGGCTGTCACAATATAGAAGGGAACAGCTATGATCAGTGTGTCTACAAGAAATAGAGCTGGGACCTTTGTATAGAAGTAACAGGGAAGTGGATTTAGTTCAACATGAGGAAGAAATTTCTAATAGTTGGAGTTGCTCCTCTATAAACTAGATGGCCTGGAGAAGAAGTGAATTATCAGCCGCTGAAACTATGTGAACAGATATTCTGAACACTTGATCATTACAGTGAAGGGTGGATTTAGGTTACTTTTAAGGTCCCATCTAGCTTTTCAATAGCATTCCTTCTGTAGGAGATATGTGTATTAACAGGGATCAAATTCTGAAGTTACAATGATAAAATTTAAGTTGAAAGACAGATGCAGGAGAGATTTGGGTGGCACTTGGCACCTTCTGAAGTCGCTGAGATAAAGCAAGTACTATAAAATTATATGGATAATTTCCAAGAGAGGATCCTTTTCAATTTCTATGCAAACTTACCTCCTGGCTTCTTCATTAGCCTTCAACTATCTCCTTGTCTTCTGCCCAAAGCTGAGAGTCTGCAGCATTGTCTAAGAAACTCACCTGCTCAGCAGTAATAGGATTTCCTCAGTAGGCACTCAATCCTACCTCCCGTCCCCGGCCTTTTGCCTGTGTCAGCAGTGGCATCCAGGCCACCATTTTCTGCCTTACCATAGGTGACCACAATTAGGTGGCCCAGGAATAGCAGGTCTAGTAAGAGCCCCATCACAGCCAGAGCCACTTCTGTCCTTTCTTCCAGCCTCCTGCTGTCAAAGAGTCTCGAATTCCTGATTGCTGCCAGAGTCCGTGCCTGCTCAGTTCCTTTCCTTTCCTACGTCTCTTACTTGGACTCCCAGTCCCAACTCACATTTCCCTTTCTTCCCTATTTAAGCACAAGTCACATGAGCATTCCCCTCCCTCCTCTGCCTGGGGTTAGAGGTTTGGTGGTGAGCCAAGCAATTTCTCCCCCTGCTAGGGTATTGACTTGACTTTCTCTGGAGTCAATTGGATCCTCCGGTCTTTGATCTTCCAGGATGTGTTTAGTTTGGGTTTCCTTCACAAGACTTAGAGGTTGTGGGTGACCTTTGGGATGAATCTGTTTTTCGTTCTGGTGGGCCTAGGGAGAAAAGATCCACATTGCTGGCCTATGTAATATTCAACATCATACTGTTAACTACTGTCTGCTCAGCTGGATAAGGCTGTCATGGGGGAACATACCCCCATATCTCATATTGAAAAAAGTGCTTTAGAAATATTTTCAATTACACTTTCCATTCAATATTTTTTTGTGTTCATTTCAGGTGTACAGCATAGTGCTTAATCATACACTTTACAAGCACTCCCCTTAATAGTACTAGTACCCACCTGGCACTATGCATAATAATTAGAATATTATTGACTATATTACCTATGCTCTGCTTTACATTTGTGTGACTATTTTGTAACTTTCAGTCTACTTCATAGTCCCTTTACCTTTTTCACCGAGTCCATCACCCTCCACCTCCAGCAACCATCAGTCTGTTCTCTGTATCTATGAGTCTGTTTCTGTTTTGTTTGTTTTGTTCTTTAGATTATACATATAAATGACATCATACAGTACTTGTCTTTCTCTAACTAGATTATTTCACTTAGCATAATACTCTTTATGAATCACTTTCTTCTACAGCTCCAGCTCTTTGGTGAGAAAGGTTCCTATTAGTGCTCATTAAGTATCTTTCATTTATTTCTTAAGGGAAAGTTAAATTTTTAGGTTGAACTTTTCAATGACTTTAAATTGATACAGACCCCTGACCTACAAGAGAACGACATTAAGCTTCCTAGGAAACTTAATTGCTTCTCTTCACAGGCCTCTGAGTGATTGTAAGTCCACCAGCAGTCTACGTCTAGATTTTGCACTGTTCACAGTCTACTAAGCTTCAAAAACATGAACACCTCCAAAAGGAGAAATGCATCCAACAAACTTATCCTGATTTGTAAATAACATCTAATCTCAGTTTTCTTTTTAATTAGAGGGTAACAGAGGCTTTGATTGGAGGAGGGGTGAGCTTTACAGAGAGATGGACTAAGACCCCAGAGAGAGACATCATTTCCTCCATATGTTTGCCAAGGGGTGGTTACATACACATGATCTGGTGCTCTGCAAGGGCTAAGAGGAGATTTTAGCATTTTAACCCTTGCCATTATGATATGGAATTCTGTCAAGACACTCTGCTTCCCAAATTCAAGCCCTCTTGTCCGGTTGTCCCTTTCTTTTTGTTACTTCATTCAGTCTACATCATTGGAACTTCTAGTCATTCTCTCCTATTAGGTCCTCATTCAGGGAAACTCGAACTTTCAAGAATCCACTATTTATATTTTCCAACCAACATCTTACCAGAAATACCAACATACATCTACACACATACATGCACAGATGCGCACACACACACACACACACACACACCTTTCCCTCTACATGATAAAGATCTTAAAGACCATGCCCCATTACAATGATGTCAATTTCTCTCTGGCTTGATGGATGCATATTTTTAAAAAAATGCCCTGTTGTCTCTTATTAGAACCTCCTGGATATGAAGATAAATAAATATCCATGGGGACAGCATTTTTCTGGTGAAGGCTTCTAGTCCTGCAGTGAGCTCAGTGGACCTCTTGAGCAAGAAGAACACTGAAGGGGAAGTCAGGACTCCAAGAGACAGACCTGGTTCTGCACTTCCTTCATTCTGAGACTTTGGCTGAGTTATGTCTCTCTGAACCTCAGCTTCCCTAATTTTAACAGGAGCATTATTAGACTTCTTGTTTGTATCTTTTCAGATTAAAAAAAAATTAAACTATACTATCCTTACAATAGCAACTATTGCAATGGTAGCTGCTATTTCTTTTTTATTATTTGTTCAAAATTTATTGATCACTTTTCATGTACCAGGCAAGGAGCTTGCTCTCTAATGGTAAAATATCAAGGAAACTGAGGCACAGACTGGTAAATGACTTATCCAGTGAGATAGAATTAGCTAGGTACTGGTAAATGCGGGACTTGAGATGGAGAGAGGGCAGGGTACAACTAACTCATCATAAGTAAAGTCCCTTTGATTGAAGGGTAAGTCTGCATACAGAAATATGAAATCTGTTGGCAAAAAGGTTAAAATAGTTTTCAATATTTTTTTTTCTTTTTTCTTTTCTTTTTTTAAGTTAGAGCTTTCTCCTCTCTGTCCATGTGGTGATGGCATTCATTGTGTGAGATAGTCACCAGTGGCATTGCCATAGAAGGCAGAAGCAGAGATGGCGGTTCCTGGACATATCTTGTTTTTCCTGGAGAGTAACGCATATACTACTGGAAGTACAGATGTAGCTCTTTGAACTGAAGATATTAGATGTTATCTTGTTTCTCCTGTATGTCTTTCTAAAAGTTCCTGTTGCCCTTACTTGTTAACTCCGAAAAACTGTGTTCTGAAAGAGGCCACAACAGTTTACATCCAGATAGAAGATATGTACATTGACCATTCTAACCAACACATACGTGTTATCAAATGATTTCAACAGATGGAATTATGCCCTTGCTGTGCCGTTGTTGTTCTGCTTCATTGTATGCTTCAGTGAGCTTTCGAGTTTATACAAGAGACTAAAGAGCAAACACTGGTTGCAGGAACGCTAGTCTTTTGGGTAGTCTGCTACACGTGACACACTAAAAGTTTTCAATATTTATCATGATTGAATTCATGTGTCATAATCAATGAAGCCCCTACGTGATGACATCTCTACACTTGCTTTTAAAGGCTTTGGGCATGCCACCAGTCTTCCCAGATACAATAACTGTAACTAGTTTGAAGTCCCAGTCTAGCACTGGGGATCATACAAAAATTCTTTAATTAAGTCCATGAACTTTAATTGTACAGCATATTTCTACATGTAAATTTTGGGAAAAAATACTCTTCTAACTCTTATTCACAAGAATCAAATAAGTTATAGATAACACATAAATTAAAGAATTTGTTACTCTCTCTATATATTGTTTTGGCTATACAATGGTGAAAAGTTTCACACAGACATATTTCTTAAGTTATCGACACAGTATACAGATGTATACAAAGACATCACATTTAGACTTGTGTATACACCCATCCAATGTACAATACCTAATTGCAGATATGAACCATGTAAGGCAATTTCTTTTTTTAACTTTATTTTTATTGTTTACGCTCTTACAGATGTCCCAAATTTCCCCCTTTGCCCCCCTCCATTTAGCTCTGTGTCTATGGGTTATGCATGTATGTTCTTTGACTTTTGTGATAATGACACATGATCTTTGAAGGAATGGGCAGAGTCCATGAAAAACTATCCATTTCAGGTCTGACCACTTGTTTCAGTGATACTCTTTGTGATGAAGTTATTTCAGTAGTCGTGATGTCTATTTCACTGACAAAAAGCAGTAAATAATTACAAACACAGACTCATATACCCAAGCAGAACATAAGCAGACAATACATGCATACTCATATAAACACAGAGAGACACATATATAAACATTAACCCAAAGATTCATAAAAAGATAGGCATATGTGTTTAAAAAGCAAAGTAACTGGGGAAAGAAGAGGAAGGGTCTAGTCAAGGAACAAGTATAAAGGACCCATGGACATGGACAGCAGGGTGGGGACTGACTGGGAATGGGGGGGGGGAGTAGCGGAGAGCAATGGGGGAAAAATTGGGACAGCTGTAATTGAACAACAATAAAATAAAATAAACTCTAAAGAGAGAATTTACATTAATTTTAATCTTTTTAAAATTTATTTTTATTTTTAATTTTTAAAGTATATTTTATTGATTATGCTGTTATAGTAGTCCCAATTTCTTTCCCCTTTGCTCCCCTCTTCCCAGTACCCCTCTTTCCCCCATCAATTCCACCCCCCTTAGTTCATGTCCATGGGTCATGCATATAAGTTCTTTGGCTTCACCCTTTCCTATGTTATTCTTAACATCCCCCTGTCTATTTTGTACCAACCGATTATGTTTCTTAGTCCCTGCACCTTTTCCCCATTTCTCCCCCTCCCTCTCCCAGCTGATAACCCTGCAAATGATCCCCACACCTATGATTCTGTTCCTGTTTTGGTTGTTTGCTTAGTTTGTTTTTGTTTTTATTTTTTAGGTTCAGTTGTTGATAGTTGTGAGTTGCTGTCACACCTGTTATGTTGTAAGAGACGGAGCCTTAGGTATTCATCAGTATAGGGCGACATGTTGTGGTACTGTATGTGGGGGAGGGGTCAGAGAGAGAGCAATGCCACTTGCTCAGCACTTGCCTTTTTCCCAGGCACTTCTCCCACTTCCATATGGGACTGGAGCCTCTTTAGCTGTTGCCCTGGCCCATGTTCCCAGAGTGGGTGGGTCTGGGGACATTCTAGGACCGTGAGGGCCCTTTAAACAAGTGGACTCTGCTGAGAGACTGGCAGTTTCTTTTTGCGCCTCAATCTCCACTGGTTTGCACAGTCAGAAGCAATGAGGCTTTATTGTCCCCGGCGCTGGAACTGTGAACTGTGCAGTCTGGTCTGGTGCTGGAAGTGCTCCCCAGGGGTCCCTCTCAACTTTTTAAAATGTTTGACTGCACTTTCTGCCGGCCTGCCGCTGCTGCTGCTCTCTCCACCACCACATCCCACCACCACACCATGTCCTCTCCGCCCTGGCTCCATCCCTCCTACCTGTCTGGGTGAGTATTTCTTCTTTATATCTTTGTTTGCTGGACTTCCATGCAGCTTGATTTTCTGGAACTTCTGGTTGTCTCTAGTTTTGAGGTAGTTGTGTTCCTTCTTAGTTGTGGAGGGAGACGCAGCGTGTCTGTCTAGGCCTCCATCTTGGCCGAAAGTCACATTAATTTTAATCTTAAGTGTATGCTTAACCAATACACATTATGCACAGTTTATTAAAGTTTAAACTCAATTGTAAATTGGCGTAAAAAACTCATGCTTTTTATGTAATAACTGTAGGTAAGTATATAATCTTAGATGTAATAAAAACCTGTTTACCAAAAAAAGTAAAAAGCAAAGTAACAATAACAAACCTCACACATTAAGGGACTGGGGAAGGAAAGCAATTCACTTATACAATGGGAGTATAGAGGTGCTAACAAACTCCATGGAGTTTAGTGGTCTAAGAAAGCTTCCCTGAGGAACTAGAGTGTGGTGTGGGCTGGAACCTTAGATCTGGATAGCATTGTAGAATCAAAAGGGGTGGAAAAGAAATATAAGGAGAGAGAGAGGAGAGAGGAGAGAGAGAGAGAGAGAGAAAACAAAAAACAAACAACCCAGAAGTAGCACAGGCAAGAAAACTTCTGGTTAAAAGGAAGAAACTCTGTTAGACTTTAGCTTGGTGTATATGTAGAAAGGTAGGGAGAGGAAAAGCTTGGAAAGGTTGTGGAGAGTTTTGAAGACCATGCCAAGGTGCCTAAACTTTATCTTAAAGTCTTCTATGGGAAGGCTTCTTTTTTTCCCCTTCAGAAACCTATTTTTAAACATTTACCCACATACTACTGCTTTCGACTCTTCAAATCCACATTAAGCAAAACAACTCTGATTTTATCTGCTACACCTGTTGGGATTCTAACATGTTATTTTCCTGAAAGGAATCTATGGCTTTGATGATTTGAAAATTATAGACCTCGCTCACTCTTAACAGTCCTACTAAGTCTGACTATACAAGGTTTTGGTACCAGAACACAGGCATAACTCTAAGGCACATAGTAGGTACTGAACAAATGCATATTATGTACCTTTAATGTTTCTGACACTGTTCTAAGTACTGGGTATATATCAGTGAGCTAAACAGACATGTTATATTACTGTTGATTATTTTCTAATGGAAAGTGATAGTTATTAAACAAACAAACAAACAAACAAAAAACCCAAACAGATACATATGGAAAAACAAAAACATATATGATATGGCTCAGCCATGAAGTTCTTGTACAAAACACTGAATCTTGTTCTCACCACCAAAATTATCCATGAACTTACTGAGAAGAATGGAGGTGTGGGATCAAATGAGAGCTAGATTCTCATCTGCTATAGAATATAGAAAAAGATTAGCAATATAAGCATGTTAGCATTTGGAGTCACTCTCTCCCCCCAAAACAGTTTAAAGGTTTGGAATTATTGTCTCTGAAGAAAGGAAAATGTTTTAACAAGAATCATAAAACTATTTGATTGATTTGATTATATGCATATTTAACTAGAAACGTGTGTGTAGTATATAATGTTTCAGGTGATGATGAGTATCATGAAGTTAAAATAAAGCAATGCTATAGGACAGAAACCGTGGTAGGCAGAATACTGGACGCCCCAAGATGTCCACATGCTAATTCCCTGTGAATATGATAGTTTACATGACAAAGGGTAATTAAATCTACAGATGGAATTAAGGTTGCTAATCAAATGGCCTGAACATAGATATCAATTTGTATTATATAGGTGGTGTCAAGGTAATCACAAAGGTTCTTAAATGCAGAAGAGGGAGACAGAAAGGTCAGAGTTAGAGGAAAATGTTAACTATGGGGGAAAAAATACACAGAGAGGTACAACATTGCTGACTTTGGAGATGGAGGAAGGGAGCCTTGAGAAGCTAAGGGCAAAAATTGGATTAACCTCTAGAGCCTTCCAAAAAGGAATGTAGCTCTGCTGATATCTTGATTTTAGCTCATAAGATCTGTGGCTGAAAAACCAAAAAATAAATAAATAAATAAATAAATAAATAAATAAATAAATAAAAATAAATAAATAAATAAAAATAAAATAAAATAAAAAAAAGATCTGTGGCAGACTTATGAACTCCAGAACTGTGAAGTGGTACATTTGTGTTGTTTTATGCCACTAAATTTGTGATAATCGTTTATGGCAATGATATAAAACTAATACAGAGAGTACCAAGGTGGCATGCACTCTCTGAGGAAGTGATATTTGAATAGAGACTTGAATGAAGTGACGGAGGAAGCTTGACAGATATCTGGGGAAAGACAATTCCAGGAATGGAGGTGTGTAAGTGGGAGGTCCTGAAGAGGGAGCACGGCTGACAGAGCGAATGACGTGGAGAATTGGTAGAGGACGTGATGGGAAAGGGAATAGCTGAGGGGGAATATATTATGTAGGGTCTTGTAAATCATTTAAAGGATCTTTAGCTTTTACTCTGAGGTAAGAAATGAGTAGAGGAATCTGAACATAGGGATGGCATGATCTGATTTGTGTTTTAAAAGGATATTTCTTCACTTAACATAATACTCTCCAGTTCCATCAACTATTATGCTAAGTGAAATAAGCCAGGTGGTGAAAGACAAATACCATATGATCTAACCTGTAAGAGGAACCTAATGAACAAAACAAACAAGATAGAACCAGAGGCATGGAAACAGGGAACAGAGTGACAGTGACCAAAGGAGAGGGGGAGGGAGAGAAGGGAGGAAAGAAGGGGAAGGGTCTAGTTAAGAAACATGTATAAGTGACCCATGGACATGGATGATTGGATGAGGATTGACTTTGGGAGCGGAGGTGAGGTGGATGGGACAAGGTAGAGCAACGGCAGGGTGGGGGTGGATTGGCACCTATAAAAGAATAATTTTTAAAAAAGATTTTTCGGACTCGAGCTAGGCCTGCGCTGCGTCACGATGTCGGGAGGGTCATCCAAAAGCCTAGAGAAGGGAAGCGCGCCCCCAGGGCCCGTCCCCGAGGGCCTGATCCGCGTCTACAGTATGAGGTTCTGCCCGTTCGCCGAGAGGACCCGCCTTGTCCTGCAGGCCAAGGGGATCAAGCATGAAGTCATCAACATCAACCTGAAAAATAAGCCTGAGTGGTTCTTTAAGAAGAACCCCTTTGGTCTGGTGCCAGTTCTGGAGAACAGTCAGGGTCAACTGATCTGTGAATCTGCCATAACTTGTGAGTACTTGGATGAAGCATATCCAGGGAAGAAGCTGTTGCCAGATGATCCCTATGAGAAAGCGTGCCAGAAGATGGTCTTTGAGCTGTTTTCTAAGGTACCATCTTTGGTAGGAAGCTTTGTTAGAAGTAAAAATAAGGAAGAACGCTCTGGCCTGAAAGAAGAACTTCGTAAAGAATTCAGCAAGCTTGAGGAGGTTCTGACCAATAAGAAGACAACCTTCTTTGGTGGCAATTCACTTTCTATGATTGATTACCTCATCTGGCCCTCGTTTGAACGACTGGAAGCACAGGAGTTAAATGAGTGTATAGACCACACTCCAAAACTTAAGCTCTGGATGGCAGCCATGAGGAAAGATCCCACTGTATCCACCCTCCTCACTGATGTGAAGACCTTCCAAGGTTTCTTAAATCTCTACTTGCAGAACAGTCTGGAGGCCTGTGACTATGGGCTCTGATGGAGCCATGTGTCAACAATGAAGATATGTCTGATATTTTCCTTCACTGATATGAATAATAACGTGCTTTTATTTTAATAAAAAAAAAAAAAGATTTTTCTTCACTAGTCTATGGTAAACTCTAGAGGCCAGGATAGAAGTGGGGAGACCAATTGGATGCTTTTGAAACAAATGAATAAATATAGGATGGTGGCAGTTAAATCAAGGTAGAAGATGTAAATGCCAGAGACTGGGGAAAGAAGAGTGGCTAGAACTTGGCTATGTGTCACAATGAGTACTGGCTAAATGAAAAGCACAGATACTGCTCATGTGGTAGATCTGGATGGCCTGGGCAACAGTGAGGCCACAGATAAAAGTAAAAACATGCTGAGGGAAGAGGCTATTTTTAGCAGAAGATAATTTGGGACCAGCCAAATGAGAATAGAAGTGATGGGACTTTTGCATTGAGATATCTTCCTAGGGAGTATGTGGTAGGGAATGGAGCTTGGAAAAGAGACATTGTGAAAGGATGATATTTGACAATCATTTAGACAGGGGACAAGCTCCATGGGAGCTTGGAGAGGAGAGTGGAGAAAGAAGCAGAGAGTCAAGGATGGAGAAATGACAGCTCCTATAAGACACCCCACTCCCTCCTTGCCACAAATTCCAGACCCATACTTAGAATCATAGAAAGTTAACCCCTAGAGAACCCTTTGAGATTACCATGGGTCCTATTTTGCCTCAGTTGTGCAGGTGGGAAAAGCTGAAGCCTAGAGAGAAAATGGAATTTATTCAAGGGTACACAGTGAAGGTCAGTATTAGAAGCAGGACTAGAACTCAGACTAGTTTTAAATACATCACACTGCTGCTTATTCTGCTACATCCCTTAATTCTACAGATTCTGCTCAGTCACCTTAAGAAATATATTTGGAAGAAGCCCCTGGGCATAGTGGAACTATTTTGTCTTTACTGGGTCCCAGTTTCTCTCTCTAAAATATAAAGCCAATATAATTAATCAATCTACTGTAACAGTAAAGAATGTACTTGAAAATTAAGACTGGATCCATTGGTTGCATGCATGCACACAGAATGGGAAACAAACAAAACTAAAACAAGTTTATGACACCAGATTGTTTTGACTGAAAAAACTTTCTTGAGCTCTGGTTCTTAAGGTGACAGAAAAATAAAGAAGAGTTGTTGTGACTGTGAGTGGGTGGATATTATACACACACACACACACACACACACACACACACACTCTGTCCAAATTCCACAAATTTCCTGCTCCTACCCACTTGCCCCATTGACTTGGAAAGTTAATTAACAGACACTGATATCCCAATGCCTAAGAAGATCCCTGGAAGCTGGGCATGCCAACATTTCTCCTCACCATGTCCTGAATGGACTTTCAATTTAATTTCAATTCATTTCATCTAAAGGTCTTATTACTGAATTGTGTCAGGCTTGTGTTAGGTTACTTACGGGGACTGTTTCCTTAACCCTTATAACAAGACCATGAGAAAGGTACTAGTTTTATTCTCATTTTGCTGATTACAAGGGTATGTATCAGGGAATATAGATAACTTTCCTCAGGCTCCATATCTAATTTGAAGCGGAAGTGAGAATGGAAACTATACAATCTGTACCAGAGTCCCTGTTCTGGCCACCACTACCCAATACTGCATCCTGCACTATGAGTTCTATCTCTGTAATTTGGGCCCAGGTCAAGGCCTGGTATGTGTTTAGTGTTTGTTAGGTTTAACAAAATGAATGTGGAAGGTGATATAACTAGGGATTTAAAATACTATAAAACCATAAGAGAATGAAGGATTAAATCCCCAAAAGTTCAAGAAAGGCATTGAGGAGGAGGTGATGGCATTTTAAATAGACTTTGAGGACTTGGTAATTCTTCTATAGGAAGAACTGGGGGCAAATGAGGAGATTACTTCAAGCTGAAGTTCAGTGTGAAGCAGGACCACTTTCTTTGGATGGATGACTTTCTCTTCAGCACCCCTGGCTTTGACTCATGTTCCAGACTTCAATCCCAAGACATAAGCAGTTGTTTTGCCTCAGGACAGGATACGATTTATAGTATATCCAAAGCTATGTAATTGCACACCATGTAATAAAATGTCTACTGTATTAAGCATAAGTTTATACTTCCGGAGCACATACCATCTAGAAGATTTCAAGAAGATGTCTGTAATCATATTGGGAGACAGAAACAAATAAGCCAGCATTAAAAATTTCATTTAAAAATAGGAAAATTTATAGAGTCAAAACATAATTAGTGGTTGCCTAGGGCTGGGAGACAGGAAGGAATGAGGAGTGATTGCTAATTGGTACAAGGTTTCTTTTGGGGGTTATGAAAGTATTCTAAAATTTGTTATGGTGATGGTTGTGTTACTCTGTGAACATACTGAAAATCATTGAATTGCACACTTTAAATAGGTGTATTTTATGGTCTGCAACTTGTATCTCAATAAAGCTGTTAAAAATTCATTACAGTTTTGGAAGAATCTTTAATGGCCTGGGGAAAGTTTACAATACAATGTTAAGCAATAAAGAAGAATATGAAACTGTACATTTCATAACCCCAATTAGATTAAAAATACAATGGACTTGCATATAGTTTTTAATATTTTTTCTTTTAAACTTTCTGTATTTTTCACTTTTCTCAGTTACCATATATTTTGTTTCTATAATAATATATGCGGAAAATAAGCAACAAATGTTAATATTTGTTTGTAATTGGTTAAAACAATTAATTATTTTTCTTTTGTACTTGCCATTTTTTATAATTTTCCAATTTTTCTACAATGAAAATTTATTATTTTAATAGACAAAACTGAAGCATTTGAAAATACCATAAATATTAATTGTATATTATAGCATCTATCCTGGCTGGTTTGGCTCAGTGGATTGAGCGTCGGCCTGCGAGCTAAGTGTCGCTGGTTCGATCTTCCAGTCAGGGCACATCAGAGAAGGAAAACTCTGACTCCAAAAAACCTCCGCTGCCTTGCGGCATACCTCTTCAGGGGAAAGGCTAAGGGAGTAAACCCCGACAGAAAATCCGGAGCCGGAGTCCCTAAGGCGGTTTGACGTTGTAGTCAACACCGGCAACTCCTGCGGCGCACCTGAACCCAAGCTGTATTGACTCCGTCTTTCCCTTGGATCCTTCAGCTGCGAAGAGAGGGGGGGTCTGCTGCATGGGCAACAGCAGATCCTCCATATCACCCTGCCCAGGCTCTGTAGCTTCAGCTTCACTGGAGAGGACACTCCAGCGTCATCGCAAGATGTCGATTCAACACGGGAGGAGACAGATACCGTGTCACTCCCGAGTCGGACTGCACAGCCATTCTCGGCGGTGCAGATAGACTCTTAAGAAGCTACACCATCGTCTCTCGAGACGGACGGCTGCCAACGATTATAGCATCTACAAATAAATAATATAATTTAAATTCACCAATAAAAAAATTAACCAGGAGACAACTTGCCCAGAAAACAATACATTTGGCTAGTAAATACATGGAAATAAGTAAAACCTCACTTATAGTAAAAGAAAGATGAAAATAGTGGTTGCTGCCCGTTGTTGGTGGAACTATGGGAAAAGAGGCACTCTCTCATGGAGATGGCCAGGCTATTAGACCAGTGCCAACATTCTGGACAGCAATTTGGCAATATCTATCAATATAAATAGATTTCCTGTGCTACTGAAGTTTTAGAATATTATTCTTTCTACAGAAACATTTAGACAAGTTTACAATGAAATACAAATGAGGATGTTTATTGCATCATTGATTATAATAGAGAAAATTAGAAGCAACCTAAATGGCCATCAATATGGAAGTCAGTATATCCATTGATATGGGCTATAATTTAGAATTATTTAAATAAGGTATAGTTCATCAATATAATAAAGAATACTATACAGCTATTTTTTAAATGGGGTAAATAAATATGTACAGATACAGAAAGATGTCTGCAACATATTCTTTATTTTATCTTATTTTATTGTTTTTCTATTACAGTTGTCCCATTTCCCCCATTACTCTCCTCTACCCTGCCCAACCCCGCCACAGACAACCCCCACCCTGTTGTGCATGTCCGTGGGTCATTTATACTAGTTCCTTGACTAGACCCTTCCTCTTCTTTCCCTCCTTTCCCTCTCCCCCATCTCCCCTGGTCACTGTCAGTGCAACATATTCTTAATTGAAGAGAGCAAATTTTTAAAGAGAATACATAATATGAGTCCATTTTTAAAAAACAAAAGAGGCTAATATATACATAGTATAGCTTTTTGTAGGGCAAATGACAAACTCTAATTTATGGAGTGAGTCTATGGGGGACTTTCATTATCTGCTAAATGAGGAGGATTGAATATCAATCACAGATATGCTAATTATCAAGGCATGTCTCATGTGTTATTTTATCTCTCTAAGCTCAGTTTTCTCATATGTTACAGAAAGCTAAAAAGTGTACATCTTTCATGGGGTTGTCTTGATGATAACATGGAAAATGCATGTATGTGCTCAATTAATGTTAGCTATTTTGTTTTGTATTGATTTAATTTTTTATAATTTTTATGCATTGTTTCCAAAGCCAGAAAAATGTTAAAGAAAAACGCAGATAACTCACATTCAGATAATGATTTCATGACTTTGTCAGAGTAGCGAGCAAGGTCAGCAGAAATTGTATAAAATCTTTCTGTGGGAAGCAGAATATCTCGTAACCTGCAAAGGGGCTCCCTGGATAGGAAAGCTTGATATCTCTTTTCTTAAAGATTATTGGAAAAGGAACTATTTTTACATGCATTATCCCAAATGTCAGTTGTTATTATCACCCTTTATGTAAAATAGAGGTTCTAAAATTAAGTAACTTATTCAGGGTCACGCATAGTGGAACCAGGGATCTTACCCTGTTCTCTGTGATCAAGTTTGTGCTCCTTCATATTGCACAACACCATCTAGATTAATTCAAGTAGAGAGTGAGCAAACATTCCCTCATGCATTACGTGAGTCCTTTGCATAGCTATCACCTTTCACACATCTAGACCATTTCTTGAGGATCCGAAACACAGAAGTGGAACTCCATATGTTCTGTTCTTAAAGTATTTCCAGAATGACCTAGGAGTAGCTGTGTCCTGTTAGGTCATGGGCTTTCACTAACCACAGAGATCGAAAAACCTTGAGCAAATCAAAATTTGCTATCTCTCTAGTTTGGGAGCAAAGCAGAAGTGGCAAAAGCTGACAAAGCCCAGCTGGAACAGGGATGTTTAAATGCACACAAATGTCCTTAACTTAATTCTGCTCTTATTCTTATATTTTCTCCAATATTGTCCTTAATCTTAGAGGTACTAAGTACCCTTCTTTTCTTTTGTCTCTCCTTTTTCAGGTGCATTACTGTGGTGTTCTCTCCTCTTTATCCTCAAAGTCAAAGTTCTTGAGGTTTTGTGTAGTTAATAGCTGGATTAGTAAAAGCTTTTCCTCATGGACCCAGCTATCCCAGATTTATTTGTAAATTTACACTAAACACTACATTGATTATCTTTTCTCAGTCCTCAAAGCTCTTCCAACGTCTCCTCATCAAATGGTTGTATCATAAACCTGGACTTAAATATCACAGATATTCTAACAAAAAGCAGGTAAGAGTGGGAAACACAAATATAACTTACTTATTTTTATTGTCTGCTAGAATGTGAGTAACATGAGGAAAGAGTTTTGTATATTACGCTTTTTTGATATACCACAAGTGCCTAGAACACTGCTTGGAAGCTATAGGAGCTCAGTAAATATTTGCTAAATGAATGAATGAACATTCTAAGATCTTATAGTTCATTGTCTTCCTTTCTAGTGCTCAAGTAAGAATCAAACCTGTTCCTAAAGCTTACAGATAGTATGTTTTAAATAAGGCTCTATTTTTTTTTTCTCACAAACCCTTTTCAGCATCTAAAACTAACCACTGCTAGAATTTGTTATTTTGTTCATGTACTCATTCATTAAGTTGATAAGTGCCTACTATGTGCCTGACCCAAGCTGGTGTCAGAAGTACAAAACTAAGTACAAAATATTCTTGCTTGCAGGAAACCCATAATCCAGAGTGGGACCTAGACACAAAGCAATTAACTAGACTTCCAGGCTAGGTGTAATAACTGCCATGTTATATATTCTAAATAGTCCAGACACAGAAAGGGGAGACATCACATTTAATTGTCTTTTAATATTACCTTTAATAGCACCTTTACATATCAATATAGTATATCTTTTCTGTGGCAGCTTAAGGCCATTAAAGTATTAGCAGGAAATCATCAGGTGCTTTTAGCGTAGCTGCTATGACTGCTAGCAAGTATGCCCTCTTCCATTAATACTCCTTCTCCTAGCCTTTTCTCCTCTGTAATACATAAATTCAGTTCCATTAGGCTGCTTCAAAGATGATGGTCTCATGACCTTGATCACTTTTTGAGAGTCCTTATTAGGCTTTCTTTTTCATGGCTATTTTAGTAAGCTCTGATAGTCAATCTCATGATTGAGAAGTTGAGAAATTAAAGCATTTTCAGAGGGCATGCTGACTGAGATGGAGAAATGTCCTTGATGACATAATAGTGAAATCAGCCCTCCGCCCATATAGAGAATGGAACAACCAGGAAGATGTGGCAATAAGGTGAAATTGGGAAACAGACAGAGCAAGTGAAAAGAACAATGAAGACAGACTTAGAAGGAGTCACCAGAACACCCAGAGCTGCAGAACTCACCATCACTTGCATTTCCTTGATTGGTTCGGTCACTGTTACCTAGAGGAAGAGCGGTAATATTAAATATATCAGTATTATACTTTGTAAGACTGTTTCTGGCTGGCCCAGTACTGAGGATGAGTCATGAAGAGATAGATGTAAATGTGCAGCTACCTGTGGGAAAACTGGCTCAATGGAACTGTACTGGTGTTGTGTGTGTGAGAGGGGTAGAAAGTATCCAACAGTAGATAACTAATTTCTTCCATATACGTGGACCACATAACAACTGAAACACAGCTCTTGCCCATACCCACTTTGGAAACCATTGCAAGGAAATATCTCAGAGCCATGCAGTTAATGATATTTCCATCTTTCACCTCCATTTGATTGTCATAATTTCTCAAAGTGAAAGTTATATATCACAGAAATGTTAAAAAAGTCATTTTCACAAGCGCTTTATTTTTCCAAAGGCTTGATAAATATTTAATATTTTCTGTACTAGGAATAAAAGTATACTTGTCATGCTGTCTTGGAACATATGTCTATGTTACATATATATATGTGTGTCTGGTTGAAGGCTCTTTAAGGTTTGGTCACCTTATCAAACAGGTTTCAATTACTTCAGGGCAAGTTTTTAACTTCATGGATCCAGGAAGTCACTATTATCAACTGGTGAATGGTGTCAACTTAATCAAATACATAAACCAGTGCTTATCAGTCTTGATTAGACTTTAGAATCATCTGGAGCACTTTAAAAAGTCCCAGTGCCCAGATATTTACTGTTATAAAATGGGGGTCTCCCCAAATCCCCAGAGCCTGAAAGTTGGGGGATGGGGAAAGGGAACAGCTTTTAAGATGCCTTTGCATGACTATGGCTAGTAGCTAGTGTCTTAGTTGTGCAAATGGCTTTGGTTCTTCCAAGGCCCCAAGGAGATGGGAGGGGTTTTGACCATGGAGTGGTGCAGAACGAGCACACAGGGCCTGCGTGAGGTTCTGTGAGTGGTCAGAACTGGTTACCATGCCCACTGCGTCACAGGATGCAGTTGGGGATTTAAAAATAGGCGGCAACCATTTGGGGAGAAGAGAGGAGATCCAGGTGGTGTGTAAGGAAGGCAAAAGAGAACTCCATGCTACTTTGAAAGGGAGAATACCATGCAGCTTTGAAAGGGCAGAGAGAGAACCATGTGTGATCCAGTGCAACATGGCACATGTTTTCCTGGACTGTTACACAGAGGCTGATGACATCGCACCCCAGATCCTGAAGGAGACAGCTGACACATAAGGGATGGGGAGCTTCTGGTCATGTTTTTGGCTTCTAGCCTTTTGGGGAACAAAGGAAGTGCTGGGTCTCGTGGGAGAACAGGGCTCTGAGCTGAAGTGCTCACTGCCCTCCCCAGGTTGGAATACTGTAAATAAAGGCCTGTTTTCCTCAACACTAGTTGTTGGGTTTTACACCAAGGCACCATGTCAAAGAACCCCCTTTCTCTCTGTAACATTATCTCAGACAAATTAAACTGAAATCTTAAGGGGTGGGTCCCAGATATCAGTATTTTATAAAGCTTCCCGGCTGATTCCAGTGTGCAGCCAAGATTGAGAACAACTGAATTAGAGAAATCGTTGTGTAAACTCAAATGTCATTTAAGTTACTGTAATGACATATATGAGGTCTGTCCAGATAATATCCAACCATGTAATATGAAAAATAGAGACATCTATTGAAGAAGATGCTAGATACAAGAAACATTGTGCATAGGACAATGACTCCTCAGTCCCCTTCAAAGTAGGCACCTTGGAACCTCACACAGTTCTCCCAGTCGCCGTCAGTTGGCCCATTGTATTTTCTTGAATCTTACTGATGGTCTAAACTCTCTTCCCTTTCCAAGGTGATTTTAGTTTTGGGAAAAGCCAGAAGTTTCAGGACACCAAATTTGGGCTGTAGGGGGTTGACTCACCTGGGTGATTTGATGTTTTGCCAAAAAACTCTGCATGAGACGTGACGCATGAGTAAGTGTGTTGTCCTGATGATGTTGTCAATCACCAGTTGCCCATAACTGTGGCCTTCTGAATCATCCGAATATTTCCACGGAGGAATGTTCAAGCTTAACACAAAATTTGATGCAGATTTGTTGCTCTGCTCACTCAGTCATTTTGAGTGTGATGGCCACACAGTACACATGCTCACTCAATGGTGCCTCCCTCCTTCCTGACTAGTGCAGTGAAGTCGTCATCATTCACACATGCGCATTCCAGTCCACTCTCCTTGGTTCCAGGTTACATCAATGTCACACAAACCATTATCATTATATTAACAATGGCTAGATATTTTCCAGACAGACTTCATATAACTTGCAATATTTACAGGGATCACCATCTTCTTTCTTCCCCCTTTTGGTATGAGCATATATAATATTTCACTATCCTGTGAAATTAAACTAAACATTATCTTCAGTGAGCATGTGATCAAAGTGTAGAGTCAGGGGCTCACCAGGCATGAGAGAGATTCTTATGATTTGAGAAAGCACATAAATCAAATGAAGGCTAAGGGAAGATCGTGGAATTAGATAACATATTCCAGGTACCCTCCCACCACAGCAGACCCTACTATTACTATTATTTAATACTATACTGTATCTAAAGGGATACAACCATATCAACTGATTCTTTGTTAAGTTTTCTATTCTATGATCTCTTTTTTTAATTCATTTTCTAATGCAAATCAATGTTACTTAAAATTTTATTTTAAAGGAATCAGTTTTTTAGTCAACTGTAAATAAGTAAAATAAATGTTCTTTTCCACTTTTCCTCTTCATTTAACACAATTATATATTTGTATGGTTAATACAACTTTGCTAATAGACTAAAGTCCATGAGGGCTGGAGCCCTGTCTTGCTCACCATTATATCCCCAGTTCTTGGCACACAACGGGCACTTAATAATATTTGTTAAATTTAAAAAATCATAGCAATAGAAAAGTAGGTGATGGTTTATCTCCTTTTTAATTGATGAGTTTTACCACTTTTTCCATTTTACTCTCTCTTTGTCAATAGCACAATAGTCAGTCAGTAAAGACTTACCTTTGCCTAAAGATTTTGTGTCTTTTTAAGGCCCTTGAGGAGAAGAAATAGATATCTTCCTCCATTGTTCTAAAATCAGAACTATCAGTTCTCATCTCTAAAAGACAATTCCGTGAGCACAGGCAAAGTAAAATAAGCTAAGGCACTTGTAGGAAAGCTTTTCATAGTATGAGAGAAACTTTTCATATTTTCAAATCCCAGGGGCAGCTGTTAGTAGCATCTAAGTCTTCACTAAGCAAGTAAGTTAATACCAAAATATATTTCATTATACATTTCAGAATGAACATAGTGTTTCTGTTTTGAGGAGTGTTGCAGCCCTTTACATAATAGAGATTTTTACCTAATGAGAAATTTAAAACTTTTCCAGACATGTGGCCTTATAGGAGCATCCATGAAAGCATTTGGGTTTTTGCCTGGCCTGAAAAAGGGACCACAGATCTTTAAGGGAGAAGAGAAGCAAGGCCCACATTCTTGCAGTTTATTTCGTAATCCGGTATCAGGAAAACTTTCCCAGATTACATTTTGATGGTTATGCCACTCAGCACAGTGGTTTGTTTGTTTGTATGTTTGTTTTGTATTCTATAGGCTGTTCAAAGAAATGCAGTGATAGGTTTATTAAAAAAATCTTACCCAAACAAATAAACAAAAAAGCTCCCATTTAATACTTGCTTGGTAAACATTAAGACCTCTCAGTCATTTGGACTTTTGTTTGAGGCTAGTAGCAAAGTGTGCTATTTCATTACTTATTTAGTATGAACTGTAAACTCTGGGAAAACAGAAAACATTTAATAGAACTATTAATGTTTGATCCTTGAACCTATCCAACTACAACCAGATTATTCATACAGCATGCCAATTTCATCTCATCTCGCTCCTCAGATCCTCTTGATTGCTTCTTATTGCTTATCATTTCAAAATATAAACTCCTGAATTACTGACTTATTCATCTCTTTGTTCCTATTTATAATTTTTTGCCCTAGCTATGCCATTTTCACTTCCAATTTTCCTTCTGTTATTTCTTTAAAACTTTCAACAGCTTTTAAGAACTAAATGTTAGGTCTACTTATCCAGTTAACATAGGTTATCCAGATAACCCATCAACCCAACTCACATTTGCCAATGTTGCTTTGTAATCCTATGACTTTGGAATGTTTTTACCTTGCATAGAATCACACAGTCAAGGGGCACTCCATCTAGATTTTTTTAAAGCTGAAAAAATGTTTCAAATACAAATTAACATGTACTCACAATTTACACCTTTCATACCTATATGCACACATGTCTAGAAGCTGTATTTTTTTTTTGCCATAGAGCCCACTCTATCTCAAAGAAGAGGACACTATGAAATGCATACAAGTTCTTCCTTAATTATGTAACATAATAGTGACAATACCATTTTCTCAATTTATAAAATATTCTAGATTCATTCTTACATATTAAAGACCCAGTCCTGAGTAAAATGAAGTCTGGCTTTAAGAATTTTAAAGACTGTGTAAACCATTATATTTAATTAAACTAACATGCTCTTTCTAAAATTTATTGACTGAAGACAATGAAAAAACCCTTCATTTCCTTTGAAATTGCTAAGGAAGCACATGTAGAACTTTGTAAAATAAAAAGAACATAAAATAAATAAATCTATAGGGGAAGTTTAGGAAATAGGAGTGAAAGAGTAAGAAAGTGGTACAGAGCAATCTTTTAAAAATTTTAGCTTGATGTTTTCATATTCATGTTGAACAACTAAAATGTTTTAAATGTTCTTTTTACCAAATAGATAATCTAGATTCTAAGTGTGGTGGTGCTCACTGGTTGCACAAATATGAATGCTGCTGTAGGGTGAGTTTATCTGAAAATTGTTCCAGGTTGATGAAAAATACCACAATGTTTCTGAAGCATAATTAATTTTAAAGGAATTATATCTATGTGAGAGTGTACTTGAAGCAGCTATAGAGACTTTGGAAATGGGAGATATAGTGGACAAATTGTTAATTATGAACGTCTAATTTTCTGTTCTCATAAGTTACATTCAAGTATAAGGCTCAATTTTAGTGGATTCTTCAATAAAATTGGCAACAGGATTGAGAAATATATAAGGCAATAATAGCTATTATCCATCACTGGTTTCACAGATAACTGGGATTCAAACATTTCAGTTGAATTTATAACATATATTAGTGGAGAAGGAACATTCAGGGACATACAATCATAGTCATGTAAATTTGGCAAGACGTTAGATAGATTCATCAGATTATCCAAAATGAGGTCAATAGAATTTTGAAATCTTTGTCCAAAGTCACTAATGGCCTTTATCAAACAGGGAAAGCAGGGTATTTTTCACGTATTGTGCTACTTGCTTGTCTGTAGGAAGACAGTGCTTTGTTATACACAATGTGGGAAAAATAGGATTAAAACAAAGTATAATTCACAAGTCTTATACTGCCAAATGCACCACAGCACAAGGTTAGGTTTATTCTCTCATTCTTCTGAATCATATCCTCTGAACTGGTTATTGGAGGGGCATATCAATTATGAACAATGTACTTTCATCTCTGGGCTTAGAAGCTAATATCGGCTTTCCCTTATATATGAATGCATTGTTTCAATCTTTTTGATACTTCTATAGGAGAAAAATAAAGATCTTTCAAGTAGTTATTTCAATATACAGTAATTTCAGAATAGCACTAACCACTAAAATGTAGATCTCTGCAGGATGTACTTAGCATAGAATCTAAGGCAGGCTATGGAGGACTAGGTTTAGCAGACAACCAAAGAGGTACATTCTCAGAAAGAGCTTTGGATGCCATGTGCAAGACCCAAACTCATGAGAGCACATCCCTTTGGTAATTTTAATCATGATTTGTCTTAAATTCAGAAACATCATAATATATTTCCTCTTAAGTTTATATAGTAGTTTTCAAGTATATTTAATGTATATTATCTCACTTGATAGTATACATTATCTCTCTGAAAATAAATAAATACAATCTTTTAAAAAAAGATTTAAATATTGTAGTTTCTTTACTAACTGTTCTTTAAACAGGATGGAGAGAATCAATTGATGGTCCAGTGACAGCCTACTTGTCATTTAGCTTGAGCTAATATTGACCAATATTTAACTAACCAGACAGAAGCAAACATAGTAAATATTGTATTTGAACCTGAAACTTTGAATGATGAGACTCATCAAACATGCCTAGTCTTCCTTGACAGAAAGAAAATAACACTTTTTTCAAGTCATCTTAGTTGAGTAATGCAGCAAGAACTATGCTTATCAGGGTGTAGTTCCATTACTGATTAATGGCAAAAAAAATCGTTCCATCTAGATCTTCTGTAGCTGGAGAAAACAGTTATAGGAAAGTAGAAGTTTTATTTTATTTTATCTCAAAATAGAAACAAAAATAAGACCACATTAAGCTATGAGAAAGAAACCTGTAGGAACAGTTTTAAAGACAATTATCTGCCAGGAATTAAGTTTCCTTGCTATTCACAGGAAGTTGAGGAAGAGCTCAATAAAAGCAGTTTTAAAAAGCTGGTGCACTGCTCTTATAATTTCCATTATAATTATGACCATTTACTACCTGACTCAGTCCAGGCAAAATGCATGATTTCTTTTTATAGCTTAAATTTGTTTATCTATCCAGTATTTGTACAGTAGTGTATTTACCATTCAGATATTTAACCATGCTATAGTCTAAAATGCTCAGATTCTTCTTTTATCAAATGTTCTCATTAAAATGCCACCTGTGACCACAAACTTATGGTTTAAGAGATGGAATGAATATCCTGAGGTATTAAGTAATGCTAAATATAACAAATATACACAAAATTGGTGAAAAAGCCAAAGTGAGGATTTAAATATTTTTGAGTCCTAGGCCTAACATTATACTCAGGATCAGTTGACATATATCATTCTCTCTCTCTTTTTTGTTCAATAGCCCACTCAAATGCTGTGAAGTCTTAAAATGAATTGACAGACTTATCCCACTGACGTGATCAGGGTCATAAACCACGGTCTTCCTAAAAAGCGAAGGCATTTGCGCCACCAGATGGGTACTGTGTTAAGCTAGTCACATTTTTTAAAATTAAATATTTATTTATTTATTATTTTTGGAGAAACGGGAGTAAGGGAGAAAGAGGGGGAGAGAGAAACATCAACTGGTTGTCTCCTGCACACCTCCTACTGGAGACCTCTGGCTCAAAACCCAGGCATTTGCCATGACTGGGACTTGAACCAACAACCTTTTGGTTCAAGGCTGACACTCAATCCAGTCAGCCACACCAGCCAGGGCAATGCTAGTGACACTTTAATCACTAGCATTACCACATTACTCTCCATACTCCCCTCGATCACAAGAGGTAAGTACTCAAGAAAGTTCTGTTATTCAACATGGTAACCAGAGTAAAATCACATTGAATCACATATTTTTCAGTTTTTGATAAGATAGACAATAAAATGAACTTCCACTTTATGTAATTTATAAAGAAAGCAATAGCCAGGAAAAGTAAGCTTTCTTAAGAGAAGAACTTGTCAGTTGTTTTTATCAGTAGCCATTTGCAAATGTGTGAACAAAGATTTCTACTTCACTAAGCTCATCTGTTATGTATCTTGTCTGTACACTGAAGTAATAAAGTATTGAAAATATTTACTAATTTGGACTGGGAATTTCTGTACAGTAGTCCCTCTCTGTATCGTGGTTCCCTTATCGCAGCCTCACTGTATTGCGGGATTTTAAAAATATTATATTTAATCATTTATCGCGGATTTTTCGCTCCATCACGGGATTTTGCAGTACTGTATATGTATGTTGTTAAAGTGACGTAGGTTTAAGAGTGTAGAATAAATGTAAGGTTCCTACTTCGCGGGGGCGGGGTCTAGAATGTATACCCACAATAAGTGAGGGAATACTGTAATTAGTAAATATTAAGGCAAAGGAGAAAAAGCATGAGCAAGGCAGTGGGAGGATATAGAAGATATGCCTTAAGCCATCCTGCTTCATTCACTTAACTGAAAAGTTTTCCTGCTAATAACCTACTATCATATGGCGATCGTCATTGGGATAGGTGCAATACAGCTTCTTATAGCTGGGTAGTACAGAAAAAGCAATATAGAAAAGGAAACATCTACTTTTGCCATGACCTCTGTGTTGAGTAGTTTTAGCTCCACTTGTTATCAAAGTCGGAAGTTCAGAATGTTATTGTAGACAGTCAGTTGGAGTGCCAGGGTGCTCTTACAATGAGCATACCAAAGCTAGCAAGATGAATGCACAGGGCTCCAGCAAACCAAAAGCTAGAAAGAGGAATGGATAGGACCCAAGTGTGCCAAAAGCTAGCAAGATAATTGGATAGAAAAAATAAAACCCTCCCCTCCCTATCCCCATAGAAACCACAGGCTTGATCAGGAAGGGAGGATGTTTTTTGAGATGGCAGTCCACCATTCTACCAATCTGCAACACCTGAATAAATTTTTTTCCTTTTGCTCCAGCATCTGTCTTATGACTTTGGTTTTCGTTGAGGCAGGCAGCTGAACTTGCATTTTCAGTTACAAGAATTGACTGACTGAAAAACAATTATAAACAAGGTCTTCTAAATACAATTACTTAAATTCTAGACTTTCTGTTATCACGGAGAAGAACTATAGCTTTGTGTAGAGTAAGACAATGTGACAAGAAGAGGAATTTTGGACACATGAGAAATTATTATTAAAGCTTCTCAATTCTGCACAATAGCTACTTTCTTATAGCCTATTTTTAAGTTGTTAGAGCAAGTAAAAACACCACATACCACATAATAACAAATAACAAATAAATCATGAGGCAGAGAAGCTATTGCATAACAGCTCCTTCATTTTTCAGTTCATAAAGCCAAGACATAAATGCCATATACATTAAATTAGTAAAAAAAAAAAAAAAAAAAAAGCCAAGGTAATAATCTAAATATTTTTAATTCCAAAGCCTAATATACTCAGTGTCAGTTGTCATAGGTCATCCTCTTTTTTGTTGAATAACCCCTATAAATGCAGTAAAGTCTCAAAAATGAATTAATAGGGTTACTTGACATGATCAGGGTCATAATTCACTTTCTTCCTAGATAGCAGTGATTTTTGCTCCACCAGATTAGCTTCAATACGTTGTATGTGCACCTCATCTCTTAAATGACAAATGGAAGGGTGGGGAATTAATAAACTCTGCTGCCAAGCAGGATGGAAAAATGGTAATATAAGTTCCAAGATACACACAACCCTGAGACTAGTACCAGAGTCAATCTTTAAGAAAAAAAACCAAAACTAAACATAATAAATTTCACAGATTGTGGAAGGTCGTAGACCAAGAAACCACAAACCATATGGCATTTTCCAGTTACAAATATTTCACTTCCAGAGAATAAAGCATACTGTTATTCATAAGATTTCAGTGCATAATTTATTGGTTGTAATTCAGGCAGAGTAGCCCTCTTCCAAGTAACACGCTAGAGTTTGTAACCTGAGAGACCCAGAAAAGAAGGATGGAAGAAAAATAACATTAGTTTAGATTAGATCCTAGGAATCCTGAATAAGTACTCTTCAACCGAGGAAAGTGCTCAGCCCAAAAGATGCATTTTTGTTCGTGTGGTTCAGGTAAGGAAAACACATCACTTGACTCTCCCCGATCAGGACAGAGTGAAGTGCAAAGTACTGCAACAATGTAGCTGCCTAATACAAATAACCTCTAGGGCACTCCTGTCTATAACATTCCATACATGCATAACGTACACTTTGAGATTACTGCATTTCTCCCAGTAAACAGCATTCAACCTGAACCTCATCAATAGACGAGATCCTCAGACTTGGGGGGAGGGAAACATATGTCAATTGCCAGTAAACAAAAAAGTTGCATATTTTGACTTTACTGTATGGAACATTTTATGGTGACATTCATTAGGAAAATCAGGTACTCTTTAAGACCATTTGTGGTATTTCTGCCAACCATTACAATTTCATCTGATTTCAGGAGGCCCAGATGCCACTAGATTTTTCTTCCCTTTTTAAATTGTTGTTCTATTACAGTTGTCCTGTTTTTTCCCCATTGCTCTCGCCTGCCCCACCCATACCCCCACTCCTACAGTCAATCCCCACCCTGTTGTCTATGTCCATGGGTCATTTACATTATTAGTTCTTGACTAGACACTTCCTCTTTTTTCCTCCCTTTCTCCCCAACACCCCTCCCGTCTGGTCATTGTCAGTCTGTTCCTTGTTCCCATGCTTCTGGTTTTATTTTGCTAGTTTGTTTTGTTCATTAGGTTCCTGTTATAGGTGTTCTGTAGTTTTCTGAGTACAGGTCTTTTTCTTTTACTTCCTTGGTTAAGTTTATTCCTAGGTACTTCGTTGTTCTTTTTTTTTTTTTTTTTTACTTAAAAAAATATTTTATTTATTTTTAGAGAGAAGGGAAGGGACGGAGAAAGAGAGGGAGAGAAACATCAATGTGTGGTTGCCTCTCGCATGTCCCCAACTGGGACCTAGCCTGCAACCCAGGCATGTGCCCTGACTGGGAATCAAACTGGTGACCCTTTGGTTCGCAGGACAGTGCTCAATCCACTGAGCCACACCAGCCAGGGAGGTACATCATTGTTCTTGTTGTTATAGTAAATGGGATTTTTTCCCTAGTTTCTGTCTCTGATATTTCATTGTTGGTGTACAAAAATGCTGTCGATTTCTGAATATTGACTTTGTATTCTGCTGTTTTGCTATATTCACTTATTAGGTTGAGTAGTTTTTTGGTGGAACCTATAGAGTTTTCTATGTACACTATCATGTCATCTGCAAACAATGACAGTTTCACTTCCTTCCAATTTGCCACTAGGCTTTTAAAATTTTATTTATTTATTCATTTTTTAGAGTGAGAGAGGGAGAGAAACATTGTGTGGTTTCCTCTCATGCACCCCCAACTGGAGACCTGGTCTGCAACCCAGGCATGTGCCCTGACTGGTAATCAAACCAGTGACCCTTTGGTTTGCAGTCTGGTACTCAGTCCACTGAGCCACACCAGCCAGGGCCCCACTAGATTTTTATAGCCCAGGAACCTTTGGTATTCTCCAGAGCATTCTCAGTCTAGCAGAACTTGAACTCAGCTTTTGTGGCCAACTGAGGCATTTAGTGTTAAAGCTATTTAAAAATAATCAATAACCGACAGAGTTGCTATGATTAGTTAAGGTTCAGAGGAGCTCCAGTGTCCTTCCTGAAGGATGAAGTTTATTTTATTGTCTAGATTAGTTCCCTTTGGTACAGGTCCAAGTGTATGGTCTACAGTGAAGTTTGGAATCAGGCTCAGAAATCTTACGGGTTCACTTTTTTGGTATGTTTCTCAGGAAACTATTTACGTGAAAAGAACTATGAAGGCTCACATCTGACCTTTCTCTCCTTGGAGCTGAGAAATAAAAGAGAGTATTAGGGAATAGCATACATATAAAATGATAAAACATGCAAACAGACAAATGTAACACTGCTGATGAAGGTGAAACTTGAGCAGACACTCCTCCTCCACATGTTATTCAGGGTTTTAATGGGTAGAGATTTGCTGATGATAGTGCCTTTGTGGCTCCTATTTAGTAGCATTTCTGCTGAAGTGCACACAACATCCTTGTTTCGGGAAATGAAGACATCATTTTTTTCCCTACAGTTCTGTGCCAAGTAGGAAGTTCACCCGATTTAAAAAGCTAATTTCAGATATAAGAAGTAGGATGGATTTTACACTATCAATGTTTGGCTCTCAGTTTTAGAAGAAAACAAATAGGGTGAATCTGTGGTATTATGAGAAACAAGAATAATATTTGGGTGTGGAGTTTCAGGGCAAATGTTTCCTTAATCATGTCTTGCTACCCTAACCATAACATTACCTTTTGGGTTAACAGGTAATTTTTCAGTCCTAGAATAATATGTGTCTGAAAATCAAAATTTAGATTTCCTCATAAACACAAGCTGAATCCTGGTATAAGTTGTTGACGGTAATTCAGTTTTTCCCATTAAAAAAGTATAATTGATAAAGGTTTCAGAGTGTAGACTCAATATTCAACTGTACAACCAAAGTGTAGTATAAAATTATGCTATCTTTCAGCTAGATCTGGGGGGGAGGTCATTAACTATTACTTGGATTTCCAAGTTCCCTTCACTATTCTAAATGATCTTGGGATTTTCAGGAAAAGAAAAGGCAGAGAGTGGGCAAAGGTAATCCTCAAAGACTCTACAAGCTATTGTTAATATATCTTTACCTTTCTTCAGCTCTACCAAAAATACTTTTAAGACAATAAAAAATGAAAAAAAACTTCTTTAAAAAGAAGTGGAGTACCCCCTAGGTTAAAGAAGGAAGAGATTGCATGTCTATTATAGTGTTTGATTTGTCTTTAATCAAGATTGGATGATTGTCCTGAGAAGAACATGACACTAGGGAATGTCTGTATGTAGTTCCCATCTTCTAATCAACAATTTACAGAAAAGTAAAGATAAGCAGATTTTAAAAGGCTGAACTGGTATCTGTGTCAAAAGCTGCTTTTGCTCATAGTATTTCTGTTTTAGTTTTGTCATTTTAAGCCAAAAGAGATTCCACAAATAAAGCAAGATAGACAATGTCTGCCAAATTTTGAAGATATAATACGTAATACTATATTGAACTATTTGAATTAACAGCATTTACAATATTCTTCATGAGGATTATTTCCTTATTACCATTCCTGAATATTTTGTGCTTAAAATTGAACTCCTTACAATCTTTTAATCAGTGAATTAGTCTATAGAGGTACCACGCGAACATTTCTGAAAGCACAGATTAGCTTAATAATCTTCTAGATTTGCAAACCAAGATGATAGTAATGCAAATTAATTACTGACAATTGTAGGGGTAGAAAAAATAACTAAATCTCTAGGCTAGTGCATTAACACCAAAATAACATATCTGTATTTCCAGTGAGAGATATGACAAGAGACAATTTTTGTCAGAGTTAGAGATTACAAATTTCTTATATAGAATTAGGTTTAGATGTGATCTAATGTAATCCAAATTCCACAATGGTAAAGTTTCACAAAGATTTGGCTATAAGGAACCTCAGAAAGCCATCTAGTTTACTACTTCAAAAGTTTTTGGTTTGATTTATGTATAAAACCAAGAACCCACTGGAGCATCATTTATCACAATAAGGCTGACTTCCAGAATTAATATGAAAGTTTGACTCATGGTCAATGTCAACAGAAATCTTGAAATCTTGTCTTAATTCAATGAAAGGCAAGAAAAATACTTCCTCCTTTTCATTTTCTCTTCCTTTTCTCCCTTGCCAGACATGAAAAGTTTGATTTACTAAGTCAATTACAAAAGATAAAATCATGAAATTAAATATATATTTGCACTTCATTGAAAGTTTGGTGTTGGAGTTCAACTTTATATTCAATATCGATGTACACTTGTTGGAACATATGTGCATTCTCTAATGTAAATAATGGATTATGAACTTTTCTCAAAAGTATTATTGCTCAACAATTTCACCATTTGAATTTTGTCTTTGAACATTACTGCCTGAGGAAAGACCTTAAAATTAGAACCATTGTATGCTGTATTATGAATTCTTTGGTTCCTTATAGAGCACTGACAAATATCTTAAGGAACATATTTTATATACAAAGTAAAAAAAAAAAAATAGACCAAAGAAAGAAATTATAGGTTACCCTTGGTCTCACCAAGAATTAACAAGCCAACAATGTAGCTCAGGGTACTTAAATACTGAACCTATATATCTAACATATTTTTTTTTGGTTTCTCTAGTGTCAAATGGAAACTACTATCTGCTATATTACTCATGTCTGCATGGTCATTCTTGGATGCTGGTACCTTTATTTCTGATTTACAGAGTGATCTGCTAGTCAGCCAGAGTCAGCCAGAGTTATATGATCCATGCCATTGAAACCTTAACAGGAGTCCAAACACTGAAGTGCTTGATTCAGGGCTGTGGTTTTACTTAAAAGAAACCTCACTAATGTGCCGTGGAAAACAAGAGCTCAGTTTCTCCACTCAGAGGCAATCAACCTTAAAAACCTTGGAAACAAGCATCGGAAATCTTGATAAAGACTAACTTCTTCAGTTCTTTAAATTTGGCATTCATATTTCTCCGCTTCTCTCTCATCTCTTGCATTTCAGCCGTTATTCTCTGGAACTTATCAGGGCAGATTCTGACATCCTCATTTTTTTTGTTATTGGAACCTAAAATAAAAACAGCATACATATAGTTAGGTTGTTTAAAATTTTCACATACCATCAAGGCTTCATTATGGGAACGACTGGAAGGGAAACGAGGTGAAATTAATCTAAAAGAGTAGACTAAAGTCAACAAATTTACTTTTATTATTGCTCTAAGCACAGAATGCTTTGTAAGTTATATACATTCTCATCTCTTTCACTAACTTGAAAGCTCCCAGAAGACTACAACTATAGTCCACTCCGTCCTTCCTCCAAATTTTTAGAACAATATCTTACATCAATAATGTTTACTGAATTCAGCATATATTTTTTAGTATATTTTGCATGTTAAGAACTGTGAAGGGAATGCAAAGATAAATAAGTCACAGTTTCTATTGCTAAAAATTAAAAATATCATTCAGGGAGAATAAAATGTTTGTTAAAAAAAACTATAATTCAAAATCTAAAATAATTTAGATGTGACTTGGACATGTAGAAATATATTTATTTAGAAATATACCCCCATGTCTCATTTTGTTCATACTTGAACTCTGACCTTCTCCCAGTTATTTCTTGTTGGAAGTAATTATGAGCAGTTTTGGGGAGAAGGCTTTGTCTCATGGTTAATGTACAGTGTGGATAATTTTCAGAAATAAACCAAACTAAACTATAGTTTAAATTTATAAGTCCTGGGGATCAGAGTATATTTAACTAGGTATTTCATAAAATGAAGCTCTAAAGAAATTTGTATGCAGAATATTGTCTAGAACAGCAATATTGTAATTATTTCAACAGGTGGTGATGAAATATGATTTAATGATTTGGATCCTGCACTGTTTTAGAATGCTTGTAAAATGTATAATCACCATACTTAATACATCTTAAAATAAGTGTTTTTACTCAGAATCTCGCAGTATAGACACAGTAAAACTTTTCATTCAAAAATTTAACACATAAGATAAATTTAAAAAATAAAACCAAAAAATCAGTAAACAACATCACATTATCAATTATGCTAATGAAGCTTTATACTATATTGTGTCACTAATGTGAATAAACCTGGGTTCTAGCAAGCAAGGGACTACAGACTCAATATCCTTCAAGTTGAAACTTGGGAAATGTGAATAGGGACTTCCAAACTTGTTTTTATCTGCTGCGAATGTACTTGAGGAATGAGTTTATCTGTCAAAAATTCCTGGTGCAATTAACAGATCAGGGAAGTAAATTAGATATTTAGACATAAGAAAATAGATGACTAGCTGTGAAAAGCAGTAGCTGATACATGCTGAGTGAGCAGCACAGATAATACATTTTTATCAGGATTCAGAAGAGGGAGCAATCACATTTAGAATTTTGAGATAATAAAGAAATTGTCATCTATTTAGGCCAGAAACCATTCGTCTATTTGGTGGGTAGTATGTACCATTTTCATAAATATTCAGTAAGCCAATGGACATAAAAATCTAACAAGGTAATGCAATATTCAAAAACAAGCAGTTAAATATTTGGTTTTCTTTCCTAAAAATTCAGAAGGAAAATCTGATAGTCCCTTTTATTTTATTTTTATTTTTTAAATTATTTATTTATTTATTTGTTTGTTTATTTATTTTTTTAGAGAGAGGGGAAAGGAGAAAGAGAGGGAGAGAAACATCACTGTGTGGTTGCCTCTCCCGCGCCCCCAACTGGGGACCTGACGTGCGACCTAGTCATGTGCCCTGACTGGGAATCGTGATAGTCCCTTTTAATCTACCAAGATCTGAGGCTGAGCTGCCTCCAACACCCTGGCTCTGTTGAAAACTCCCTGTCCAGCAGAGGTTTCATGACCATGGCAGAATAGATTTACCCAGGACACTGTATGTTGTCTGGGGGGAATGGGAGGTGGGTAATCTCTCTAGTGGAGAAAAAAAGCACAGAACTTCCATCTCCCATGCCTTTCATCAAGGAAGGGGATTCAGAAGATACAAGGTCAAGAGTTATAAGTCATCAATAACTTTTCAGACACTTGGGTTACAGTTGACAGTTACTGATTACAGATATCAATATAGAGAACACAGGGACCAGTCTATGACAAGGTCTGCTAAACATCCTGATGCCATGCTGACATCAGGTGCAAGGCTTCATACATTTTTAGCTACAGATTGTTTATAGTTAACTAAGAGATAAGAAAAGCAGAGCAAGCTCTAAAGCATAATATGCAGTCTTTGACCCCAATTCCCATGGGAACCCTCTGAGTCACCTTTAGTCCTGTCTGCCGTACAGCCTTTTGGTTTTCTGCTGAGACTTAGAGGCCTCCCGGGTGACCTGGCTCATGGCCTGGCTACAATTCCCGAAACCACAAGGAGCGGTCCCCCACATCTCTCCCTTTTTTGTTTTTTACTACACTTACAGTAGAAAGGCCTATAAAGCTTGCTACTTGCTTTTCTCAAATATGATCACAGGAAAACAGCTTGCAGACACATAGGAGGACAGAGTATAACAATGACCAATAAACCTCCAGCTGCTCCTATTATCCATATATGTAAATTTAGTCCTCGAAACCAGTTTTTAGGGTTAAGTTATTGAAGATTATCACTTAGGGTTTGAAACAGTTTTTGTTCAGTAAGCTGCTGAATGTCCATAAGCTGTTGATGGAGTTCAAATTGTAGTTGATCAATTTGGCCTTTAAGATTGGTAGAAAAGGCCCCTCGAAGATGATGCTGGATGTCTGCACAGGAATGCTGGCTGGAGTTCCATTTCAGGAGAATAATGCAGAGTTTTGAAAACCCTGGATCACCGGTGAGTTGTTGTCTGGTAACCAGGGCATCTTGTCATACCCCCAGCCACAGTACGGCCAATTCTGTGGCTAAGAGTTGGGCCAGGATTTCCTGATCAATACGGGTCTGCAACAGGACATCATAGAGACCAGTCTATTGTTTAGCCAGTGGCTGTTCAGAGCCTTGAGTCTTCCAGGTCTTCAGTAAGACTTGGGCCCCTGGCTGGAGTGAGTGTGGGGGCTTGTCAGGCGGATAGATAAACCTGCAATGAGCAAACGTGGGCAAAATGTATAATTTACATAATAACCCACAAATAAGACTTTGAGTCTGTAAGACTGTGGAGACACCCAGTCACAGGGCCTTTGCTGGAATGAGAGCATTTTTTGATGATGTTACAAACCTAGGACTTTCTGCGTGTAAAGCGGAGACAAGCCTATTTCTGTAATTAAGGGGCTAAACAGTGGCAGCTATTCCCTGGGAGAGAGCTGGGAATGTAGCGTGCCCCCATGTTCCTGCTTTGAGGCTACAGAAAGAGAAACTATTTTATTTTTGGTGATTACTGCATTCCTTTAATGTGCTTAAAAGGGGCTGTTTTCATTTTTTAAGGACCTTGACAATCTTCACAGAGGCTAGAGAAGGCAGGGGAGGTAGCAAGCTTGGCCCAGCTTGTTCCTGGGACTGCAGCTTCTAGGTCTAAAATTTACAATGTTTCAAAGACTTATATGCTTACTTTTCCTTCTTACTTCTTTTCCACTTCCATTTCTATCCTTGAGTTACCCACTCCAATGTCCTTTCTTCCCACGCCATGCATCACTTCTTTCCTTTATTTCTTCTTACCCTTCTCCTTCACAATCCTTTAACCTTCTTAATTCCTTCTTTTTCCTTCCTTTTCCTTCACTTTATTTTTTCTTCCTTTCTTTAACTTGCACAGACCTTCTACGACTTATTGGGACTTTCTGAATCTTTCTGACCCAACGTTCCAAAAGAAACAATAAATTATTTGAAACTTAAGTCTAATTAGGTTACTAAATTAGTTAGATTCTTTGGGGAGCACTCCATACTCCCCCTTTTTTTGTTTTTTAAGAAGACTTTTAAAGGTGTGGTAGGCTGTGTAGCCTGGTTTATTATCAGTTTTTATTTGCTGTGATTGGCTCAAGAAATCGAATGCTTCAAGCTAATGTGCTTGAATATACTTGGCAGATTTTCTTGTAAGAGCAGAGGCATGCAACACTTTAGAGTAAGTATTTATTGATGTATGGAGGTATTTAAGTTTTTAAAGGGTGGGTAATGAGTGACATCTGTTTGCCAAAATAGTCGGGGGGTCCAATCCTTGAGGGTTGGTCCCACTGCTGGAAGGCGCTGCACTCAGTGCCTGGCAGTCTGCACATTTCTGGCTAATTTGCTTAGCTTGGGAGTGAGGAATGCTGAATTCTTTGTGAAGTGATTCAGAACTTTGGTGGTAAATGTGATGAGAGGCAACTGTCTTTTGGAAGGTAGTTAATACACTGAAGGGGTCAGCATGTTTGTTGCCTTTTGCCATGGGGCCTGGAAGGCCTGAATGAGAGCAAATGTGGGTGATAAATATGGGAAGTGTTCTTTAGAGCTTGAGATAAAGTACGAGATGAATTTAAATCTGGGTCTTCCTTAAGGGTGTTGAAAAGATGAATAAGTTGGTGGGTAGTTATACCGAGGCTAAGCCTTAGCCAATTGGTAACACCTAACAATTTTTGGAGATTATTGAGAATTAATTTGGAGTACTTGAGGTTGCCAAGGCTTCGATTGTTGTACTTTTTTAGGAACTACTTTTAAGCCTGCCTGGGCTATAGATTGCTATAAATGAGCAAAGGTATTAGCTAATTGTTTTTGAGTTTTTTTGTAAAATTTTCTTATTTGACAAAGCTTTCCAAGTATTTTAAAATGTATTAAGCCTGATTTGTCTAGAGTTTTCTTCTTTTTGGTAAGAAGAAAATAATAAATCCTTGAGATACTTCAAGGCCCCTTTGAAGTACCCCAAGGCTATAAAGAAGTCTTCAAAACTTTAAATTTTGGAAATTTTGTCAACTAAGGAATATATATTATGAAGTGATATTTTATTATTTATTTAAAGTGATAGTAAAAGGTATATGATATTAATATAGGCTGATAAAAATTCAGGTCTTAGCATTGAGAGACATGAACTTTTTTTTTTTTTAAGTATATTTTATTGATTATATTGTTACAATAGTTCCAATTTTTTCCCCTTTGCTCCCCTCCGCCCAGCACCCCCCTTCCCCAACAATCCCTTCTCCAAGTCCAGAGAGACATGAACTTTTGAATATAAGTATTTGAGTAATATATAACAATATATAATTATTTTACTAAACAGAACCTTAGTTTTTAGGCAATTATAGGAAAAACATTTTTACAGTTTTTCTGTAGACATTGTGGCTTTCCAGAATCCCAGGGGGGGAGGGGTCAGCGGATCTGATTGTTTGGCAGCACTCTGCATATTCCCCTCTCCCTCCCCCTTTCCTACTTTTATCTGAGCTGTGGCACCTTTTAAGCCTGGGTTATTTTCTTTACTTTCCCTTTGTTTTTTTGAGACTGCAATGCTTTGAGCCCCGGCCAGCCGTATGCAGTAAATTAATTAGATGCCTTTCCTTAATCTGGCATCCAGTTCCTTTTAGTTGCTGCAGTAACTGAAAGTAATGCTTTTGTTTTTTTGGATAACTCTGATCCCATTCTTTCATGGGTAGTGGGTCCCTTTTTGTTGGTTTTGGTTTTGCCCCTCTCTCCCGCCTGTTGTTTCAAGTGGACCAGTAATTTCCCTAATTCTAAACTAGGGATTAATTGGTGTAGTGGGTCCAAGTGTGCTGCTTGTGAGGAGGACTCCCAAGGGTGTCAACCCCTGGTCATCCCTACCTCTCTTATGTGCCTCGGTTTCTCTCCCAGGAGTCTAAAACAACTGGAAGGGCTCGGAGTGCTGAATGACCAATTCTTATTTTGCACATCCGTGGATGAGCCAAGAATTATATTACTGTGAGTGGAGTTCCCTACGAGGCCCTTGCACGTCTCATGGTTTGACCCCCGACACCTCTGCTAGGTCCCAACTCACGTAGGGACACCCGAGAATTCGGGCCAGATGGAGGAAGTGCCTCTTGTCTTTGGAGCTTGGTCATTGCTGGAACCCTCATACAAATCCTATTCCTGGCCTAAAGCTTCTCTCGCTCTCACAAAATCCTACTCGAGGGGAGACACCACAGGGGTTGGGACAGTGAGTGCTTGTGACTGTGTTCCTGGTGTTGCACGGACTTGGACTTGCAGCTGGCGGGAGCCTAGTGCTCTAACCTGGTCCATGAACCAGCTTATCCTTTCACGGGAGTCTTGCCAGCAGCAAGCGCCCTATTGGCGTTTTTAAGCGCTTGATGCCTGCCCACAAAATTGTGCCAATTTATTGAATGAGAGAAGCCGAAATGGTCCTTTAGTGAGTGAGAGGAGATGAGGCAAAACCAAAACCCCTGCCAGAGAGCACAGAGGAAAGAAGAAAAATCCTTCCTCCCCTATCTTGACCACACCAGCAGCCTTTTCCAGAAAGAGCCTGGGGGCTGCAAGCCCTTACCATGGGCAGAGGTGCCAAAATTCCCATCCGTGCAGTGTGGTTGTCTGTGGTTGGGCTCTTGGCCTTGCAGCCGTTCCCGGCATCAATTTATTGGAGTGCCCCATGTTCGGGCACCAGATGAGCTGAGCTGCCTCCAATGCCCCAGCTTGGTTGAAAACTCCCTGTCCAGCAGAGGTTTAATGACCATGGCAGAATCAATTTATCCAGGACACTGTATTTTGTCTGGGGGAATGGGCCGCAACTAATCTCTCTAGTGGAGAAACAAAGCGAGAACTTCCGTCTCCCATGCCTTTTATTGAGGAAGGGGATTCAGGAGATCTAAGGTCAAAAATTAGGAATCATCAATAAGCTTTCAGACACTTGGGTTACAGTTGACAGTTACTGATTACAGATACCAATATAGAGAACATCAGTCTGCATCAGGGTCTGCTAAACATCCTGATGCCATGCTGACATCAGGTAATACAAGGCTTCGTATATTTTTAGCTACAGATTGTTTATAGTTAACTAAGAGACAAGAAAAGTGGGGCAAGCTCTAAAGCATAATATGCATTCTTTAACCCCAGTTTCCATGGGGAACCCTCTGAGTTGCCTTTGGTCCTGTCTGCTGTACAACATTTTGGTTTTCCGCTGAGACTTAGAGGCTCACGGCTTGGCTACAATTCCCGAAACCACAAGGAGCGGTCCCCCACAAAGATCACCACTTGTGCCAACAGAATATGAAAGCCATTGATGCCCATATATAAATTCAATTTAGATATTGGTCATTTCATATGTCTAAATATTACTCTGAATGAGACCAATGATATGAAGTGGACTAAGACATAGGTCTATACAATTCTTTTCTCAATGGATTTGGATACTGACTGGTTCATCTTAGAGTAAGTTTCTTCTTCATTCTCCTATTTCACATAATGGAGGCCATTCCACAGCCACTGTAACTAAAACGGAGACCATGCTTCATTTTTTCTGCTCATCTATTTATTTATTTATTTATTTAATTTATTTCTATTGTTGATGCTCCCATTCCACCCCCCCTTTTACCACCTCCATCCAACTCCCACCCAGCCTTCCCTCTGGCTATCACCACACCATTGTCTATGTTCATGTTCATGTGTCACGCATATATGCTCTTTGCCTAATCCCTTCATCTTCTTTCATCAGTACCCACTCCCCTTCCCCTCTGACAGCTATCAGTCTGTTCCATGTTTCCATGCCTCAGTTTCTAGTTGGTTCCTCAGTTTATTTTGGTGATTACATTCCACTCATAAGTGAGATCATATGGTATTTGTCTTTCTCTGACTAGCTTATTTAACTTAGCACAATATCCTCCAGGTTCACCCACGCTGTTACAAAAAGTAAGAGATGCTTTTTACTGCCGAGTAGTATTATATTGTGTAAGGGTACCACAGCTTTTTTATCCACTCTTCTACTGATGGGCACTTGGGCTGTTTACAGATCTTAGTCATTGTAAATAGTGCTGCTATAAGCATAGGCATGCTTATATTCTTTCAAATTGGTGTTGTGAAATTCTGAGGCTATGTGAGATTCTGAGGCTATATTCACAGAAGTGGGATCACTGGGACAAACAGCAGTTCCATTTTTAGTTTTCTGAGGACACTTAATACTGTTTTCCACAGTGGCAGCACCAGTCAGCATTTCCACCAACAGTGCATGAGGATTCCCCTTTCTCCACATCCTCGCCAGCACTTGTTTGTTAATTTGTTAATGATGGCTGTTCTGACAGGTGTGAGGTGGTATCTCATTGTGGTTTTAATTTGCATCTCTCTGAAGGCTAGTGATATTGACCACCCTTTATTTGTCTACAGACCCTCTGTATGTCCTTGGAGAAGTGTCTACTCTTTTTGAATTGGATTGTTTGTCTTACTGGTGTTGAGTTGTATAAGTTCTTTATGTATTTTTTTGAAATTAATATGTTATCAGATGTATCATTGGCAAATATGTTTTCCCATATGGTGGGTACCCTTTTTATCTTGATTATAGTTTGTCTGTGCAGCAGCTTTTAAGTTTGATGTAGTCCAATTTGTTTATATTTTACCTTGTTTCCCTTGTCCTAGGAGGTGTAGTGGCAAATATATTGCTCCAAGAGATATCTGAAATTTTACTGCATATATTTTCTTCTAGGATTTTTATGGTTTCATGACTTACATTTCAGTCTTTTATCCATTTTGAGTTTATCCTTGTGTATGGTGTAAGTTGATGGTTTAGTTTCTTTGCCTTTTGTATGTATATGTCCAATTTTTCAACACCATTTATTGAAGATACTGTCTTTACTCCATTGTATGCTCTTGCCTCCTTTGTCAAATATTGATCATAAAGATGTTGGTTGGTTTTTGGGCTCTCTGTTCCATTGGTCTATATGCCTTTCTTGTGCCAGTACCAGGCTGTTTTGATTACACTGCCCTTGTAGTAAAGTTTGATATCAGGTATTGTGATATCTCCAACTTTGTTCTTCTTTCTCTAGATTGTAGAGGCTATTTGGGGTCTCTTTGGTTTCATATAAAATTTTGCAATATTTGTTCTAGATCTATGAAATATGTCATTGGTATTTATTAATAAGAGTTGCATTGAATCTATAAATTGCTTTGGGTAGTATGGTAATTTTAATGATGTTATTTTTTCCAATCCATAAACACAGTATGTGCTTCTACTTATTTGTATCTTTCTCAATTTCTTTGTTTTTATTTTTTTTTAAAGATTTTATTGAGTTATATTTAAAGAGAGGGGAAAGGAGGGAGAAAGAGAGGGGGAGAAACATCAATGTGTGGTTGCCTCTTGCACGCCCCAACCAGGGACCTGGCCCACAACCCAGACACGTTCCCTGACTGGGAATCAAACCGGAAACCCTTTGGTTCGCAGGCCAGTGCTCAATCCACTGAACCACACTAGCCAGGGCCTTTAAAAAAATTTTTTTTAAATGTTTTATTGTTTATGCTATTACAGTTGTTTCATTCCCCCCCCACCCACCTTTGCCCCCTCTACCCAGCCTGTCCCAACATCCATAGTTAATCCCCACACCATTGTCCATGTCCATGGGTCCTTCATGTATGTTCTTTGACTAATCCCTTCACCTTCTATCGATTTCTTTCTTCAGTGCCCTATAGTTTTCTGAGTACAAGTCTTTCACTTCCCTGGTCAAATTTATTCCTAGTTATCTTTTTCTTCTTCTTAAATAATAAATGGGATTGTTTTATTTATTTATTTATTATTTTCTGTATGGTTTCCTCTCACTTGCGCCCACAACTGGGGACCTGACGTGCAACCTAGTAACGTGCCCTGACTGAGAATCGAACCAGCGACACTTGGCTCGCAGGCCGATGCTCAATCTACTGAGCCACAGCAGCCAGGGCTAGGGATTGTTTTCTTAGTTTCTCGTCCTGATAGTTCATTATTGCTGTATAAAAATGCCACCAATTTTAAATATTTTTTGTATTCTGTTACCTTGTTGAATTGAATTATTAGATCTAGTAGATTTTATTGGTGGAGTTTTTAGGGTTTTCTATGTACACTATCATGTTGTGTGCAAATAATAAGTTTTACTTCCTTCTTTCCAATTTAGATACCTTATATTTCTTCTTCTTGTTGTTTGATTCCTGTGGCTTGGACTTCCAGTACTTTGTTGAATAAGAGTGGTAAAAGTGGACACCCCTGCATTTTTCAAGATCTTAAGGAAAATGCTTTTAGTTTTTGTCCAGTGAGTATAATGTTGGCTGTAAGTTTTCCACGTATGGCTTAATTATGGTGAGATATGATCCCTCTATTCTGACTTTGTTGAGTTTTTGTCATAAATGGGTGCTGGATTTTACTGAATGCTTTTTCTGCATCTTTGAGATGATCATGTGATTTTTATCTTTCATTTTGTTTATGTGATGTATCACAATAATTGATTTGCAAATATTATACCAGCCTTGCAACCTGGGATAAATCCCACTTGATCATCGTGTGTTATCTTTTTAATGTATTGTTGGATGTGGTTTGCTAATATTTTGTTGAGGATTTTAGCATCTATGTTCATCAGGAATATCAGCCTATGATTTTCTTTCTTTGTCATGTCTTTATCTGGTTTTGGAATTAGGATAATGCTGGCCTTGTAAAAAGAGCTTAGAAGTCTGCTCTCCTTTTAATTTTTGGGAAAATTGAGGAGGATAGGTATTAGTTCTTCTTGAAATGTTTGATAATTTCGCCTGTGAAGCAATCTAGTCCAAGACTTTTGTGTGCTGAGACTTTTTTAAAATTGCTGCTTCAATTTCATTGGTTGTAATCTGTCTATCCATATTCTCTAATTTTTCCTGATTTAGTTTTGGAAGATTATATGTTTCTAGGAATTTATCTGTTTCACCCAGTTTGTCCAAATTGTTGGCCTGTAGTTGTTCATACCATTTTCTTACAATCCTTTGTATTTTTGTGGTGTCTGTTGTTACTACTTCTCTTTCATTTCTGACTTTATTTATTTGTTTTCTTTCCCTGATGAGCCTGATTAAAGGTTTGTCAATATTGTTTATCTTTTCAAAGAATCTCTTCTTGGTCTCACTAATCTTTTGTATTATTATTATTTTTAGTTTCTATGTCATTTATTTCCTCTCTGATCTTTTTTAATTTTTTTCCTTCTATTTATTGTGGGCTTTGTTCTTTTTCCAGTTCTTTTATATGTAGAGTTAGATTGTTTACTTGAGATTTTTATTGCTTCTTGAGTTAGGCATGTAATGCTATAAACTTATCTTGTAGGACTGCTTTCCCTGTGTTCCACAGGTTTTCTATTGTTGTTTGTTCATTTTCATTTGTTTTTATGTAACTTTTGATTACTTTCCTTGATCTTATTGTTAATCCATTCACTGGTTAAAAACATGTTATTTAGCCTCTAGATGTGCATATGTTTTTCAGTTTTTTCACTGTGGTTGTTTTCTACTTTCATACCATTGTGGTCAAAGAAGATGCTTGTTAAGATTTTGATCTTCTTGAATTGATTTCATGTCCTAATATGTAGTGTATCTTTGAGAATTTCCATGTGCAATTAAGAAGGATGTACATGCTGCTGCTTTGGGATGAAATGTTCTGTGAGTATCAATTAAGTAAATTTGATTAATTGTGTTGTTTAAGGTTGTTGTTGCTTTGTTGATTTTTTGTCTGGAAGATATGTCCATTGGTGTCAGTGGTGTGTTAAACTCCCTAATATGACTATATTGCTGTCTATCTCTCCCTTAATTTCTTTTTTTTTTTTCCCTTAATTTCCACCAAGATTTTCTTTATATATTTAGATGCTCCTGTGTTGCGTGCATACATGTTTACAAGGGTTATATCCTCTTGTTGGGTCGATCCCTTTAGTATTATGTAGTGTCATTCTTTGTCTCTTAATATAGCTTTGGTTTAAGGTCTATTGTGTCTGATATAAGTATTGCTACCTCAGCTTTTTTTTTTTTCTTCATTTCCTTTTGTATGGAATATTTATTCATTCCTTCACTTTCAGTCTATGTGCATCTTTTGTTCTGAGGTGGGTGTCTTGTACACAGCATATATATGTGTCATGGTTTCTTATACATTCAGCTACCCTATGTCTTTTGTTTAAAGCATTTACTCCTTTTACATTTAAGGTTGTTATTGATAAGTACTTATTAATTGCCATTTTATTCTTTTAAAAAAATTTAAAGTACATTTTATTGATTATGCTATTACAGTTGTCCCAATTTCTTCCCCTTTGCCCCCCCTCTGCAATATACCTCCCTTTCCTTCAGCAATCCCCTCTCCCTTAGTTCATGTCCATGGGTATTGTATGTAGGTTTTTGGCTTCTCCATTTACTTTACTATTTTTAATGTCCCCCCCGTCTATTTTGTACCTACCAGTTATGCTTCTTAATCCTGGTACCTTTTCTGCCATTCTCCCTCTTCCCCTCCTCACTGATAACCCTCCATATGATCTCCATATCTATGGTTCTGTTCCTGTTTTCTAGTTGGTTGCTTAGTTTGTTTTTGTTTTTTTTTTAGATTTATTTGTTGATAGTTGTGAGTTTGTTGTCATCTTAATGTTCATAGTTTTGATCTTCTTCTTTTTCTTAAAAAGTCCCCTTAACATTTCATATAATAATTGCTTTGTGATGCTGAACTCCTTTAGTTTTACCTTATCTGGGAAGTACTTTATCTGACCTTCTGTTTTAAATGATACCTTTGTTGAATAGAGTTACCTTGGTTGTAGATCCTTGCTTTTTCCATCACTTTGAATATTTCTTGCCAGTCTCTTCTTGCCTGTAAAGTTTCTTTTGAGAAATCAGCTGGAAGTCTTATGGGAACTCCTTTGTAGACAATTCTGCTTTTCTCTTGCTGCTTTTAAGATTCTATCTTTATCTTTCACCTTTAACATTTTAATTATGATGTATCTTGGTGTGGTCCTCTTTGGGTCTAGCTTGTTTGGGACTTTCTGTGCTTCCTGGATGAGTATGTCTATTTCCTTCACAAAATTAGGGAAGTTTTCCTTCATTATATTTTCACATAAGTTTTCAATTTCTTCCTCTTCCTCTTTTCTTTCTAGCACCCGTATGATTCAGATGTTAGTACATTTAAAGTTACTCCAGAAGTTGCTAAGCCTTTCCTTGTTTATTTCAATTCTTTTTTCTTCATTCTGTTCTGGTTGACTGTTTATTTCTTCCTTATGTTCCAAATTGTTGGTTTGGACCTTGGCTTCCTTTCCTTCACCATTGGTTTTGTGTGGATTTTTCTTCATTTCATTTCATATAATCTTCACTTCTTCCCTAATGCATTTACCATACTCAATCATTTCTCTGAGCATTTTTGTCACCAGTGTTTTGAACTCTGCATCTGTTAGGTTGGCTATCTCCTCATTGCTTAGTTCTCCCCTGGGAGCCTTGTTCTGCTCCCTCCTTTGGGCTATATTTCTGTGTCTCCTGAACTTGACAGCCTCCTGTGTTTGGCTGTGTGTATTAGGTAGAGCTGTCACACCTGATATGTTGTAAGGGATGGAGCCTTAGGTATTTGTCAGTGCTGGGTGACCACTTTCACCTCTTTGTGGCACTGTATGTGGGGGAGGGGTCAGAGAGGGAATAATAGCACTTGGTCAGCACTCACCCCACTTTACCTGCTTACTCTATGCAACTGGCACCCCTCTAGCTGTTGCCCTGGTGATGGTTTCCTGAGTGGGTGGGTTTGCATACATTCCAGGACCATGGAGGTTCTCTCAATGGACTCTCCTGCAAAACAGGCAGTTTCTTCTGTCAGCCCAACCTGACTTGTTTTCACAGCCAGAAGCAATGAGACTTTACTTTCCTGGTGCTCAAACCATGAGCTGTGCAATGTGGCCTGAGACTGGGGTCACTCCCCAGGTGTCCCTCCCAGCTTTCATAATGTATGACTACTAATTCTGCCAACTGTCCACAACCACTGCCTCTGCTGCCACCACACCGTGTCCTCTCCACCCTGGCTCCCCATCTCCACCTCTCCAGCCCATCTGGATGAGTATTACTTCTTTATATCTTTGTTTGTTGAACTTCCACACAGTTTGAGTTTCTGGTCGTTTGGTTGTTTTTTGTTTTGAGGCAGATGTAATCCTTCTTATGGTTGTGAAAGGAGGTGAGTCTTGTCTGCCTATGCCTCCATCTTGGTGCAAGTCCCATTTTAATCTTTATAACTATGTTCCTGTGTCTGCTCCCTTTATTTCTTCTCCTTATTTCCCTTCTCTTCCCCCTCCTCCTCCACCTTCTTCTTCCTTTTCTCCTTCTTGTCCTTCTCCTTCTTCTTTTCTTCTTCTTCCTCTACTCCTTCATCTCCTTCTTCTTCTCCTTCTCTAAGGTCTTTTAACATTTTTTTTTTCAATACTGGTTTGGAGGTCATGAGCTCTTTAACATTTTTTTCAATACTGGTTTGAAGGTCATGAACTCCTTTAGCTTTCTTTTGTTTTGTTTTTGGCTGAGAAGTTCTTTATTTCACTTTTAATTTTAAATGATTGTCATACTGGATATAATAGTCTTGGTTATATATTCTTAATTTTTATCCCTTTGAATAGTTTATGTCAATCTCCTCTGGCCTGAAACGTTCCTGTTGAGAAATCAGCTGGCAACCTCATGAGAGCTCCCTTGAACATAATTAACTGTCTCATTTGGCATTTTAACATGATGTGTCTTGGTATGGGCCTTTGGGGGTTTATCTGAATTGGGACTCTTTGCTTCCTAAACTTCTGTGACTTTTTCCTTTACCAGGTTAGAAAAGTTTTCTGCCATTATTTCCTCAAACAGATTCCCAATTTTTTGCTCACTTTCTTCTCCTTCTAGTACCCCTATAATGAATATTTTGTTATGCTTGATTTTGTGTCTGAGGTGTCTTAGGCTTTCTTCATTTTTAAAAATTCTCTCTCTTTTCTTTGATGCTCTGCTTAGGTGCTTACTGTTTCTTGTCCTCTAAATCACTGACTTGACCACCTGCTTTATCTCACTTGCTTTTGATTTCTTCTATTGTATTTTTTAGTTAAATATTTTATTCTCCATTTATGACTGGTTCTTTTTATGGTTTCTGTGTCCTTTTTAATGCTCAATATATCTTTTTTAACTTCTTCTGAGATCATCCATTATTCCCCTAAGTTCCTTGAGCACCTTTATAGTCATTGTTTTAAACTCTACACCTGGTATTTTAGTTGTTTCCATTTCATTTAATTTTTTTCTAGCGATTTATCTTGTTCCTTTATTTGGGACATATTTATTTGTGTCCCTATTTTGTTCCTGTGTATTAACTAGATCTGCTATGACTCTCAAACTTGTTATGGTGACTTTATGATATACATGTCAGTGGCACAATCATCTGAGCTTAGTGCTCCAGGAATGATTCTTGTGGGTTATGTACACCCTTCTGTTATAGTTCAGTCTTAAATGTTGCTGGCCCTTTAGTGGGTGAAGTTAACCCTTCAGGTGGGATGACCATAATGATAAACCTTGATCATCTTGTATGAGTCACTGTGCAGGGGCTTCCCCCTGAGGTGTTGTTCTTAGCAAGTTCTAGGTCCTGCCACAATCCTTCCTTGAGTGTGCTGTTTTTGTGTCTAGTTGGATTGTGCTCTGGTGTGGTCTGAAGCCCGTCACTTGTTGTGTTGTTTCTGGGTCCACTTGGGTGGGGTTCAGGTACAGGTTGATATCAGACATTGTTTGTAACTGGTCTTCGGCTACTTGTCTGGAACTACCATGCTATTCCCTGTTTGTGGCTGCATATACTGGGCTTGAGTGTGCATGGGAGGGACCAATCTGTGTGCAAGAGTTGGCTTCATCCAGCTTAGAGCCGAGGGCAAGTCTATAGAAGTTCTGATGCTCCCTGAGGTTCACCTCCACCTGTCATCTATTCTGCCTCCCCTTGAGGTTACCTAGTCTTCCTCTAGAGCCTTCTGGAGAAAAAATGTAGCATGGGTTCAGGCTGGCTAGGACCCACATACTCTTCCATAGGTTGTGAACTCAGTGGGGTGAGGTGACCATGACCTGGAGGACAGGGTAAGTGGGTTCCCATCTTGGAGGCCATATGGTCAGGTACTCAATGAGGGGGAAGTGGTCCTTACTCTAGAGCCAAACCACTCAGTCTTTGCCAGAGTCTCCAACTCTTGTTCCCTCAGGAAGAGCGTGCCTCAGGTTCAGGTTGGATACAGCCAGCCTTCTCCTCTGAAGGAGCAAGCTCAGCAGGGCAGAGTCTCTGGGGCTTCCTGGGACAGATCAAAAGAGTCTCCCACTGGGGCTGGTGCTGGCTGAGTCACAGGAGGGGGCCAAGCACTTGGTGGTGGTCCCAGACGGTAGCATCTAAGAGAGACACATTCCAAATGTCCTGGTTTTGAGCAGCCCTCCCTGCCCTCCATGGAACTGAACTCAGCAGAGTAGGGCCACTGGGACTGGGGCTGAGGGCAGATCCAAACTGTCTCCTATTGGGGGTGGTGCTGAAAAGCTTGTAGGAGGAAGGCAGACACCTATTCCCCTTCCAAGGATAGCTCAGGCTGACCTTTCAGAGGAGATAGGAGTGGCTCCCCTGTAATACAACCACATAGCCCAGCACCCACGCATCTAATTCCTGGACAAAAGCCACTCCAAAAGTCCCAGCTCTGTGCAGCACTCTGATACCCCTGCATGAATGAACTCAGCAAGGCAGAACCACAGAGTGTCAGGGCAGGCCAAGTGATTCAACAGGTGCGAGAGTGCCAACTGTGTACTTAAAGTGGGGAAGAATGGCCCCCTTTCCAAAGCTACACAATTCAGTCAATCACTTTGAGTCTCTATCAAAAGTGTCTCCGGAAAAGGAGCTCCCCAAAGTTCCCTGCTGGGTTCAGCCAGCAGACTCTTTTTCAGGACCTGAGTATGACATAGTGTCACCACTAGCTGGAAAACCAGGCAGCGCATTTCCCAGGCTGGTACTGTAACAATAGGAGTGCCCAACCCTAGGAAGGTGGCATCTGGGTCTCTAGAAGACTCCCCTTCTCCCAGATTGTCTGAATTCCAACTGACTTTCACCACCAGATGCTACGCATTCTCCTCTTACCATCTCTGTTGCTCTGAATTGGTGCTCTCTGTGTTGAGACCTCATGCTCTTGGGGGTAGGAGGAGAAGAAGTTTTACAGCCAGGATATCCCTCTGCCTTTTCAGCTTCCACACATGGGTCATATATTGGATTGTAGCATAGTGAGCACTGAAATGTAGTTCTCAGTGCTGGGTCTAATTTCACCAAAGTAAGCTGTAATTTTTGCAGGCAAGAAAGAATTTTTTCAGTCCCTTAAATCATATCATGTAGCTGAACACTTCTTCCAGCCAGTGGTTAAGCCAGCAACCATTGTGGCATTTTCTACCACAGTTCCCTGGGAATGAAAAAAGTATTGGCATGAGAACAAATTATATATCTATACCTATATCTATATCTATATCTATATCTATATCTATATCTGTATCTATCTATCTTGGGAACCAGCCTAGAAAGAGTAAACACTCTACAAGAGAGCTGGTTCTTTTGCTGTTAAAAATGGGTGAGATGGCATTGACTGGAATTTTTGCTCAGAAGTTCTGACTTTGTAGAAAGAGGAGTCTATGAATGGAAAATAGGAGAAGGTGGATATTTTGTTACTTAAAAAGAATGTCACCCAGGGTTGCCTTAAGAGATTGTGAGCTTTCAGGCATTGGGGGCATCCAAACCATTAGGAAAGAAAGCTGTATTGAGAGTTTTCATGTTTATTTTGTCAAGAAAATTTTTTTGAATGAAAGTCTATGTGATGCTTAATCCAGAATATAAAACAGGTAAGTGCAGCTCTTTAGAGCCTTGTGAGGCAACTTATTCTGGCAGCAAACACCCTCCATGCCTTCTGAGGCCTCATTTTGATCACTATTCTCCTAATCCAAGGTAATCCAGGAGGATTTGAGGGTCAGATGCATAGAGGAACAGGGTTGGGCCAGTTATAATGGGTCAGTTAGAATAGTTATAGTATATTTACACAATTAGAATATTACTCAGCAATAAAAAAGTAAATCTTACCTTTTGCAACAGGATGAATGGATCTGAGTAGTATTATGCTAAGTGAAATAAGCCAGTCAGAGAAAGACAAGTATCACATGATCTCACTTATATGTGAAATATAATGAATAAAATAAACTGTGGAACAAAATAGAAACAGAAACATGGACACCTGGAACAGACTGACAGCTGTCAGAGGGAAAGGGGATGGGAGGGACTGGATGAGGAAGAAGATATTAAGCAAAAAGAAAAATTATACACACACACATATACACAGACAACAGTGTAGTAATAGCTAGAGCAAAAGGGGAGGGTGGAAGGTAGGTGGTGTTGGGCAAAGCGGGGGATGGAGATGGAAAGAGATTTTGTTTGGGGTGGTGGGCATACAAAGCAGTGTGCAGATGATGTTTTTTGAGTTGTACATTTGAAACCTGTATGGTTTTATAAACCAATATCACTCTAATAAATTCAATTAAATATTAGAATAGCCTGGCTGCTGTGGCTCAGTAGATTGAGCGTCAGCCTGTGAACCAAGTGTCGCTGGTTCGATTCCCAGTCAGGGCACATGACTAGGTTGCACGTCAGGTCCCCAGGTGGGGGCGCGTGAGAGGCAACCACACAGTGATGTTTCTCTCCCTCTCTTTCTCCTTTCCTCTCTCTCTAAAAATAAATAAACAAACAAACAAATAAATAAATTATTTTAAAAATTAGAATAGAAGAGCAGCTGGCAGTGACATACACACAGGCCTTTTGGGAACAGGCTTAAGGGTTAAACAGTAAAATGATCAGATACAACTAAGTCAACCTTAAAACTGAAAAAGCCTTAGCTAAGTCATCATCCCAGACACGAAGGTTACAAATGCAGCTGTTTCCTAGTAAATTTTTCCTGACCATGAAGCCCAATTTAAGGCCGTCTTGTTCTTTCTTTTGTTCACCACGCATGCATTCACCTAGCAAATATTTATTGAACACCGAGTCTATATTAAGTGCCGTGCTAGGTTCTGAGGCTACAATGGGAAATAAACAAGGTGAGATATCTGACCTCAGAGTTTCCATGATAAACTATGAAAACAGTTAACAAGCAATTTCAATAAGATGCTAGTAAAGATATAGGGTGCATTGGGAGCACATGGCAAGAGCACCTAACCCAGAAACACAGGAAATCAAAGAAGATTCCTTGGAGGAAAGGAATTCTGAGACTCAATGACTGAAAGAAAATAGGGGTAAGAGTGTTTAAGCTGGATGGAACAACATATAAGGAGTGGATACAAAAGAAAGCACAAAGTACCCTGGGAAACTAACAAACTGAGGAAGTATGGTATGGGTGGAGCATAGAATATGAGGTGAAGAAGGGCAAACTATGTGCTAGAAAGATTAGGAGGGGCCAGATCACAAAGTGCCATATGAGCTGTGTTAAAGAGTTTGACCTTTATCCTAGTGACAATGAGACATCATTAATTTTGTAAATATAATAGTTATATGCTTTTTTCCATGCATATAAATACAAAGAAAGAAACAAAAGTGAGTTAATATGCACTTTCCAGATAACCCTTTTGTTAAACTGTATGAGGTTTGAAAATTCAAACACTTCAAAATGAAAAGTGAAAGTCACTCTCCTCCCTATCAAGTTACTCCCCCTAAAGGAAAACACTGTTAGAAATATTTTAGTGATGATTTCCAGAAGAAAACAATGTTTCCTCTCAGATAAGTATATGCACAGAAGTGTGTATGTGTGTGTATGAAGCAAATATAGAATGCTCACTATTCTGTACTTTGCCTTTAACTTAATGATATATCTTAGAGTTATTTCCAATCTGCCTTCACACACAAAAAACACACACAAACAAAAACACATGGAATATTTCACCAGTTTAAATGTCATCCTTACCTAGCAGCCCTGTTAATCTCTGCACTAATCAAATTTCAGGCAATAAAACTCCATGCTTGGAGGGTTTTAAGTAAGGGGGAAATATAATCACCTTTGTGTTTTGGAAAAAATAGCTTTGGCTGTTATTTGAGGAGCAGATTGTGGGGGACAAGAATGAAGGCTAAAAGAACAGTGAGGGGGTTATTACAGTCATCCAGTTACGAGACAAGCATTACTCAGACCAAGGCTATGGCAGTGGAGATGTAGAAAAGTGGGTGGATTCAAAAGATATTTAGAATGTCGATGTGACAGGATTTGCTGATGAAATGGGTGTAGAGGGTGAGAGAGAAAGCAGGGATGTTGGAGGACATTTAGGTTTCTGCCTTGAGAAATGGTGAGTGTGAGGGAAAATATCATTTAGCCATTCATGAAGTTGATCCTGACATCTACCTATTGAAAATCATCTCTCCCTTCTCTCTCTCTCTTAAAGTATATTTTATTGATTATATTGTTACAGTAGTCCCTGTGATCTTCTCATTTTTGTAAGCATCTCAAAGCCATGCCCTTCTGATTGTCCATACACAGGTAACCTGGAAATACTGATTGAGTACATGAGTAAGTAAAGAGATGGGTTAGTGATAGAATTTAAATCTTGACTCTTAAGCACATTCTTGTGTTTCGCAAACAAATATGTTTCAGTGTCATTGAGGTTTCTTGCTGGTGCACCAGGGTTAACCACATTTTCTTGGTGGACAAGCATACAGAGGAGAAGGTCCCTAGGTCCCTTAAGTGTTGCCCATTTCATTTCTCTCTCCTAGCCTTACCAGAAGTTATCTACTTTTATCTGTAATACATAGTGGGTGTATACTGTAAGATTTTGTTTGGGGAAAAGGGCCTGCTGCCAAAAATAATTTTGAAAAATGAAAAATCTAGAACATTTTCTCCATTTTACAGGAGAGGAAACAAAGTTCCATAAAGGCAAACTGACTTGTCCAGGATGACTGTTTTCTTTTTAAGATTTTATTTATTTATTTTTAGAGAGAGGGGAAGCGAGGGAGAAAGAGAGGGAGAGAAACATCAATATATGGTTGCCTCTCACACACCCCCAACTTGGAACCTGGCCTGCAATCCAGGCATGTTCCCTGACTGGGAATCGAACTGGTGACCCTTTGGTTCACAGGCTGGCATTCAATCCACTGAACCATACCAGCCAGGGCTACTATTTTCTTTAGTAGCATACTTAGAACTTAAAACCAGGTTGCTACAAACATTCTTTTTATTTCATCATGGATAAATACAGTTTATTTTTTAAGAATGAGGAAAAAAAAGAATTTAGATTTCTTTTTTGTTGAAAACTTAAAAATGATAATTCACTTGACAGCACTTACTATGTGCCAGTCATTGTGCTAAATACTTCATATGAATAATTTTATTTCATTACTTATAATAGCTCTATGAAATAGGTACTATTGTTATCCTCATTTTACACAGGTAAAACTGAGTTTTAGAAGAATTGAATAAATTTTATGAGGTCATTGAATCAGAAAATAGCAGAGTTGGTATTTCAATCTAAAATATCTGATTGTAGTTTTCATGCTGTTAATAAATTGCCATATTGCAAATGTCTATGTTGCAAAACAGTCTATAGTGACCGTTTTCAAACTAGAGCTCCTGAGTCAAATTTGGCCTGCTGCTTGTTTCTGTAGGTGAACTCTTATTGCTACATAGATATGCCCAACATGTTACACTGGCCTATTTTAGTAGTTATGGCAGAAGCTGCAAATAAAGTATTTACTAAGTGACACTTGACTAAAGTAGTTTACCAATTTCTGGTCTATAGGTGTTAAACTTAAACTCTTTTTAGATGATAAATGTCACCAGAAATATATTCAGGATTTGCAGAAGAGGAAGGTGCTCTGTGCCCACTCAGTGAATTGCTTAATGACTAATACAAACTCTGAAACCTGGCATAGCTGGCTTGCTGCAGCTTTTACTGTGTTGACTCAAGCGTCTCTATATGATCTGCTTCTTGTTGTCTTTCATGAGTCAGAGCAGAGACCTTATCCTTTTCCCTCCCTGTCATAAATGCCATAAGCTTGGACTTGGATCCCGGCTTAATGGGTTTGGTCCCTTCCTTCCCCTTCTAACTTAAAGGTCCACATCTTTGCCAAGTCGGAGAAGAGGCAGATAACCCCAGCAACTACTGTGTCCTGAATCTGGCTTCCCTCGATCACTGAGCATTTCTGAGAGAGCTGAGGTTGGTGGCTTCTCCCTTCTCCCCATTGGTGCTTCTGCTTGGCTGGGCCTGCATTGTAGTTTATGGAGTAGCTCCTAAGTGTCTAGGCACCTTTAACCACCTCCAGGGGTTTATGACCCAGACTTTGCCCCACCAGCTCAGTCTTTGAAAGTCCTCCTCCCTGGACCCTACCCCAGATGCTTTAAATTCAGGAAAGAAAAATGTGTTGAACCTTCCTAGAGAACAGCATCTGCATGAAGCCAAGATCTCCTCATCATAGAGTAAGAATACTGGGTGGTAGAACCGCCGTTATACCTGTCTCTTTTCTATACCTGGGTCTGGCAGGTAGATGCAGTCCTTTCCAAAGAGGCATGCAGTTCTCTATCTTTTATCCTCTTGTTCTTTCTTTACGCTTCACATCTTTGAAACCTCTTTCTCTTCCGTTCCATATCGAGAATGTGCCTTCTTCATGGAATGTTAGACGTGTAAATATATAGAGCTGGGAAGGTCTGTAGCTAGCTCAAAACCCTAGTACAAATAGAATGACTGAGGCCCAGAGAGGAGTAGAGTCTGGGTCAAGCCTATATAGCTGATTATAGCCAGGGCAAACCAATGCTTAAACCCAGGTCACTTGTCTCAGGTCAGCGATTGTTTTCACTACTTCTTTTTCCAGAAGAAACAAGGATGACCTTTGGTTTTAAACAAATCCAGATTTCAGTTTCACTCAGAAATGTTGGGGCCCATTTCCTTTTTATTCAGTTTACTTTTTAAAAATTGAATATTTCCAGTTCTTCTGGGTCTTTCTTTTTAAGATGCTGACATATTAATCCAGGCTATCTTCTAGTTGTATCCAGTGTCCTCTATGGAAACTGTTGATAATACAGCCCTCAGGTTTCACACTGGGAACTGCTAGGAATGGCAGTCAGGTAATATACATAGAAAATTACCTAGCAGTGACTGGTGGACAGCAGACACTCAATAATTGTGAAGTCACTTTCCTCTTCTCAAAAGGGCTCTCTGTTTCTCCCCTAAGCAACACAGTGTGGTAGTGTGGTGGTTAAGAGTCTAGACAGACCCCAGTAAAATTCCCTCTTTTACCTCGTAATTGTGTGACCTTGAGCAAGTTACCTTCTCTCTTAGAACCTGGTTTTCTTCAGTTGTAAAATAAGGGGAAATAGTGTCCGTTTCACAAAATGTCAGGAGACTTAAATGATAGAATGCATGTAAAGTGGTTAACATAGGGCCTGGCATGTAGGAAGTTCTTTGTTTTATCACCAGTTTTATTTTCCTTTACAACCAAGCACCCATGGCCTCAGGATAATAGGCAGAGCTGATAACTGCTTCACAGTAAGAAGGGAAACAATTGGTATGGGGGCTGCTTTTCCTAAATCTAGCAATACTTACGAAGGACCCCATTTCATAAATGGGGCCAGTGGAATCCATCTGTGAGCTTTGACTGGCCACACTGATAGTGCATTCCCCTCCCCCTCTCAGCAAAGGCCAACTAGCAAGCCGCGATAACAGAAATGCAGCCCACCCCCTTGTAATTCCTCCTGAGATCCTAACCGGGATTTGGAAAACACCCGGATATGGTTAAAGAACCGTCCCGGGTTTTGTGCCAAACCAAACCGGAACAAGACATTCCAGTAGTCAAGTTTCTGGAAAGGACAGCACCCAGCACTACCCCCTCCTCCATTCACCCTACCCCAGTAACACTCGCCAGATTGGAGCCCTGGACTTAATTTATGAGAAAGGCCCTGTAACCCAGGATACTGAGTGAGCAGGGCTGGCAGACTCACGCTGGGGTCTGCAGTTCAGCATCACTAGGCTGCTGACATGAATATAGAAGGGTTTTCTCTAGCAAAGGTAAGCTTTCTTTTCTCTCTTTCCAAACCCTACCTGACCTTCATTTCTTTGTAAAAAAAAAAAAAAAAAAAACAACTTTATTCATCTGGGTTTAGGGGAGTCCTGGGCCACTGGAGAGAAATTAAGTTGTTGAAAAGTTAGAGGAAGCTTGGCTGGGTGTTCAGGGAAGTTAAAGAGAACAATAGGCTTCTTTTGTTCCTGTCTCCAAAATGGCCAGGACCACACTGGCCTGAGTGCTTCAGGGACAATCTGGACTTGTTGAGAGTAGTTATTTTTTCTGTTGAAGTAATATGCTGATTTTCCATTTCACAGGTTGAGGGGGTTGTTGAGGTGATGGATCTGAGAACTACATAAATAAGAGATTCAAACACTTAAAAACAACCACTTGGTTTTATGTTTTGAGATCCAAATTGGCATAGAGTAAACAAGTAAATGATAGGTGAACTAAGCTGTCAGTTTAAAATCTAAATTATTTGACACATTTATTGTCTAAAGAGCAAAAATATTTTGGAAAACATGGGTTCAAATTCTGGCTTTGCCAGTAACTGGCTGCTTGACTTTGAGTAAATCCCTTCACTCATCTGGTCTCAGTTTTCTACACGTCACGTTAACGGGTTGGAAAAAGATAGTTTCTAAACATCTTTGTGGATGTATGAATCTAGGATGCATTCATTTTTTTTTACTGAGCATACATTGCATTCAAACCCTTCGCTTGGGTCTCAAATATTCATTTTGGGGGCCTCAAAACAATCCTGTGAGATAAATATTCCCATTTTTTGGATAAAAAAAAAGGTGAGGCTCAAACAGGTGAAAGTGAGTTGTTGAGAGGTCATATAGCTATTACGGGTAAGAGACAGGATTTGAATTCAGGTCTTCTGACTTCAAATCAGAATGCTTTCTGTGGTACCACAACCAGAATGTGTGGCGATAAAGCACCCTCATTAGTACAAGTGGAGAATATGTAGTGAAATAATATTTTCCCAGGAATGGTATGGCGATATGCTGGACATGATTACCCTGTGAGGGGTCAGAATACTTAAGTTCCAATGTCAGGACTTCAGGTAAGCCCGTTCCTCACTAGGTCTCAATTTCATCACCTCTGACATTCTAGGATACAGTGATACTGATTAAAGAATAATACAGTTTTTATTTGTATTATCTAAAACCGTGTGTAGCTTTTAACATTCTAGTTTCCCTCCCAGTAAAGAAAAGCCTATACCCAAAGAACGTGAGAATATCCCCATTTGGAATGTCTTTTGAGACACAGGGTGAAGAAAGGACCCAAAAGCGTTAAAAAAGCAGAGGACCAAAATGGATGGAGGCTTTTATTATGTTGAGATTTGGAGACAGGACCAAAAATACAGCTCAGCATTCCTGTGTTCATTTGACCGATCCTTTGTTTCGTGTGAGCCTGTCCATCTCAGTCTAACACAACTGAGAAAAAGGAACTGAGAGAGAGAAGGGCATTATCACAGTGAAGGAACAACTTGCAAATTATAGGGAAAACAGTGATGCAAATTGTCATGGATCATGGTGACCAGGCCCAGGTGATGCTGGGACAAAAGGAAGGTAGAATAAAGGTAGGGGAGGCTTGATGTGTAGTTGGTTGACCTTCACTCCAGGCTAGTCTCCGTGTATATCAACTATACTATGTCTAATCCCAAGTACAGCAGAAATTAATTCTCTCTCTGTCTCTCTCTGTCTCTCTGTCTCTCTGTCTCTCTCTCTCTGTCTCTCTCTGTCTCTCTCTCTCTGTCTCTCTCTCTCTCTGTCTCTCTCTCTCTCTGTCTCTCTCTCTGTCTCTCTCTCTCTCTCTCTCTCTCCTTCTGCCCTCTCTGTTTTTACTTTGTCCCAGGATTCTGGCTCAACTTATCTATTTCATTTGTCCTTTTACATTTCTCTTTTATTTTTTTCTCCTCAGTCTGACCTTTCTCTAAGATTTCTTCCTGTGGGCTCAGCTGAGGGAAAGTACCCTTACCCAAGTGAGAAGTTTACATAGGGCTTTCACATCCTTCATTTCATTTGATCTTCTTAGTAAACTAATGAGGAGCCCAAACCAGAGATTACCTTTGTTTACAAGATGAGGAAATTAGGTGACTTGCTCAATGTCATACAACTAATAAGTGATGAATTCAGAACTAGAATCTATTTTTCTATGCTTTAAAGTCTTTCAATTTTATCATGAAATAGCAAAATGATTTTAAAATAACTTTATGGGTTTTCTCTTATGTTTTTTTTTCTTCAGTTCTTACCTGAGGATATGTTTTTGTTGATTTTAGACAATTGTACACCTTAAGCCTATATAATTAAAAAAATTTTTTAATCTTCACCCAAGGATATGTTTCTATTGATTTTTTTTTTCTTTGAGCGAGAGAAGAAGGGAGAGAGAGAAAAAGAGAGAGAAGAGAAAGAGAAAGGGAAACAACAATGTGAGAGGGAAACATCAATCAGTTGCCTTCTGACTGGGGGGTCAAACCCACAACCTAGGCATGTTCCCTGATCAGGAATCAAACCCACAACCTTGTGGTGAATGGGACGATGCTCTAACTAACTAAGCCACCCAGCCCGGGCTCTTTTTTCCATTTTAGTAGTTTATGACAAAACTAAATTTTAACAAAATGACAACAATAGCAACAACAAATGCAGCTTTGGAAAGAAAAAAAGCCAGTGGTTAGAAAGAAAGAAAACTGCTAATATTTGTCAGATGCCTACTCAGTCTCCAATTCTAGCCCTTTCAAACATTAGTGAAAACAGTACACAAACAAGTTTATCTGACTCAGAATTTCTGGTTACTTTCATTATGTCATATTGCTTTCAAAGAGACTAATCTCAATCATATGCATGTACCTATGTGCTTCGTATGTGCTACTATATTTAGGAACTTTTGAGTGTGTACGTGTTGTGGCTATCCATAAAATGTTAAACTTTGACATCCTGGCAAACTTTATTTCTAAAGCTATTTCCTCATCTGTATTAATAATAGCCACTAATACTTTTTGATCACTTGTGTACTCGGTCACATAGTTTTATTCTATGCACTTACATATCTTAATTCATTTAATCCTTGCACTATATGGGGTGTAACTAATAGTACTGATTTCATTTCAAAGATAAAACACTCTGGGTACAGAAGTGAAACAATTTATCAAGTCACACATCTAGGAAAAGTGGAGTCAGGATTAGTTTAGGCTGTCTGATTCCAAAGACTATGCTCTAGATGCAAAATGGGAAAGACAGTCCTTATCTCACAATATTTTGATAATTAAATGGAAAAGCAGATATGAAAAACATACTGCAAAGTGGAATGTGATAGGTAAACACCAGGTAGCACTGTTTTCCCCCAGGTTCTGTTGTCTAGATCTTTTGGTCATTAGTCACCTTTGAATGCTTATTCATTATATGCTGAAGATCTGTACCAGTATCTTCTGGGAATATTTTCAGGCTTACCATGTGCTTCTCCAATTATCAAACTCTTACCTGGGACAGTTTTCTCACTAGATAAGTGAGTTTAAGGTATCATGGCCTTGCTGGCATGTTCCTGAGAAAAAACCTTGAAGGAGGTCCATGTTGCATTCAGACTTCCTTTGAACCAGGAACACGCCCTCCATATTGAAGGTTCCAAGGCATGGCTATTTGTTTGACCATATGTAGTACTATATGTAGGTGCATGTGATTGCACCTGTGTTTCATCAGTGAATGGGAGTATGAGAGCTAGAAAGTATCTTTCAGAACTCTTTATGTTTAAGAAAAAATAAAAATAAAACATTTTTGTAGTTCCACCTTTTTGCGTTTCATTATATTCTCAAAGATCTATGACACCGAAAAGGTAAGAACTATATAGTCCAGCTCTATTATTTTATATATGGGGAAACTGAGGCTCAGTAAGGTAAAGTAACTTTCTTAAAGTTATTCTGTGTACCAGTGGCAAACTTGAATTAGAACCAACTGGTGGGAAAATGTATCACTTCATGTCACTTCATGTCACTTAAGCAGTAGCTGTTTATAGTATACCTACAGGGCCCATATCACCATGTCTGGCAATAGATGCACAAAGACTTCTAAGGCATGGCATTCACCCTCAAGGAGTTTATAATCCTATGTGGAAAATAAAGACAGCTCATGAGGCAGCTCATAGACAGGAAGGTAACAATAATACAAAGTCTGCCTTAATGAAATTAAGTGGTACAGAGAATAAATAGTCCTTAAGGAGACAGTCGTATGAAAAGGCTAGGAGGGACCTTCTGGGGCACTTAAAATTTAAGTTAGCTCTTAGTATAGAAATACAGAATGTAGAATATGTGAGAGACAGTAGCCAGGAAGGAGAAGGAAGAAGAAAGAAACCAGCAGTTACTCTATTTTGTTTTAAGCATTAATTGTATTCTGTCCCTTTCATGTAGGTTTTCTAATTTCTTCAAAACTGATATTGTTATCATACTTTATAGGTAAGAAAACAGGTTCGGAGTAATGCCCAAGTCTATACAGGTGGTCGGTGGGAGATCCAAGTTTTGGAAAGAGAAACCCAAGAACAGCTCCTCCCCTATATCAAGGGCTTTCTGTCAAATGTTATATGGAGACTGGGGTTTAACACTTGCACTAGTGCTGTGTGTAGAGGGGTCTGAGATTTTGTAGGGAAGTCTATAAGTCTGCTTATTAATCATGAATTTCCTATCTATATCTAAGTCTGTGCATAATTTTGATTTTCTATTTCATTTTGTTTAACTGTCCTTATCTCATGTGCTTAGCATGAGGAGTTAGTGAAATAATTTATACAAACCATTGGACATGGCATTTAGTATGTCATAATCTCTCAATGAATGCTAACTACTATCATTTTTATCATCATTATGAATGATGTTGATTATATGTATCTTTACCTATATGAATATATGTGTGTTTCTAAAAGTGGTCACAACTATATGTGCGTTTTTCCCAGAGATGGTTATAGTTATGAACATATACATGTGATCTGTGTATATTCATGTGAGTATGCAAATATGTTTCCTGGAAGGTAGTATGGCATGGTTGTTAAGAGCATAGACACTGGAACCATACTTTCTGGACTCACAGCCCAACTCTACTGGTTGTTAACTAGGTGACCTTGGGCAAATTACTTTACACTTCTGTTCTGCAGTTTTCCTTTCTGTAATATGGGGATTATAATGGCATCTTCTTCATAGTGTTGACGTGAGGATTAAATGACATAAAACACTTAGAAAACTGTCTGGCCTGCTATGCGTACATGACAAACATTGATTTATTATTATTATTTTTATTCTGAAAGTGACAGAGGTTCTGTGTGACATTGTGGTTCTATGTGTGGATACAAGTGTGTACAGATCTTCTTTTAGGTAAGATTTTATGTGCCTATGTGTATGCAAGTATATGTATATGTGTGTTTATATTATGTCGTCTGTGCCTCTAAGTTTTACTGTAGCTGTTTATTGTATGACTGAGTGCTTTATCCCAGTCCCAAGAAATCTAACCTCCTGGCTGATGTACTAGAAAGGGAGGCTAGAGGCTTAGTTCTGATTCTGGCTCAGGTTTGGACCTATGAAATGAGTTTGTGCATAGCAGAGAACGAGCAGAGAACATTTCTTATAAGTTAGTATTTCCATGACACACTCTCATTTGTTTTGTTTCACTTTTTACTTTTTGCTATTCACATGCAGAAAAACACACAAATGCAAGTTTATAGCACAATATATTTTCACAAACTGAACACACTCATGTTACCAGTATGTTGATCAAGAAACCACATTAGAAGCATTTCTCCTCTTCCCTTCCCAATGACTGATCCCTACCTCAAGGGCAAACACTATCTTGGCTTCTAGCAGCATAGATTATTTTTGCCTGATTTTGTATTTTACATAAATGAAATAATAGAGTATGTGTTCATTTGCATCTGATTTATTCTGCAACATTATGTTCATGTGAGGCATCTGTATGTTCATGTGTAATTGTAGTTTGCTCACTATCATTGTTATATAAAAGTCTATTGTATAAATAAAATACAATTTACTCATCCATTCTAGTATTCATGGACATTTTGGCTGTTTCCATTTTGAGTCTATTAGCATTCTAGTAAATGTTTTTTGATTAATTCTCACTTGTTTTAAACACGTATCGTAAGGGATGGAAGGCGGCAACAGTGAAAAGAGAGGCACAGAAAGAATTAGAGGGAAAATTAGTAACTTGATTCAAGGACTGAGTGAGTCAGTGGTGCAATCAGGCTTTTGGTGCCTGTTTCCTGATTCTTAAGCCAGGGTAAAGGAACTGGATCCAGATTTCTCTTTTGAAGGAAGCAATGCATAATTATCAGTATAAGTGACTGTTTAACTTTGTCCTCCAAAGTCCAATGTGTACAGCTCATTGAACACTTGTTGAACTGAAAGTAATCAGGTAAGGTATAGATTCTGAGGTAATTCGTTCTTGCTTTCTCAGTCACTCTGTCTGGCTCTTGCCTCTTTAATTTCCAGACACATGCAAAACCCGTTTGTTCTCTTTGTTCCATACCAGGAGCTATTCATTTGCCTGTTTCCCAGAGTAATGTGGGCCATGGAATCAGGCCATCTCCTCTGGGTTCTGCTGTTCATGCAACCCCTGTGGCCCCGACTGACTGATGGGGCTACTCGAGTCTACTACCTGGGCATTCAGGACGTGCATTGGAACTATGCTCCCAAGGGAAGGAATGTCATCACAAACCAGCCTCTGGAAAGTGACACGTAGGTTTAATCTCTTGTGGAACTAGAGCTGGAGCTTGGGGGGCATCCTTGAGGTCAGGAGGTAGCCTCTTGAAGACTTTTTCCCAGTGTGTGTTAGCAGTCAGTTACTGATCTCTCTGGACCATACACTTAGTGGCAGGTTTGCTGAGAACAAGGCTAGTTGACTCAAGAGCCAACATTCTATATGGAGTCTGTTTTTCCACACAGGTGTCTCAGCATTTTTAAGGTTCTTATAGTAATTTCATATTCCTTTGATGCTATGATGATATCCACAATGCTGTTTTAACAAGAGTTGTTTAGCTGTTTATTTTTAAAGAAAGAAATATAAAATATATACAGTGTTTGTAAGATGTGTGTGGTGGAACAAATCTATAGTTGAATGGAACTATACTAATTTCAGATATGTAAAAATGAGAAAAAATAAAGCCTTTATAATCATAGAAAGAATAGTAATAGGTATCACTTATATAATACTCTGCTTGTGACAGCCACCATACTAGACATTTACATGCTTAGTCTCACTTAATTCTTACAAAAGCTCTAGGAGGTTAGTCTAAATAACCTTTACTGTTAGATGGGAAAGCTGAGGATCAGGGACATCAAATAACTCAAGTTCCACAGCTAATAAATATAAGAACTAGGATTTGAACCTGAGTAATGTGGATGCAAAATTGATATCTTCTCACCATTTACCTCTCACAGATCCCATAGGATTAACCTTTCTTTCTTTCTTTTTTTAGATGTTTTTTGCTTTATTTTTGTCCTAAATTATTTGAAGAAAAAAAGTCTGGGGAGATATCAAAGGAATACTATTTTTCATATTAAAGGATAATTGTCATACAATATTATATTAGTTGACCTAGAGAGTATTATGCTAAGTGAAATAAGTTAGATAGGGAAAGACAAATATTACATGATTTCATTTATATTTGGAATTTTTAAAAAATAAAAACATGAACAAACAAAATGAAACAAAAAACAAACTCAGAGAAACAAAGATCCAACTGATGGTAGGATTAACCTTTCTTGACTTTAGAGCCTTGCAGATGTTTCAGAAATGTCTGTTTTTAAAAAGTGAATGAATATATTAAAGGTTCTTTTCTGATCATGAATCACTTTGTTTCTCCAAAGTCTCAGAGTCTTCCAGAGTTCTCTGTAACATCTCAGAGCTCCCTAGGAAGAATTAGAGTAAGAAAAACAGCTCTTTTTTGATGAATTATTTTTCTATCCATCTAGTTTCTTTTTAAAGATTTTATTTATTTATTTTCAGAGAGAGGGGAAGGGTACCCATCTAGTTTTTTTTTTTTTAATATCTTTTTTATCCCTTTACTTTAAAAAATATTATTTATTTATTTATTTGTTTGTTTATTTGTTTTATTTTATTTATTTATTTTTAGAGAGAGGGGAAGGGTACCCATCTAGTTGTGACATCTCAGAGTCTGTGTTTTAAAATTGTGTTTGAGGGATAACTTTGTTATCTCCCATCCCCAATATGCTGAAGTAATATTTAGTATTTATTAAGCTTTTACTATTTTTCTGGCACTGTCCTAAGCTCTTTATATATTTTAATTATTTTTTCACCAGCAACACCTGTCCAAGTTTGGTACTGTGATTATCTCCATTTCACCAATTAGGAAATTGTGCACAGAGAAGTCACACAAATTGCTCAAAGTCCCACAGATTTGGAAATGGTAATATTGGCATTTAACTGAACTTTCCTGGATCCAGAGCTTGAGACCTTAACCATTATGCATAAAATCTCCCATATGTAGCAGGGTGATACAAAGTCAGGCAACATGGATAAGGAGTTGGTCACTTAAAAAGAACCACTCCTTAGCTGTTTTTTTTTTTTTCCATTACTATATATTAAATTGAACCACGTGAAATTGCCTTTTTTGTAGGCTTGAAAGCTAAAAGTGTTTAAATATCATCAATTTCAAATGCTTTTGCTTAATACTTCATTGTCCAATTAGACTCTAACTTAAAGCTTTTATGTTTTGATCAGTACATCTCATTTCCTCTTGTTCTGCCCTAAAAAAAGATGGACACTTTTGGTCAACCTCCTCTGCAAAATAATGCTCCAGAGGTTTGAAGATTGTGGCAAAGTTGTGACTCTTCCTTTCTTCCCAGAGTAGCTTCCAGCTTCCTAAAGTCTGACAAGAACCGGATAGGGAGCAGCTACAAGAAAACCATCTACAAAGAATATAGTGATGGCTCATACATGCATGAAGTGGACCAGCCTGCCTGGCTGGGCTTCCTGGGGCCAGTGTTGCAGGCTGAAGTGGGAGATGTCATTGTTATCCACCTGAAGAATTTTGCCACTCGTCCCTATACCATCCACCCCCATGGTGTTTTCTATGAGAAGGACTCAGAAGGTAAATCAGCCCACCTTTTGTTTCTCCTGTCCGTAACAACTATCACTCCCTTCTCTGACTTATGAGAGAGAGGAGTGAGAACAAAGACAGTCTTTTCTCCCTTATTGATCTGAGGTAGCAGGGGTGGTTCTCAAGGAAAGCATGGCTGAGTCACATACTGTGACTTCGGGCAAGTCACTGTTCCTCTCTGGGCCTCAGATTCTTTATTATAAATGTAGCGATTCAATCTTCCCTTTATCTATGAATTTCTTTCTGTTTTTCTTTTTTCTATCATAGATACAAAGAACAAACTGATGATGCCAGAGGGGAGGGGTGTTGGGGGGTGGGTGAAAAATATGAAGGGATTAAGAAGTACAAATTGGCAATTACAAAATAGTCATGAAGATGTTAAAGTACAGCATAAGGAATATAGTCAATAATGTTGTAATAATTATGCATGGTGTCAGGTGGCTACTGTAAATATCGGGGGGGGATGGAATCACTTCGTAAGTTATATAAATATCTAACCACTATGCTGTGCACCTACTAATATAACATAACATTGAATGTCAATTGTGATTGAAAAATAAAAATCTGCCTTTTGTCACAAAGAATTATTTAAATGGCATTTCCATAAAATCTTTGTTCTTTGAAAAGAAAAGAATATGCTCTGGGTATTAGGGAGCATTATTCTAGGGTCAGAGTCTTCCAAAGGGTCTACTTTTTTTCTTAAGAGGAAGTTTAGTTTGCTCATCTGTATTTTTCACGATCCCAGGCCCAGTGGTCTATAATACAGACATCACAATGACTGAAGGGAATAGAAAGGGAAATCAGAAAGTCCTGACTTGGCCACCAGTTCTCTCTGTATGACCTCTGGAAAGTTACTTTTCTTCAGTTTTCTTTTTCATAAAATGAGGAAGTGGACCAACTGACAACTAAGTTTCTTTTAAAATGAAATTCTGTTATTATTTTCCAAACCCAGTGCTTGCAGGGAGAGAATTCTATTTTTTCCCATGCCTCCATGCCACTGGCTTTGCACTAACTAGGTTACTACTAGATTGGGCTGTGGAGTAGTTTTTGTGGCCACAGCTCCTTTCCCAATGGCTGCCACCTCTCCACCCATCGTTGATATGAGGTCTGGGATTCTTTAGCTAGATATTACCTGAATCTGTGCCTTCCTCAGATTGTGAGGAAAATTGTGCTGCATGTTAGAACTTGACCTTCTCCATAAGACTGGACCTACGTGCCTCATATGTCAGCCTTCTCTTCACTTCTTTATCTGCCAGGCTCTCCCTCACTCACGTGTGCAATTTCATTTTCTAGGCTCCCTCTACCCAGATGGCTCCTCTGGTCAGCTGAAAGCTGATGACTCTGTTCCCTCGGGAGGCTACCATATATACAATTGGACCATTCCAGAAAGCCATGCACCCACTGATGCTGACCCAGCATGCCTCACCTGGATCTACCATTCTCATGTAGATGCTCCACGAGATATTGCAACTGGCCTCATTGGACCCCTTATCACCTGTAAAAGAGGTACAGGCCTCCAGGGTGAGCTATGAGATGCAGTTTGGCATATCTATGGAAAGCAGTGATGGAGCTGAACTGCCTGCATATTAAGTAGCAACCTGAAGGGTGTTAATTCAGAGCCATTGTTTGTCAATAGGAATAAACAATGCCAAACTTTTTTTTCACTATTTTTTTTTTAAATTCTCACTTGAGGACATGCTTATTGATTTTAGAAAGAGGGTAAGGGAGGGAAAGAAAGAGAGAAAAAAACAACTATGTGAGACAGAAACATTGATTGGTTGCCTCTTGTATGCATCCTAACTTGGACCAAACCCACAATCTGGGTATGTGTTTTGACCAGGAATCAAACCTTAGACCTTTTGGGTTATGGGGATGAAGCACAACTAACTGAGCCACACTGGTCAACACCCTTTCCACTATTCTTTTTCTATTATATTACCTTCTTTTCCTAACAAAAAACACTTTTCTACTTTTTAAATTTTTTTCTAATCACTTAAAAAATTGAATTAATAATGATGAGTCAGGTCACATAAAAATAAGCATTTAAGGACTTCCGGCCAAGATGGAGGTATAGGTAGACATACTGTTTCTCCCTCCACAACTAAGAAGGAATACAACTACCTCAAAACTAGAGACAACGAGAACTTCCAGAAAATCAAGCTGCATGGAGGTTCAAAAAACAAATAAATAAAGAAGAAATACTCATCCAGACAGGTAGGAGGGGTGGAGCCGGGGCAGAAAGGATGCGGTGTGGTGGCGGCAGCAGCGGTGGCAGTGGCAGGCCAGCGAAAAGCACAGTTACATGTTTTAAAAACTCAGGAGTGACACCTGGGGAGCACTCCCAGCACCAGACCAGACCGCGTAGCTCATAGTTCCAGCGTCGGGGAAGATAAAGCCTCTTTGCTGCTGACTGTGCAAACCAGTGGCAGTTGGGGTGGAGAAAGAAACTGCCGGTCTCTCAGTAGACTCCACTTGTTTAAAGAGCTCCCACAGTCCTGGAACATCCACAGGCCCACCCACTCAGGAATGACAACCAGGGCAACAGCTGGAGAGGTACCAGTTCCATATAGAAGTGGGAGAAGTGCCTGGAAAAGTGGTGAATGCTGAGCAAGTGGCATTGTTCCCTCTCAGACCCCTCCGCCCACTCCAGTGCCACAACATGGTAAAATGGGTCGCCCACACTGACGCATACCTAAGGCTCCCCCCCTTACAACATAACAGGTGCAACAGCTCTACCTAAGACACAGAGGCAAACAAACATAGGAGCCTGTCAAGATGAGGAGACAGAGAAGTATGGCCCAAAAGAGGGAACGGATCAAGGTTCCAGTGGGGGAATTAAGCAATGAGGAGATAGCCAACTTCACAGACAAGGAAATAGCCAACCTAACAGATGAAGAATTCAAAACACTGGTGATAAAGATGCTCAGAGACTTTAGATATGCTTAAGTATGGCAAACACATACAGGAAGAAATGAAACCTATGCTAAATGAAATGAAGGAAAATCCACACAAAACCAATGGTGAATGGAAGGAAACCAGGGTTCAAATAAGTGATTTGGAACATAAGGAATCAAAAAACAGTCAACCAGTACAGAATGAGAAAACAAGAATTGAAAAAAATGAGGAGAGGCTTAGGAACTTCTGGTCGAACTTTAAACATACCAACATCTGAATCATAGGAGTGCCAGAAAAAGAAGAGGAAGAGCAAGAAATCAAAAGCTTATGTAAAAAAATAATGAAGGAAAACTTCTCAAATTTGGTGAAGGAAATAGACATACAAGTCCAGGAAGCACAGAGAGTCCCAAACAAGCTAGACCAAAGAAGATCACACCGAGGCACATCATAATTAAAATGCCAAAGGTGAAAGATAAGAGAGAGTCTTAAAAGTAGCAAGGGAAAGGCAGAGAGTTACCTACAAAGGGGTTCCTATAAGACTATCAGCTGATTTCTCAAAAGAAACTTTGCAGGCAAGAAGGGACTGGCAAGAAGTACAGTAGTCCCTCTCTATATCATGGTTCACTTATCGTGGCCTCACTGCGGTACTATATACATCTGTTGTTAAAGTGATGTAGGTTTAAGAGTGTAGAATAAATGTAAGCTTCCTACTTCCCGGGGGGGGGGCGTCTGGAATGTAATACCCACAATAAGTAGGGGACTACTGTATTCAAAATGATGAAAAGCAAGGACCTGCAACCAAGATTACTTTATCTAGCTAAGCTATCATTTAGAATGGAAGGGCAGATGAAGTGCTTCCCAGACAAGGTAAAGCTAAAGGAGTTCATCATCACCAAGCCATTAGTATATGAAATGTCCATGGGACTTACTTAAGGAAAAGAAGATCAAAACTATGAACATTAAAATGACAACAAACTCACAACTGTCAACAACCGAGTCTAAAAATATAAAAACAAAAGCAAACTAAGCAATTAACCAGAATAGGAACAGAATCATAGGTATGCAGATCATTTGGAGGGTTATCAGCTAAGAGGGGTAAGGAGGAGAAATGGGGAAATGGTACTGGGATTAAGAAGCATAATTGGTTGGTATGAAATAGACAGGAGAAAGTTAAGAATAATATAGGAAAGGGTGAAGCCAAAGAACTTATATGCACGACCCATGGACATGAACTAAGGGCAGAGGGGATTGCTGGAAGGAAAGGGGGGTACTGGGTGGTGGGGAGCAAAGCGAAAAAACTTGGGACTACTGTAACAACATAATAAAACATACTTAAAAAATAAGTGTTTAAGTTTGGATAGGATTGAAAGTATAGCTATCAGGACTTGGGGAGGATGTGGACATGGTTGGAAACTTTGTATGTTTAAGGTATAGTGAAACCTGAAGACCTAGATATTGCAAGAGTTTAAGGCCCTGGCTAGGAAGTCTTCATCCACATTTTTGTTGCTGACAAACTCTTTTTAATTTTTTATTGTATTTTCCATTACCCTTTAAGCCTCTTATACCCGCTCCCCCCTGCAATCACCACACTGTTTTTCCTTTTTGCTCAATCCCTCCAACCCCTAACCCCTCCCCCTTGTCAACAGCTGTCAGCCTGCTCTCTATCAATGAGTCTCTGTTTTGCTTGTTAGTTCAGTTTGTTCATTAGGCTACCTCTCTTCCTATTTCTTACTTGTGAACACCCCTTGCAGTTTACTGTTGCTAAGGCTAGGAGGTTCTTAAGGGCACCTTTCTTATTTGTACTAGGAACTCTGAATGGGAACTCCCCTCCTCGGCGGCAAGACGTGGACAATTATTTCTTCCTGCTCTTCAGTGTGGTAGATGAGAATCTTAGCTGGCATATTGATGAGAACATTGCCACTTACTGCTCAGACCCTGCCTCAGTGGACAAAGAAGATGAGGCCTTTCAAGAGACTAATAGGATGCATGGTGAGCTGGGAAACAGTAAACAGTGATATAGGGTCTCTAGTTGGCCTAGCATTTGGTGCATGCTTTCACATGCTAGGTCCTTTTTAATCCTTACCAAGACCAGGAGTAGTAGGTACCTTTACCATGTCTTTACCTATGAGGAAACTGAGGATTACACAGCAGATAAATGGCACAGCTAAAATTCCAACCCTAATCTCTCTGACTGCATATGTTTCTCTTGCCATTATGTACCTTGTCTCCTGAATGTGGAATAGCCCAGGGTGTTGATTCCGTATACTCAGTCACTTTGGTGACGGTTGTCCACTGATGTAATCAATTAACATTTCTTTGTTCTAAAAAGGATGCAAGCTGAAAGAATTACCCACTTTGCCTGTGAGGGGATCCATCATCTTAATTAATTTTAGAACTTACTAAAGGCACAAAAGCACTGAGGTATGGGCAGAGAAGTGATTTTTAGGAAAAAAAAGTTATTTTTGCTTTTGTTTAATTAAGGTAGTGACTTACCTTTGGTGACAAAGGTGGGCTGAAAGCCAGACTGCCCCAAGGGGAAGTAAAAACTCTGAGGGAAGATGTAAGGGATGAGTTGGACAGCTCAAATTTCTTTTGGATTTTATACCAATGACTTATAATAATCATGGTAATTAGTTAGCTAATTTGATAATTGTCCTATGGAAATTTTAGAAGGGAATTGGCCTGGAAGGGAAGAATAGCTTACAAAATAAACCACATTTCTTAAAGAGCTTCCTCAGATTGCTGGGTTGGAATCTTGGCTCTACCACTTAATAGCTCTGGCCTTGGGAGAGAGTAACTTTACCTCTCTAAGTCTTGGTTTTCTCACTTTTTGCATGAGACCATTGATATCTGCCTATTTCCTAAGGCTGTTTGTGAGATTTAAGTGATATAAAACATATTGTCAGCACCATGTGCTTTAAAAATCTCATGTAAATGTTACTTATTATTATTGTCAGATGCTAAGGTTTTCCCCATTGGGCTGTCCTTTCCTAGCTCTGATATTTTCTCTGGATTTTGTTTTTCAGCAATCAATGGCTTTGTATTTGGGAACCTGCCAGAGCTGACCATGTGTGCACAGAAGCGTGTGGCGTGGCACTTGTTTGGCATGGGCAATGAAGTAGATGTCCACACAGCTTTCTTCCATGGACAGATGCTGACCATCCGGGGCCACCGCACTGATGTGGCTCACATCTTTCCAGCCACCTTTGTGACTGCTGAGATGGTACCCCAGAAACTTGGCACCTGGTTAATTAGCTGTCAAGTGAATAGCCATTTGCGAGGTGAGATCCAGCGCCTCTGACCCTTGAGTATGGGAGGGAGGTGGCAATATTGTTATCAGGAGCCTGGGCTTCTGGTCTGGAGCCATAAGATAGGTCTTTCAGGTGAGAGAACTAGGAAGAAAGGATAAAAGTCTAGACTAGTATTCTGGGCACCCACATTATTTCCTGGCTCAGCCATAACTTGAAGGGTGACCTCAGGCACATCACTCTGGGTTTCATCTTCTTCATCTCTAACATAAGATGGTATAGGGGTTGATGATTGATATGTGGACATTTAAGCTGATATATATTTATATACATACACATATTAAGCTGAGACATCTATATCTATTTCTATATCTATACCTGTCTATCTATATCTATATACCTATAGATTTTCTCAGAGTCCTAAGGGATTAAGACCTGAAGTTATTTGCAGCTGATTGAACAGGGAGTAAAGGAGAGATTAGTTTAAACATTTTTCTTCAGCAGATTATAGAGTATTGTGGGCAAGTGGTGACACTAATTGGGACCCAACAGAAATACGGGTAGAAGGTTTCATTTTCACAGGGAGAATGGTTGAAGTAATGGCACAGTGCATTGAGGAGCATCAGAGGAGAGGAGGAACATACGAGGCAATGCAAAGAGCACTAGATAACTGACTAGGTGGTTTCATTTGTTGTCTCAGCTCTGTGAAAAAGTCACTGTAATAACTGGAAAAGTCCCTTTACATTTCTAGACCACATCTGCCACATTCATAAAGTGAGAGATTCGGTCTAAATAGTCTCTAAGATTCTCCTCAGCTTTCACTTTCTAGAATTATTTTATATATGGCAAATTAGATGTATGTCAGCAAACTGATATGTGACTGTGTGAAAATGGATTTGAGTAGGCAAGGAGTTATAGACCAGTAGGATAATGAGTCTGGGGTAGTAGGTTTCCCCAGTAGCGTCCAGTTACCCATGCTCCATCATCCAGGATCTGCCCTCAGTTCCAAAGGTGCTTGGGTGAGTATGAATCCAGATGGAGGCTAGGAATGCAGCACAATAGTAGAATAAGCAGGGGTTTAGAGCCAGATAAGCCTGCTCCACCGGTTGCTTAGTTAGCTCTGATAAGTCATACCACTTCCCTGAGCCTCTGTTTCCTCAACTGAATTTTGTAATAATGATTCCCACCTCATAAAGTTATAATAAGGTTTTAGAAAGATAATATGATTTTTAAATGTTAAAGACCAGGAGAATGTTGAGACCAAATTAGTAGATATAAGAAGAAAATGAACACTCATATTTGCAGTTAAAAGATAAGAGCCTAAGTCTCAACTCCGCCACTGACTAGCTGTGTTATCTTGGGCAAGTTATTTAACCTCTCTGATCCTTAGTTTTTTTTCAACTGAAAAAGAGGATATTAAAAGTCTCTTTCACAGAGTGGTTATGAGGATTGAAGGAGATAACATATGTAAAGCACCTGACACAGGGCCTGATCTATATACTTAGTCAATAAAAATGAGTATCCTTTCCTCATCCTTTTCATATCTCAGATTTCTCATTTACAATTTTAAGTCTCCTTGAGATTCTATGAGACTCAAATAAGATCAAGCCAATATAAGACAATATCATCATTACCATTATAACTCAATATAATATTCTTCACATTTTGGAGCTAGTACTTAGAATGTACATTTTCAAGATGGTTCTAAACCTGAAGCTTAATCTCCAGGTATAGGAGATGTTCCATTATTTGGGGAGATTCCCTCTTTACAAATTACTTACTTCTCTCTTTTTTTTTTTTTTTTTAAATCTGATGCTCCAACAAGCCCAGTGTGGTATATTTCCTATTCTCCCCATTTACCAAACAAGAGTTAAACTTTACACCTAAGAATTGACTTGCCTAAGGTCCTACAGATAGTGATAAGGCTTGGGGACTTGTACTCGGGTATTCAGACTTCGCGATCCATGATATTTGTACAGTGTAAGCCTTTTGCAAAGGAATGAACATCTGGTAAATGAGTCAGTGGTGTTCAGAAGGTGGAGGTACTTTAATTCCAACCTGGGCTCACTTTCTTTCAGCCAGGTCCTTAAGGAGTGAGAAAAAATGGCTCAGTTGGATGTAGGGGTAAAGAGCCTAGTGGAGGTTGGGAATCAGAGACCTTAGGAGAAGGAGGAATGTGGGTTGTCTGGGTAGAAGACCTATTGCTTGAAATGGGGCCACCAATGATGTTCTTCCTCCAGATGGTATGCAAGCACTCTACAAGGTCAAGTCTTGCTCCGTGGCCCCTCCAGTGAACCAACTATCAGGAAAAGTCCGGCAGTACTTCATAGAGGCACATGAGATTCAGTGGGACTATGGCCCAACGGGTCATGATGGGAGTACTGGGAAAGATTTGAGAGAGCCAGGCAGGTAAGAGCCAATGAGCTTCCTCTCCCTACTTTTTGGTTCAGCCCCGAACACTTATTACTCCCTCTTAGAAATTTCTCACTTTCACTTGGGGTCACAATAATTGTCTGACTGGAGTTACATGACACAACTGTTAACTCAATTCTTTTGGCCCCCTGGACAAACTGCTTTTGGGGGGCTACAAAACTTTTTGTAGGGTTATGGCATATCCCCAGCAAAAGGTCCGAGTAGTGTTTGAGATTGTTCCTGCTATAATCCCAAGCCACAGTCAGAAGAGGAGATCCTGGGGGACCAGATCAGTTGAAATGTCATTTTTCCAACTCTCCTTTACTTTACCGATTGTTTACCTCCTTGCATCTTCCTTTCTTTTTCATAGTCTGAAGGAGGCATTTAAGCAGGAGTGTAAAAACCACTCAGAAATGTAGGAAGGAGAAGCAACCTACCTTGTGGCCATTCCATAACCATCATTTTGGAGGAATTTATCCAAATTCTCCTGCTTCATCCATGACTCAGATTGGGCAAGATAGAGCAGGTTAGTTCCCTATTCAGTTGCTAGGCCTTAAGTTATACCTGCTCACTGACATATCAGTGATTACAGGTCTTTCACAGAAGAGACACTTGGTAGATGACTAGGAGAGTTTGGGGTAATATCCTAACGCACCCATCATGTTTACTTTTCCAGCAAAAAAAAAAAAAAGAAAAAAGAAAATAATGGACTGAATCTGCAGAAAGCGAAAGCATAGGAAAGTAGACACTTGGGTCTCAGCATGACTTCTAGAATATCTGACCAGGTTTGCTAAGTTAGTGGGTTTTCATTTTGGAATTAAGGCTGTTCTTAATTAAAGAGAGAAAGAATCTTGAGTACCTGAAGATGATTATGGACAGATGTAAGTCTATGTAATTTAGAAGGGCAGAACTGGTGCTAATGTCTAGAACTTACAAGGAAGAAGATTTCATCCTACTATAAAAAAATAACTATTCATTAAAACTATCCAACAGTAAGAGGTATTGCTTTCTCTGAAAATGAGTTCCCTAATCTTGGAAAGGCTGAAGCAAAAGCTACATATTCTTTGTTAGTGGTGTCACCTTCACTGGGTGGAAGCTAAACTGGATGATCTCTGAGGTCTTTTCTAATCATAAAGATCCATAACTTGATGAGACCAAGGGTGATATTGGAGACTATTTGATATATAATTATATCATGTGATATTTGCCTCCTTATATGCCAGTGGCCCAGATAAATTCTTCCAGAAGGGCTCCAGCCGAATTGGGGGCAGTTACTGGAAAGTGAGATATGAAGCCTTCCAAGATGAAACATTCCAGGAAAAGGTACAACTGGAGGAAGATGAGCACCTTGGAATCCTGGGTGAGGAATCTTTAACTTATGAAATTAATTGGCTAGAGCCATGAGAACTGGGGAGGACTTAGAAACTGGAGCCTGGGGTAGCTCAGAGGCACACTCTAGACCTGTATCTCCCAAAGTGAGTATTAACAGATGAGTGTTTGGTACAAAAAGGTTATGTTTTTGGAATATGTCTGTTACATCTAGGTTATTCAATTTGTTGGTATACAATTGCTCATAGTAATCTCTTATCATCTTTTCTTTCTGTAGGATTGGTAGTAATGTCTCCACTTTCATTTCTGATTTTATTAATTTGAGTTTTACCCCTTTTTTCTTAATCCATCTATGAAACGATTTATGAATTTTGTTGATCTTTTTGATGAACCAACTTTTGGTTTTGTTGATTTTCTTTATTTTCTTATTCTCTATTTCATTTATCACTGCTGTATTTTCTTCATTAGCTTTGGGTTTAGTTTGTTTTTTTTTTCCTGTTTTATTAACTTGTAAAGTTAGGTTCTTGATTTGAGATCTTTCTTTTTTTTTTTTTAATGTAAGTGTTCATAGCTATAAATTTTCCCCTTTGCAGCACTTTCAGGTTTTGGTATGTTGTGTTTTCATTTTCATATGCCTCTAAGTATTTTCTAAGTTTCTATAATTTTTTCTTTGGTCCATTGGTTCTTTAAAATTGTGTTGTTTGATTTCCACAATTTGTATTAATAAATTGTCTATTTTTTCTTCTTTTATTGATTTCAAACTTTATTCCATTGTGGTTGGAGAAGATAATTTGTATAACTTTTTAAATCTATTGAGGCTTAATTGGTCCCATGTGTACTTGAGAAGAATATGTATTCTGTTGTTGTATGGTAGTGTTCTGTATTTTTTTAAAGTATATTTTATTGGTTATGTTGTTACAGTAGTCCCAATTTTTCCCCTTTGCTCCCTTCTGCCCAGTACCCCCTTCCCTTCAGTAATCCCACCCCCCTTAGTTCATGTCCATGGGTCGTGCATATAAGTTCTTGGGCTTCACCCTTTGCTATATTATTTTTAACTTTACCGTGTCTATTTTGTATCAACCAAATATGCTTCTTGATCCCTGCACCATTTCCCCCTTTCTCCCCCTTCCCCTCCCAGCTGATAACCCTCCAGATGATCCCCATACCTATGATTTTGTTCCTATACTGGTTTCCTTAGTTGGATTTTGTTTTTATTTTTTAGATTCGGTTATTGATAGATGTGAATTTGTTGTCATTTTAATGTTCACAATTTTGATCTTCTTTTTCTTAAGTAAGTCACTTTGACATTTCATATAATAATGGCTTGGTGATGATGAACTGCTTTAGTTTTGCCTTGTCTGGGAAGCACTTCATCTGCCCTTCCATTCTAAATGATAGCTTTGCTGGATAAAGTAATCCTGGTTGTAGGTCCTTGCTTTTCATCACCTTGAATACTTCTTGACAGCCCTTTCTTGCCTGAAAAGTTTCTTTCGAGAAATCAGCTGACAGTCTTATAGGTACCCCTTTGTAGGTAACTCTCTACTTTTCTCTTGCTACTTTTAAGATTCTCTCTTTATCTTTTACCTTTGGCATTTTAATTATGATGTGTCTTCATGTGGTCCTTTTGGGTCTAGCTTGTTCGGGACTCTGTGCTTCCTGGACTTGTATGTCTATTTCCTTTGCCAAACTTGGCAAGTTGTCCTTCATTACTTTTTCACATAAGATTTCAATTTCTTGCTCTTTCTCTTCTCCTTCTGGCATCCCTATGGTTCGGATGTTGGCATGTTTAAAGTTGTCCCAGAGGTTCCTAAGCCTCTCCTCATTTTTTTCAGTTCTTGTTTCCTCATTCTGTACTAGTTGACTGTGTTCTTCTTCCTTATGTTCCAAATCACTCATTTGAACCCCAGTTTCCTTCCCTTTACCATTGGTTTTGTGTGGATTTTCCTTCATTTCATTTACCTTTTCCCTTATGCGTTTGCTGTACTCAAGCATATCTGTCAAGCCTATGAGCATCTTTATCACCAGTGTTTTGAACTCTGTGTCTGTTAAGTTGGCTATCTCCTTGTTGCTTAGTTCTCCCACTGGAACCTTGATCTGTTCCCCCTTTTGGGCAATACTTCTGTGTCTACTCATTTTGACAGGCTCCTGTGTTTGTTTGCCTCTGTGTCTTAGGTAGAGCTCTCGCACCTGTTATGTTGTAAAGGGCAGAGTCTTAAGTATTCATCAGTACAGGGCGACCCATTTCACCATGTTGTGGCACTGTGTGTGGGGGAGTGGTATGAGAGGGAACAATACTATTTGCTCAGTACTCACCCCTTTTCCAGGCACTTCTGCCACTTCTGTATGGGACTGGCACCTCTCTAGGTGTTTCTCTGGCCGTCGTTCCCAAGTGGGTGGTCTACGGATGTTCTTGGACTGTGGGGGACCTTTAAACAAGTGGACTCTGCTGAGAGACTGGCAGTTTCTTCCTCAGCCCCAACTGGCAGTTTCTTCCTCAGCCCCAACTCCCACTGGTTTGCACAGTCAGAAGCAATGCGGCTTGATTTTCCCCAGTGCTGGGACCATGAGCTGTGCAGTCTGCTCTGGGGCTGGGAGTGCTCTCGATGTGTCCCTCCCAACTTTAAAATGTGACACTGTGCTTTCCGCTGGCCTGCCGCTGCCACCACCACGACACCGCATCCTCTCTGCCCTGGCTCCACCCCTCCTACCTGTTTGGATGAGTATTTCTTCTTTATATCTTTGTTGTGCTTCCATGCAGCTTGATTTTCTGGAACTTCTGGTTGTCTCTAGTTTTGAGGTAGTTGTATTCCTTCTTAGTTGTGGTGGGAGATGCAGCATGTCTGTCTAGGCCTCCATCTTAGCCAGAAGTGTTCTCTATATGTTAGCTCTAGTTGGCTTATTGTGTTATTTAAGTCTCCTATGTATTTACTCATCTTTTGTCTGGTTGTTATATCCGTTATTATGATTGTGATGTTAGTTCCCAGTCTTGATTAGAGGTAAAGCATTAGGTGTGGACATTGAATACAAACCATGCCAGAGGCTCTGAACTAGGGTTAGAGTCAGCATAAGTCCTCAGGTTATTGTCTTGCTATTTCTAGTTGGTCTCAAAAGTAACCTATGTTAGGTTAGAGATGGTGGGTAATGGAGCAAAGAAAAATCCAGTAATCATGGCTAGGCTAGTTACTTCCAGGGCCTTGATAGAAGATAGAATAATTTTATATGCTCAAAATTTATTTAGAATTAAGGCAAGCTCAGATATTTAGATGGCTCTTTCAAAAAAATGCACCTATAGAAACTGGGGCAATAAAGGCAAAGGAAATTGAATTGGACTTGACAGTGGTTTGGGAGAAAGCCCTAGCTTTAGGTCCTGTCTCTGTTCCTAGTTAGTCATTTGAATTTGAGATCAATTCCATCTCTCTGAGCTGAGTTTCCTTATCTGTAAAATGAAAATATCCCCTGCCTGGTATACCTCAGAATGATATTTGAGGATCAAAATGAAATAACAGGTTTTATGGTGCTTTTTGATAGCTATACATTTCAATATACTTGGGAGGGATGTATTCTTATTATTGCAAAGAGAGGAATTCTCTGTCTTTTCCACATCCATTTTCTTTCCCTTTCTTTGTTCTCTTTCCATCCTCCCTTGTCATGCCTGTCTTCATTTTTATTGTTTTCCCTTCCCTTTTAACAGGGCCAGTGATCCGGGCTGAGGTGGGTGACACCATCCAGGTAATCTTCTACAACCGGGCCTCCCAGCCATTCAGCATACAGCCTCATGGGGTCTTTTATGAGAAAGACTACGAGGGAACTGCATACAACGATGGTGAGCAGGCATGGTCTCCAACTAATGAGGGCTGCAGGTAATAGAAAGTCTCTCTAGAGGGAAAATAAATAGGAAGTGAAAGAGGGAGAAGGAGGCAGAATTAATAGCGATGTGTGGATGTTGTTGAATAAATGCATGATATTATAGCAAGGCAGAGCTGGAATCAATAAGAAATATGTTTTAAATATTTCCTGATTATAAAAATAACATATGTATTATGAAATTTTTAAAAATATGAGAAATTATAAAATAAACAAAATCATTCATAGATAAATTGCCATTACATTTTGATATACCTTTAAATATTTTCTGTGTTTATAGAAATCTATATATTTATAAATTTGTGATCAGATGGTTTGTATAGTTTTGTGTCCTAATATTTTCAGTTACCATTATATTTTGCCCATTTTTCCATCCCATTATAGTATTATAAATCTTTTAATGACTACATAATACTCCATCACTTGGGTTTGCCATAATGTATTTACCTTACCCTCTATTGTTTGTACATGTACATTTTAAAAATTATTTTAGAATATTGTAGATCATGAATGCATGAAATGAATACATACATATGGGTTACTATTTCAGGGTGGAAATAGAAGTGAGATTATTGTGCAAGTAATTTTATTCTTTTTTCTGAAAATAATATTAACAGATGCTAGTTCTAAGCCAAAAATATAAAAAAATAATAAAACCATAAGGGGCAAAGTCACAGACAAATCTAGACTAAAAGAGCATCCTACAAAGCAAGTGGTCTAGTCCCTTTACTAAGTCAATGTCATAGGGAAAAAAATTAAAAAGACAACACCAAGGGCAATGTGAAACCCTTATCTGATCCTGTTTGTAAAAAAGTAGTCTTAAGGAACATTTTGGAGGTAATTTAAAATTTTTGTTATAGACTGGATATTAGTGATATTAGGATATTTTTTAGATGTGGCAGTGCTATTGTGGTAATACAGGAGATGCTTACGGATCATTTATAAGTAAAATGTCATGATGCTTGCATTTTACTTCCAAATGATTTAGCAAAAGCAAATAAACCAAAACTATGTGTGTATGTATGTGTAGATATACATACATGTAAATGTAGATGAATTAAAGAATGCAAAATGCTAACAATCAACTCCGGTGGTAGGGTGATTATTGTACTAACTTTTACATTTTTTTTTCTGTATGTTTGAAAATTTAAACTTAAGAACAACGAGTGAATAAGAAAAGGTAAATTAATACCATGCCCCCAACCTGGGGAAATATTTTTTCATTCTCTAAAGCTGTACTCCAAAGCTAACTCCTTCATGTACAATTTTTTAAAATCACTGGAGCCCAGGATGATGACACCTTCTTCAGAACCACTCAAAGATAAAATGGGCTATGGTGGCAGGTAATGAGTCTCTCAACTCTGGAGATTTTAAAGCAGAGCCACAGATATAAGAGCAGATAAATATGTTTTCAAGTGAAGGGTATTCCAAATAAGTTTAAAACACCTATTTATTCCTTAGGTCTTACGAGCTTGGAAGAGTTTGGGGAAGTTTAAATTTCTCCTGCTCATATAACAAGGTGTGGCAAGAAGAACCAAACACTAGTGTCTTGACTTTTACCTAGGATTCTTTTAAATATTCGATATTCCATGTTATTGTTGTTCCTGCTGCTACTCCAAAATGTCTTTGTAGTTTATGATCTTTACCCCCCTGTTTGGAGTGATGATCTTTAATCAATGTGAGTAATGAATTCTATGTTTTCCCTGCAGGCTCACCCCACCCTGGTTTGGTGGCCAAGCCCTTTGAGAAAGTAACATATCGCTGGACAGTACCGTCCCATGCAGGCCCTAGTGCTCAGGATCCTGCCTGTCTCACATGGATGTACTTTTCTGCTGTGGATCCCATCAGAGATACAAATTCTGGTCTGGTGGGCCCTCTACTAGTGTGCAAGGCTGGTTCTCTGGGTGCAGATAGCAAACAGGTATTGCCAAGGTTTCTGGCTGGAAAGTCTGTTGGGAGGAGGATGGGGCTGGGTTGCCAAATAGGAGTTAAATGTGGAACTAGGTTCTAGAGGTGAGAGAATAGAAAAAAAAAATAACCAAGGTATTGAATCAAACTTTAATAGTTGGTGACTTCAAGCTATCTTGCATGTTATTCTTTCACTCACAAACACTTATTATTATTTTTTGCCTTAGTAGCCCCTAACCCTGGTTCCAAATTCTTAAATCTTCTTTAGTATTTGCTAGTCTTCTGTTATATCCAACTCACCATTTCTAGCTGTGTAATCTTGGGCAAGTTACTTAACCTTTCTTTTCTTCAGTTTCCTCATCTATAGTAAAGGGTTAACCATGGAAGAAGGTATCTTGGGTTTCTGTACGGATTAATTACAGTAACCATATAAAATGCTTAACACAGTCTCTGGTACATAATAGCCACTCAGTAAATGTTAGTAGAAGTAATAATAATTAATAGCATAATAATAATTATTATAATTATTTTTCCTCTTATTTTCAACTCCCCCAAGAGCCCTCCTTGGATTCCTAGTCACCTTTTATCACTCCTCCCCAGGTGACTATAGGCTCTCTTTTATCATACTCTATATATTTTTTCCATAACTCACATTTTGCGCTTCTTCTCTGCTCCCTTTCCTACACTCCTCACCTTCAATCTTTTTACTTTATTCTGCTCTCTTTCACCTACCTGTGATTTGTGGTTACCTGAGGAAAACCTGCCTAGCAACAACTGCAGTTCTAGACAGGAGATATGAGCTTGGCTCTGTGTCCCGAACAGGAAATGGTAAAGAATCAGGGATCATTGGGTGTGGAGCATCAGAGTCTACGGCTGCTGAAACGGCTGCCATTTCTCCCTCTCTCCTCTCCCCCTGTGCCTGCAGAAAGGGGTGGATAAAGAATTCTTCCTCCTTTTCACTGTGATGGATGAGAACGAGAGCTGGTACAGCAACGCCAATCAAGAAGCTGCTATGTTGGATTCCCGGCTACTCTCCGAGGATGTCATGGGTTTCCAAGCCTCCAATCGGATGCATGGTACGGGCAGTGAGTGCTTTTGTCCTGAGCTGTGACTGAGAGGTTATTAGTAAAATTGAACCTGAACTTAATTATGAGCCATCTCTGAAAACGTTGATTCTACTGGGGAGCCATACCCAAGAGATGAGCTAGACTGAGGGATTAAACCTGACGACAGGTCTTATACTCAGCACCTTCTTGCACTGTTTCCTGTGTTACACAGTATCAGGAACACTGGACAATGGTACTGTGAAGTGAGGATCGCACAGAAGGTATCCACTATAGACTAAGAAGAGTAGCCTGGATTACACTTTTCCACGCTTATATTCTTCTCCCTTTCCTTTCACTGTGCTTGCTCCACAACCTCATACTTCAGCGAAACAGGGCTATTTTTATCTATATGGATGTACCTTGTACATTTCTAACTTCATCCTTTTTCAATGCTTTGCCCTCCAGTTGAAAGCCCCCTGCTTACATCTTTGCCCCCAGCCTGGGGAAATTTTTTTCATTCTCTAAAGCCATACTCAAAAGCTAACTCCTTCATGTACAATTTTTTTTTATCACCTGAGCCCAGGATGATGACACTTTCTTCTAAACTATTATATTATTGCATATTTATCAGACTATTTTAGTAGCAAGTTTCATACACTCCCCTAAATTTTAGTTAATTGTTACATTTTTTTTACTTCTGCTAAAGTATAATGTCCTTAAAGGTGAGTATAATTTGTTGCTTATCTTTGTATCCTCTACACTGTCTAATACACAGTAAATGATTATGAACCAGTGAACAACCAATCAATGAGTAGGTGGGCAGTTGAGTGAATGAATGGAAATACATGGTCCCAGTTTGCAAGAAGCCCCATCATGTTGCAATGAGATGAGACTAATAACACCCATGAAACAATATAGAACGATCCAAGACATACTATAATTAAGTGCTAAATTGTGTGGAATAGATTTTAAGTGACATAGAGTTCAAATGAGGAGAACATTAATGAGGAACAATCCAATTAAAGGATTTCTGGAAGAAGGGAGTGCTTGAGCCAGGTCTTGAAGGCTGAATGGGTTTGCAGTCAGGCATTATAGGTAGGTGAAGCAGAATCAAAAGGTTAGCAATGTTCCCATCAGCATCTCAGGGGATTAGCAAATAGGGCATTATCATTAAAGCTAGTTTCAGTGGATGTGGGGACATTGAAAAGGGGCCAGCTTCAAGCATGCCTCTCTATATTTTTGAGGTGAATGTAGAAGGTGTGAGAGAATCAGGAACAAGTGTTTTGTCTTTTGGCTCCATCTCTTGGTTCTCATTACTGGTCAGTTACATCAACTGGAAAAAGACAGTCCTGCAAACCAAGTCCATTCCAGTTTGAATTTATGGAATACCTGATTAGTATTAGGCAACATGTTAAGTACTTAGGCAGCCACATAGGTACAGAAAAAAAAAATGTTCTTCCTCTTAGGTCAATCTAATGGGGGAGATAGATCTGTAAGTAAATTACCGGCTTCTGTGGTAAGTGATACAGCAGAATTTTGTGAAGGAAAAGTTTTATGGAAACCAGAGACAGAATAATAACTGTTTCACTGGGGAGGTGACATTTAAGTTGGAGCATGATGGAGCAGTTTGCTATAGAGAGAGAGCAGAGGGAAAGTACAATACATTACAGGCAGAGGAAACAGCATGTACAGTTAACAAGTATCTTATAAGTCTTTGGGCATGCAGAGGCAAATAGAGCTCACGGAATAATTGTGTGTGTGTGTATGTGAGAGGGAGTGGGAGAATAGACTACATGAAAGGGTACCAGGAAGGAGGCTTGTGCAGAAGTTCAGGCCAGAGATGGTGAGGGTGAGAGCCAGAGCACTGGTAGTAAAGATAAAAAGAGGACATAGTTTGAAAACAGAGTATGGAACCTTGGGGAACCCGAACACTTTACAGAGGGATGGGGAATGAAAAAAGTATGGAAGAGGAACAATCAAAGAGATTATAAGAGAACCAGGAAAATGTGGTGCTACAGAAGCCAAGGGAGGAGTTTCAAGAGAGTGGGAATAAGAGAGGTTGGCACTTTTGTATATGTGTGAAGGGGCTGTAGTAGTGGAGAGTAGTTCAGTTTTTCAAGGATGTGAAGTGTGGTGGAGGAGGGGTAGTAGGTGAGGCCAGAAAGGGTTGGGTCCTCATTCCAAAGGGACAGATCTCCATGAGTAGAACTAAAGTGGCTTAGGGAAGAGGGCAGAGGAGTTGAGGATGACTGAGAAATTTAAAGTTGTTGGGAACCACAGTACAGAGCTGATTCCACGCTGCTGGCCAGTGCCCGAGTAGTCTGGTTTCATCTCCCCATCCTGTCTTGTGTTTTTGTTTTCCAGCTATTAACGGGTTTCTGTTCTCTAACCTGCCCAGGCTGGACATGTGCAAGGGTGACACAGTGGCCTGGCACCTGCTCGGCCTGGGCACAGAGAGTGACGTGCATGGGGTCATGTTCCAGGGCAACACTGTGCAGCTTCAGGGCATGAGGAAGAGTTCAGCCATGCTCTTCCCTCACACCTTTGCCATGGCCATCATGCAGCCCGACAACCCCGGTAAGTACCTTAGCAGCTGGCCCTAGGCTGAGAGGCTTTGTTAGGCATGGGGCTGGGTGAGGGGGGCTGGTGAAGAGTAAAGAAGAGTCATGTGGTTGGTGCTTAGGGATATTTCAAAACACATTTGTTTCTCCCTCCTCAATGTTCAGTCCATGTTGTGGTTCTTTGGATTATCACCTCAGCTGCAGGCAAATTAGAGTGAAAAACTAAGGAAACTCATTCTGGAACAACGGAAGAGAAATAGGGATGCTGCCTAGGATCAGAGAGGATGGTAGGGGGAACTGGAAGAGATTAATCAAAGAAAATACATGCATATGTGCATGGTCTATGGGCACAGACAACAGTGGTGAAGGCCAAGGGGAAAGGTGGGGGCTGGATGGAGAAAGGCAAGAGGGGGGATTGAAAGACATCTGTAATAGTGTCAACAATGAAAAAGGGCGATTTTTATATATGGAGAGAGTAGACTTGGCCATGTAGCTCTTGGGCACGTAGAGATTCCATAGATATAATCCTTGCTTTGGTGGTGGGGGAGGTTCATGAAATGTACCTATAAGCACTTGCAACTCTGATATTCTGTGAGGATTTCTGAAACTTCTGATGGGAGTTAGGTGGGGATTAGTTATAACAATTTTAGATCAAGAAGCAGAACACAGGAACTTTTAGTTCAGGCTCTTTCAGAAACTTGCTGTTTAACTTTGGTCTAATCACTCCTCTCTCTGTGGCTAGATTTCTTTCTCTGTCCATCCCTCTCCCTCCTGGCCTTTTTTGTCCTCTTTTTCTCTCTCTCTGCCTTCTTTCTCTACCTGTCTCTCCATCCCCTTCTCTTTGTCTTTCTTTCAATAAGGAATTTGACTTGAACTTTTCTTCAGATTCCATCTATGTCTAACATTTAATAATGCAGCAGTAATTTCTCTTTGTAGTTCCTAGGGTATATACTTTTTCTAGGCAGTAGATGGCAATAGTGTTTGTAAGGAAAATCTGTCAGTTCCATGTATTTCCCACTAAACTTTATTTTAGTTCTTTAGATGCCATTCATACTTGGAAAAAGTCCCTAAGCAAAACAAGTCTCTTGGCAATTTATTAATTTAATCCTGGCACTGGGTTTAATAAGCATTTGACATAAAGCTGGTCTCCACAGATGTCTGGATCCTCATTTTTGCCCATCTACCTCAGATATTTTTTGGTTTGGGAGAGAAGCTAGCAAATTAAAAACAATAGTTAAGAGCTGAAAGGAACAACAGAAATACGTGCTTTTAGAGAGGCCTGTAGTGGGGAACTTCTGAGTAAGGAAGGCTTTTCTCTCTAGCCTTTATTCCAAAGCTAAATCCTAGGCTTAATCTCCTTCCTACAAAATTAGGCAGGCTCCCCAGCCATGTCTATGTGTCTCCCCAGGGCTCGCGCTTACTTTGGATGAACAAAATTATTTTTGTATCACACTGAGGCCCAAGGATGATAGCTTTAGATGGCTTAAAACCATTATGATCTGGTATGGGGAGGAGAAGGTGTGAATGGGTTTATAAAAGTAAAGGTTTGAAAGGTTACTCTTCGTCAAGAGTCATAGAATGTGGGAAATGGTAGAACCCCTTTAGGATAATCTTAATTCACTTATTTTTTTTAATGGGAGAAAGAGACAGAGACCTGAAAGGGGAAAATGCTTTGTTCAAATTAGAGATGTTGGCTCTATTTTTCTTCATTTTTCTCTTGCCCATCCTCCATCAACTCTTATTCATTCTTCCTCCTAGATGACATCTTCAATCTGAAGTCTCCTTCATTCTGCCCTGGGGGCTTGCTCTCTGATTAAGACTGAGAGAGACCATTGTTAGTAACTCTTCAAAGATAAGGCAAAAGTAAAGAGTTCATGGAAAAGTAAGGATCAGAATGTGGCTTTGGGGTTATAGAGAAAGGAATAGTGATGAGGATTGGCAAATATATATATGATTGAGCAGCTTTTCAGATTACTTAAGAACATCACCAGAGAGATTTGACATGCTGTGTGCTGGAGGCTCACAATTATGATGAACAAAATAGAAAAACAAATGCCCAGAAAAAAATGCAGCAAAGTATTAAAAAGTGTTTCAGTTATGTGGGTTTGTTGGTAATTTTTTATCCTCTTTTTCCTCTGCTTTAAATTTTAATAAGCCTGTATTTCATTTAATAGAAATAATGTTGTATTTAAAAATATCATACTGCATAATATACATCAACTGTTTCATAGAACTACTGATACCAGAGCTTTCATAGCCAGGATAAGTGGCAGATAAAAAGGATGGAGCAATGAGTTTTCTCCTTTCTCCTCTCATCCCTCATTTTTCCTTTTCCTATTTTATCCTTTCTTTCTGCTCTTCTTTCCTTTTTATACATTTCTTCTTTCTTTTTACTTTCTATACTTTCTTCTTTCCTTCTTTTTCTTTCACTATTTTTTACCCCATCTTGCTTTTGTCTTTCCTTCTCTTTCATCCTGTTTCTTCCTTTTAAAGATTTTATTTTTTATTTACAGAGAAAGGGGAAGGGAGGGAGAAAGAGAGAGAGAGAAGCATTAATGTGTGGTTGCCCCTGCATGCCCCCAACTGGGGACCTGGCCCGAAACCCAGGCATGTGCCATGGCTGGGAATTGAACTGCCTGCCCTTTGGTTCACAGCCTGATGTTCAATCCACAAAGCCACACCAGCCAGGGCTCATTCCTTTTCTTTATTTTTGTTTGTCTTCCTTTCTCTTTTTTTCTTCTTCTTTCCTCCTGTTTTTTTCTTCAATCTGTATCTTTTCTTTTCTCTCTCCTTGTCTTTCTGTTTTTCCTTTTTTTCTTCCTTTTTATTTTCCTTTTCTATTACAATTACATTTTTCCCAAAACATAGAAAACATTTGTTTTCTTTCACTTGTTGGTCTGGATCCTAGGGATGTGAGGATGAGTAAGGCAGCTAAAGGTAGATAGATATGTAAACAATATTCATAAGGCTATGATAATGCTATCTGTTAAGAGCTATGGTAATACAGAAAGATATAACTATTTCTGCCTGGCTTGTAGAGTCAGGGAAAGCAGACATTCAAACTGACCCTTTAAAGATAAGTAAACTGTCACCAGGCAAAGAAAGGGGATGGTTGTGAAGAAGGCATTTTAGGCAGTATACTCCATATAGGCAGTGGCTTGGAAACAGTGTCTACCTGGAAACTGTCGCATAGACTGATTTGATTCAATGTTTCTCAACTCAAGGTAGTGTGCTAAAAGGTATTTGGAAATGCGTGGAGTTGCTTTTAGTTCTTATATGACTGGGAACATGGCAATGGTTATACTGTCATTTAGAGGGTGGGAGTCAGAGATACTAAAACTTTCTGCAATATGTAGGATATTCTTAAGCAATGAAGAATAGTCTCATGTAAAAGTCTAATAGCTGCTATGTTGAGGAATACTGAGAAGTAAGGTTTAAGAGGAGGCTCAACAGGAGGCTATTGCAAGAGAAGGTGAGAACCCTGCTGATTAGTGGGAACAACAGCAATGTGAGCAGGGGAAGAGTTTAAGGGATATTTGAGAGAGATGATGGGACTTTGTTGAGGTGCTGCACAAGAAGAAAGGATATCTGAAGTTTCTAGCTTGTGCACCTAGGTGTGGTATCTTTAACCAAGTGAGCAAATACAGAAGCATGAGTGAGGTAGTAAGATTTGGGTCAAAAGTTGTCATCTGGGGGTATGCTGAGTTTAAGTTTCTGGTGAAATCCAGGTTGTGTATGTTTCGCAGCAGGTAGTTGTGAGTAGAAATATAAAGCTTGGAGAAACAGAGCAATTTATATATCCTCATAGTTCAAGTTTATACACATGTAGAGTGATAGGAAAGAAATTTTAAGGCAAAAATATATATTTAAGAGGTAAGAGGGAAAAGAGAAACCAGAATAAGGAGACAGAAAATAATTAGTCAAAGTGGTAGGAGGAGATTCAAGCACCAAGGCAGAAGAATGTTAAAAAAGAAGTGGCGGGACTTCCGGCCAAGATGGAGGCTTAGACGGACACGCTAGGTCTCCCTCTACAACTAGAGAGGAATACAACTACTTCAAAACAAAGGATAACTAGAAATTCCAGAAAATAAAACTACACGGAAGTCCAACATATGAAGTTATAAACCAGCGGTGCCATTTGGGCAGGTAAGAGTTAAAGAGGGCAGCGCTGTTTGCGGTCGCACCTGAGACAGCGGCGGGGGCGGCGAAAAATCCCGGCTGCAGTCAAGCCCCTGGCAGTGCGCGACCCCAGCGCTGGGGAGAGCGGCCGCCGCATCGCCTTGAACAGTGAGGCCCAGGGGGGCGGGAGGACGGATCCCGGTCTCCTAGCTGAATAACTGTGTGAACCCATCTTGGACCCCCGCCCCCAAAGAAAGCACCACAGGGCTGCGAAATAGGTCGCGGACAGGCAGGCACCGGTCGCTGAATTGTGATGCGTACGCAGGCACTGCCCCCTACAGCCGGCCCAAGAAAACAAAACGCATCTGTCAAAATGAGGCAGACAACTATAGAAATCCCGGTGGCACAGCTCACCAGGAAACAGATAGAGAACCTGACAGATGAACAGATAAGAAACCTGTCAGAGGCTCAGTTCTGGGCCATTGTTATCAGGTGGCTTACAGAATTCACAAAAGAGCAGGAAAAAGATGAGAAAGAAGCGAAAAACATTTATAACGAAAGGAACAAAACCACATACGAGACAGATGGTGAGGAAAAAAAATCCAGAGTTCATTTCAACAAACTGGAATATGGAGAAGGAACAAGCAGTCAACCAATGCAGCGAGAGGAAATGGGAAGCAACAATGAGAGGATCAGAAACCTCTGGGACAGCTATAAAAGGCCCAACATAAGAATCATTGGTTTGCCAGAGAGTGAGGAAGATGAACTAGAACTTGAAAAATTGAGTGAAAATATAATAAAGGAGAACTTCCCAGACTTGGGGAAGGGAATAGACTTGCAGGTCCAGGAAGCAAGGAGAGTTCCCAAGAGACTGGACCCAGGGAGAACCACTCCAAGACACATTATAATCAAAATGTCAAAAATTAAAGATAAAGAGAGAATCTTAAAAGCAGCAAGAGAGAAGAAAAGAATTATGTACAAAAGGGTCCCAATTAGACTATCAGCTGACTTCTCAAGGGAGACCCTACAGGCAAGAAGGGACTGGCAAGAAATATTCAAAGTAATGAAAATCCAAAACCTACAACCACGAATACTCTATCCAGCGAAATTGTCATTCAGAATAGAAGGACAGAGAAAGTGTTTCCAGGACAAAATAAAACTGAAAGAGTTCATTAGATCCAAACCACTGTTATATGAGATGTTAAAGGGACTGGTTTAAAAAACAGAAGCTAGGGAGATGAAACAAAGGCAAACTAAACAGGCAACGAGAGTGGAAAAGGAACTGTGGGTATGGGAAGCATATTGGGGGGAGGTCAACAGGGAGGGGGAGTGGGAAGAGGGAGGGAGATGATATAGGAATTGGGGATCATGGTAGGAGGGAATGGAATAGACGGAGAGAGGTTGGGAGGAACTGTATGCACAACTAATGGGCATAATCTAAAAGGGGGGGACAACTGGAGGGAGGGGGGCCACCGTGTGGAGGGGAGCAGAGGGAAGGGAAATTGGCACAAATGTAATATTTTAATCAATAAAACACATTAAATCTGAAAAAAAAAAAGAAGTGGCTTAGAAAACATAACAATATCCATATGAGAAAACTCAGATGATGTGCTAGTCCAAGGTCACATGCCTTTCCCAAAATGTCTTCTATTTGTTTCTATCCCCTCCAGTGATAATCAGACCTTCTTCTCCACACCAATCCTTGAGATATGACTTTTTGATAGTATATACAATCATCCATTTGCAAAAACATTTATTCACTCACATGTATTGCACACCATTCATCTGCTAAGTCTAAGGTAGGGAGGTAAAAATATAGACATGAGCTTTACTGTGAGGGGATATCTGCAATGAACACATAAAACACATATATAAAATAAGATAATTTCAGATCATGATCTATATCATGAAGGAAATAAAATACAATGATAAGATAAAATGATTACTTTAGAGATGGTGTTTAGGGAAGGCCTTTTTGAGAATGTAACATTTACCCAGAAACCTAAATGATGAGGATAAAGGAACTATATGAAGATATCTGAGCAGAACATTTCAGATAGACCAGCAAGTACAAATGTCCAAAGGTGGGGAAAAAGCATGTCTTGTTTAAGAGTCAGAAATAGGACAAGGAGCAGAATAGCAGTCAATAGGGGGGAAGGGGAGGGAGAGAAGGGGGTAAGGAAGGGAAGGGTTTAGTCAAGGAACGTGTATAAATGACTCATGGACATGGACAACGGGAAGGGATATGATTGTGGGAGAAGGGGTGGGTTGGGTGAGGGAGAACAATGGGGGAAAAATGGGACAACTGTAATTGAAAAACCAAAAAGTAAAAGAGGAAAAAAAAAAAAGAAAGAAAGAAAGAAGGGCAGTATGTTTGGAATGTAGTGAGCTAGGAGAAGACTGAAATGACATGAGGTCATAGAGGTTGGGCAGAATCTTTTCAAGGAGTTGTAAGGCCTTGTTGACCATAGTCTGTAGTTTGGATTGTATTCTGAGTAAGAATGGAACATTTAAAGCAAGGGAGCAATGTGCTCTGGATTATATTTGTTAAAGATAATACTGGATCTTATATGGAGAATGGTTGGAGAGGGAAGGAGAAGAAGCAGAGGGGACAGTTTGGGAGACTATTGAAGTGTTCTAGGTGAGAGGTGATGGTGGCTTTGACTAGGAAAGTGAGAGTGAAAATGGAAGGATAATTGTGAAGGAAGAACTGATATGATTCACTGATGGAATAGATATTTAGACACGGAGGTAGGGGAAATAGAAGAGTTGAGGAGTAGTTATGGAAAGAAGAGTAGATTCTTTCAAGAGTTTATAAACTTGGGGCAGTGGAGAGCAATGGGGGAAAACTGGGACAACTGTAATAGAAAAATTTAAAAAGAGTCTATAAACTAGTGGAAAAGAGTGCTTATGTGTACTCTAAACCAAAACAAAATAAAAACAGACTCAATGAAACAAAGACCAAAAAGATGGCTGCTTAAAGGGAAGGAGATGGGTTAAAAAGGTGAAAGGAAATATAATCATAATATTGTGATTAGTCTACATGATAACAGATTAATAGAATTAGTGGGGTGGTCACATTGTAAAGTACAAAAATGGCAAATCACTATATTGTATACCTGAAAGTGATATAAATAATATTATATATCAACTATACTTAAGTAAAAAATAGATAAAAAATAGAAATGAGCACTTAGTGCTTAAACATGTGGTTTAGATATGAAGAATGTTAGGAGCAGAGAAGCCAATGATATAGAGGTTGGTGTGGGCCAGAATAGCCAGGGAGGGCTTCCTGGAAGAGATTAAAGATGAATTTGGTCTTAGAGAATAAGTGAGCTCTCAGAGATATTTGTTGGAGGTATAGGTAGCTATAGTCCAGAAAGGGAATAACAACATAACTGAAAATTCCAACACAAGAACAAGATATGTGAGAGGGGAAGTCAGGGACAGATTTAATTGGAGTCCTTATTAAATTTGGAAAAGAATGGCAAGTGGGATTGGGTTTATAGAGAGGTCTTTACAAGCCAGGTAGATGAGTTTGTAGTAATAAGTTAGGCAGTAGGCAACAAGGAAATGATGAAAAATGTTCCAAGAAAGTTGGCTTTTTCTGATTAACATTCTATGAGCCCTAGTGTCCTTGACATAGAAACCTGGGGCTTGAGATCACGTCCAGGCAGTGGCACAACTCAGACATGCAAGACTTTCATTAAACATTTCATTGTAAAAACCTCGGGAAGGCCATTTCAAATCTCTTGGGTGTAAGCATCCTTGTGATTAAGAAGTTCTTTTTTCCAAATTCCCTCAAGAAGACTGTAACTTTGAAGGGGACTGAGACATCATTTTCTTATACACAATGTTTCTCGTATCTTCTTCAATAAATGTCTTTCTTTTTCATGTTATGTGGCTGGATACTTTCTGGATAGACCTCATATATTACCAATCACGGGTCTGGGAGTGAGCATCAGGTCCAAGAGTGACAAATCAGAGTTCCTGTCCCAAACTCCCAACACCTGGACAAAGCTAATTAGCCCATGTATGGGGATATCTCATTAAAAGATATGAAAGGACCCAGAAAGAGAAAGAGAAAGCAATCAGTTCCTTTCAGAAGCAGTATCTAAAAAAAAAAAAAAAAAAAAAAAGGAAGTTCTTTTTTATTTTAATTATTTTTTTTGGTTAATTACAAGTTTCAGGTCTACAACTTTAGAATGCAACATCTGAATACACCATTGTGTGCTCCCTACCCAAAGCCTAGTCCCCCTCCATCACCATATATTTGACCCCCTTTACTCTCTTCATCTTTCTCTCATCTCCCTTCCCCTCTGGTACCCACCATAATGTTGTCTGTGTCTATGAGTTTGTTTGTTGCTTTTTTTTTTTTTTTTTTTTTTTTTTTTTTTTTTTTTTTTTTTGAGCAGTAAAGCGAGGCCTTTATTCACCAGTCTGCAGAGCCGGGCGCACCCTCATAGTCAGGAGAATGTGCGCTGTTTGTTGCTTTTTGTTTTATATTCCACATATGAGTGTAATTGTATGGCTCTTGTCCTTTTCCGTCTGATTTATTTCACTTAGCAAGAAGTTCATTTTTTATATATCTATTGAGGTTCACCTTTATTTCTTTGCTACATGGCTGGAAAGGTAGACATCTGGTCAGTGCCTTTCTTGGAATAATAATTATTACAGCTTTAGTTATTTATAGTTTCACTTATTGAATGTTTACTATATACTATAAGGGAGTAAACCCCGACAGAAAATCCGGAGCCGGAGTCCCTAAGGCGGTTTGACGTTGTAGTCAACACCGGCAACTCCTGCGGCGCACCTGAACCCAAGCTGTATCGACTCCGTCTTTCCCTTGGACCCTTCAGCTGCGAAGAGAGGGGGGGTCTGCTGCATGGGCAACAGCAGACCCTCCATATTACCCTGCCCAGGCTCTGTAGCTTCAGCGTCATCACAAGATGTCGATTCAACACGGGAGGAGACAGATACCATGTCACTCCCGAGTCGGACTGCACAGCCATTCTCGGCGGTGCAGATGGACTCTTAAGAAGCTACACCATCGTCTCTCGAGACGGACGGCTGCCGACGACTATATACTATGCTAAACAATGTGTGCATATTATTCCATTTAATTCTATAACAACCCAGTGAAGTAACTAAAATTATACCCATTTTTACCATAAGGGAACTGAAATATACAGAGGTATAAAAATTGCCTCAAGATTATATAGTTAATGTGTCAGGTAAGATTACCAAACATCCTAGTTTGTTCAGAACTCAGGTGTTTCCAGGGTTATGTGACTTTTAGGGATAAAACTTGGAAAGCCCTGGATAAACAAGGTCATCCTAGTGGCAGAGTTTACTTTTAAACCTAGACAGTGCATACTTGGAGCTTGAACTCTTAACCTCTATGCTCATTGCTCTCAATACACTTGTAATAACTTTTATGTAATGCATAGATTACTGTTATCTGAAACTACCCATTCTTTGCAGTATGCCTAGAAAGAAGCTTGGAATATCCCAGGTATTTCACAGGGATATTCTGATGCAGGTTTTGTTCTTTCTTCCTTTCTCAGGGATATTTGAGATTTACTGCCAGGAAGGTAGCCATAGAGAATCAGGGATGAAGGCAATCTATAATGTCTCCCAGTGTCCTGCTCGCCAAGCCACCCCTCGCCAACGCTACCAGGCTGCAAGAACCTACTACATTATGGCAGAAGAAGTGGAGTGGGACTATTGCCCTGACAGGAGCTGGGAACTGGAATGGCACAACCAATCTGAGAAGGACAGGTAAGGCTTCAGAAAAGAAGTTACACTTTCAGAACTCTGGATCATTTTACAAATCAGGAGGATACTGAAATACTGAAAGAAGGACACACTTACCTAAAGTCACCTAATAAGATACCAACAAGTCTGGTGCAGGGAATAGAATGCAAGTAAAGTGGAATTCATTGCTTCTTCTATATTGCTGTACTGTGAGGTTGAAATAAAAAACTACCAATACCCTCATGTTCTTAATCTTCACCTCCTTTCCTCTGGTTAGCCAGAAGCACCTCTACTGAGACTTAAATTTTCTAGAGAACTTACTCAAGGAACTGAATACCCCAAAGCCAGCTGTTCCTTGACAAAATGTCATTAAGGTACAGGTGAATCTGTATAACAGAAAAAAATAGAATTGCTTAAATAAGTTAGAATGTTATTTCTTGCTTACATAATAGTATAAATATGAGCAATCCAGGGCCAGTAGATGAACTAGTCACATATAACACTTGCTTTCATCTCTGGAATTAAGATGCCTGTCCCAGTTGTAATCATTCCTAGATATCAAGAAAGAGGAAATAGGTCCAAGGACGGAGTCTTTTGTGTAGATGACCTGGAAATTATGTACATCGCTTCGTCTCATACTCCATTATCCTGAACTTGTTCATATGGCCATACTTAGGTATAAGAAAGTTTGGGAAGTGTAATCTCTTGTTTTCTAGTCGGGTGCTCAGCTAAAACCTAAGTGATTCTACTAGTATAAAAGGAGGGAAGAATAGAAACTGTGGCACAGTTTAACAATTTCCAATAGTTTATTTTTGGTACTCTCACTATCCTTTGCCAACTCTTGCTCTTTATGTTGGTTATTAAAAGTTGAAGACTATTTTCTAACTTGTTCTGCAACCTACCTAGAAAGAGTGACTTCCCTTTTCTGAGCCTTTGTTTACTCATCTTTAAAATGGTGTAGCATACTTGAAACAACTTGACTGGATGGAGATAGGGAAGGAACAGCAGACTTGAATTCAAGTTCTGGTCCTCTTTCTGGCTGACGTATCAGTGAAGATACGTTCTGTCATCTCTGGACCACTGAGTCCACCTCTCGGACATAACTACTTCACCAGCCTATTGGTAAGGTCAAATGATAAAATGAATAATAAAGATATTTGTAAATAGGAAGGCATCCTATAAGGAGAAATCTATAAAAGATTTCTACTTCTCCCCATCCCTTACCCTCCAGCAGCAGAAGCAGTTAGTACTTTCCCACCACATGTACCTTGTTCTTTCATCAAATGAATTCCATCTAAGACATCGTCAAGGCTAGAGCTTGAGACAGGGGCTGCTGATTGTTATCCCAGTGTTCTTGCCATATAAATTTTAATACAAATTCCTATTTACATGATGGCAAACAAGATAACATAAATAGAGATTGAAGTCTACCATCTATAATTGCATGTATGCAGCCAATGTGTTCAGGAATCTTATATTAGAAAGAATAGGCCCCTTTTGTTCCCCTCTGTGACATGAATTTTGGTGTGACCTAGCTTCCCTATGGGCTTGAGGGATTGAGGACCAGGTACTGATACCAATCTTTGGATTCCTCTAGTTATGGTCACATCTTTCTGAGCAACAAGGATGGTCTACTGGGTTCCAGATACAAGAAAGCTGTATTCAGGGAATACACTGATGGTACATTCAGGATCCCTCGGCCAAGGACTGGACCAGAGGAGCACTTAGGAATCTTAGGTAAGGGAATTCCACTTTCCTCATAGTGTATAGAGGCCTGTGCTGCCCCTAGAGGGGCTATGTCACATCAGGAAGGCCTCACATTTCCCATTATCAGTTTTTCCTTATGATGTACTAGAATTATAGTCATATTTTATAAATCAACCATGAAAATAAATAGTCAAGAGGGGAATTCATGAATTCTGCTGCAATCTGAACTAGGTTTTTCCAGGTCTTTATATCTAAGGATCTCTGAGGATGATAGATTTTTTTAAATGATAAAGGCAAGGGAATGTAGGGACATCAAAAAGTAGAAAAATGGTACAGGGAACCAGTATTAGCTTTGTACCCAGTTTAATTACTGCAGCAGTTTCTTCACTTTTGTGGGGGCCAGTGAGTTTCCTCATTTTGTCCTTGTACAGAAGGGATCAACTGGCCCTTTAAGAGAGTCCCACAATTCAGTACTCTATGTCAAACTCTCACTCCTAATTAACAATTATTACACAGAGCCCTGATTCTCTAGACATTTGGAGTATTATTTAGAGAGAGCTGGGATGGGAAAAGTGGGGGTAATTGGAGACACAATTCTGTTGATGAAGTACCCTCATTATGTGGGTAGCAGTATCACTTTAAGGGCTTCTGAATTTAAGAATGAAGCCAATCATGACTTTCATCTCAGAAGGATCCTTTCTTAGGTCAAACCCCTAATTCTGGGGAGCTCCTATGAATATCCCTTTCTTTAAATGCCTTTAATGCCCCTGTTCCACTGATCCACTAATGAAACTTCTCTTTCTTTTTCATATATTAGGTCCACTTCTTAGAGGAGAGATTGGTGATATCATAACCGTGGTGTTCAAGAATAATGCAAGCCGCCCATACTCTGTGCATGCCCATGGAGTGCTAGAATCTAGTACTGGCTGGCCACTGGCTGCTGAGCCTGGTGAGTGGGAACACTTAGTGAAGGGAAAAAGAATATGCAGCACTTCTTCAGCCCTCTGCCTTGCTCCTTAAAAAAAAAAAAAAGTATGCTCTTAGACTTCCCACCAAGATGAAGGCATAGGTAGACATGCTGCATCTCCCTCCACAACTAAGAAGGAATAGAACTATCTCAAAACTAGAAACAACCAGAAGTTCCAGAAAACCGAGCTGCATGGAAGTCCAGCAAACAAAGATATAAAGAAGAAATACTCATGCAGAAAGGTAGGAGGGGCAGAGCCGGGGCGGAGAGGAAGCAGTGTGGCAGTGGCAGTGGTGCTGGCAACAGTGGCAGTGGCCAGCTGGCCGAAAGCACAGTTTAAAAAATGTCAGGAGGGACACCTGGGGAGTATTCCCAGCACCACACCAGACCATGCAGCTCACGGTTCCAGTGCCAGGGAAAATAAAGCCTCATTGCTTCTGACTGTGAAAACCAGTGGGAGTTGTGGTGGCAGCAGAAACTGCCAGTCTCTCAACAGAGTCCACTTGTTTAGAGGGTTCCCACAGTCCTAGAAAGTCAGCAGACCCACCACTCTGAGAACAACAGCCAGAGCAACAGCTAGACAGCTGCCAATCCCATACAGGAAGTGGGAGGAGTGCCTAGAAAAGGAATGAGTGCTGAGCAAGCAGCATTGTTCCCTCTCAGACCTGTCCCCCACTTGCAGTGCCACAATGTGGTGAAATGGGTCACCCCACACCGATGAATCCCTAAGGTTCTGCCCCTTACAACATAACAGGTGTGAGAGTCTACCTAAGACACAGAGGCAAACACAGGAGCCTGTCAAGTTGAGGAGACAGAGAAGTATGGCTTAAAAGGGGGAGCAGATCAAGTTTCCAATGGGAGAACTAAGCGACAAGGAGATAGCCAACCTAACAGACACAGACTTCAAAACACTGGTGAGAATGATGCTCACAGACTTGACAGTTATTCTTGAGTGTGGCAATCGCATAAGGGAAGCAGTGAAGCCTAGGCTAAGTGAAACCAAGGACAATCTACATGAAACCAATGGTGAAGAGAAGGAAACTGGGGTTCAAATAAATGATTTGGAACATAAGGAAGAAATGAAGTGTCAACCAGTACAGAATGAAGAAACAAGAATTGAAAATAAATGAGGAAAGGCTTAAGAACTTCTGGGACAACTTTAAATGGGCCAACATCTGAATCATAAGGGTGCCAGAAGGAGAAGAGGAAGGGCAAGAAATTGAAAACTTATGTGAAAAAATAATGAAGGACAACTTCCTAAATTTGGTGAAGGAAATAGTCATACAAGCCCAGAAAGCACAGAAAGTCCCAAACAAACTAGACCAAAAGAGGACCACATCAAGACACATCATAATTGAAATGCCAAAGGTAAAAGATAAAGAGAGAATCTTAAAAAGAGCAATTAAAAAGAAGAGAGTTACCTACAAAGGGGTGCCTAGAAGACTATCAGCTGATTTCTCAAAAGAAACTTTGCAGGCAAGAAGGGACTGGCAACAAGTATTCAATGTGATGAAAACCAAAGACCTACAACCAAGATTACTCTATCCAGCAAAGTTATCATTTAGAATGGAAGGGCAGATGAAGTGCTTTCCAGACAAGGTAAAGCTAAAGGAGTTCAGCATCACCAAGGCCTTATTATATGAAATGTTAAAGGGACTTATTTAAGAAAAACAGGATAAAAACTATGAACATTAAAGTGACAATCAATTCACAGCTATCAACAACAGAACCTTAAAACGTAAATACAAAAACAAACAAAGAAAACAACCAGAATAGGAAGAGAATCATAGGTATGGTGTTCATTTGGAGGGTTATCAGCTGGGAGGGGAAGCAGGAGAAATGGGGAAATGGTGCAGGGATTAAGAAGCATAATTGGTAAGTAAAAAATAGATGGGGGGAAGTTAAGAATAATATAGGAAAGGGTGAAGCCAAAGAACTTATATGTACGACCCATGGACATGAACTAAGGGGGGTGGGATTGCAGGAGGGGAGGGAGGTACTAGGCAGAGGGGAGCAAAGGCAAAAGAAATTGGGACAACTGTAACAGCATAATCAATAAAATATACTTTAAAATGAAAAAAGATCATTGAAGCAAGGGAAGTCTCCTTCGGGACATGCATCTGAGCAGGGTGTTGAAGAGCAATGGTGGCATCCAAGGTGGGAGAAAGGAGTGAACAACTGGGGCAGGAATGAAGGGGACTTGCTCAGGAGAGGCAATACAATTGGTTGCAGAAGAGTCTTCATGGTTAAATGGAGTTCATTTATGGAGGGACTTGAATGCCTGGCTAATGCTCCAAGTATTTTTCTACTGTAGTGGGGAATCAGAAAGAAAGAAAAAAAAGACAATGATTTATTTAAGTATTCATGATATGTTGTTAAATGAAAAGGACATTTCCAACTAAGAGTGTATGCTATGATTACAGTCTTATAAAATAAAAGGGATTCATATTTTAAAAATAATATGCTCTCAGAGAACTGAAACAGGAGTATTAGCCAGTACTAAGCCACAGTCTGAGGGTGTCTCTATGAAATACTAATTCGCTCAGTGTTAAAACTGGCTACCTTAGGTTTTTTTGTTTGATCAAAGTTGCCCTTAACATTAGTTACACATGAATCCTTACACTGGCCTTAACTCTGAACACAAATTTAGCTTCTAATCCTCTCTAGAGCTGAACTAAACGTTGGCTATAGTACATGCTCCTAATCATAGGTAGTTACCTGTCTCAGACCACAAACTGATCCCTGACCCCAGCCACAGATAAAGTTATTGTCCCCTTAGTACAGACTGAATCCTAACCCCAGTAACATACTAAACTAATACTAAATATAGAGTGGCTATAATCTTGACCACATTCTTTTACATTTATTCATTTATTGCATAAATACTTACTGGAAGCCTTCTGAATGCAGGAACAATTTTAGAAGGTATGAATGCAGTGGGAAATAATACTTGTTCCTACTCTTTAAAAACTTGGGCTATTATCACAGAAAGATGAGTAAACTGGTAATTATAATGCAGTGTTTTAAGTGTTAAACAGGGGGTTTATTTATTTATTTAGTGCTCAGGGGATTTATTTTGTTGAGATAAGGTATGTACTTTTAAATGCCTACATATATTTTAACAAACAAAAACTGCCAAATAAAACATATTGAGTACCATATGAGTAATATATAAGTAGCTGATCGTATGCCCCAGTTTGTTCTGGATAGTCTCGGTTTATGCCTGCCTGTTCCAGAGTAATTGTGCCTCCTTTAATTCTGAAACATCACAGTTGGATGATAAATTATATGGTAACTTTATTTACAGACCAGTGGTCTAAAAATTAAAGGGAGGGGGTGATTATCAATGGCTAGGGCAGTTGGTCGGGCTGGTAGAACTTGAGTTGGGCCTGAAGGAAGAGTTAGGGAAGAGGCAAGAGGGGAGCATTCTACAGGAGAATATCAAGAATAAAGGTACCAAAATGGATGTGGAAATAAAGACAGCCACAGCACAGCTTCAGTAGCACTGTTCATATGACGTTCTCTGTGAATGGTGCCCTCTGGATTGTACAGCTGTTGGCTCTAAGGATATGTCATATTGGAGGAGCAATAGGAAGATCCCTTTATCTGGAGAAGAGAGTTTATGTAGAGGATTTGTGTGAGATAAGAATTGAAGCATACAAAGAATAGGTAGTGAAGGATATTAAATGCCAGATTAAGAAATCTGAATTTTATCCTGCCATGGATTGGAATTTAACTGAAGAATTTTGAGCAGGGAATGATACCTCTAACAAAATGGTCTTGGAAGATTAATATTCCCAACTGAAGTGTTCAATGTATTGAAAGGAGAAGGAAGAAGAAGAACTAGTGCTGGAAATACCTGAGAGAGAGAGAGAGACGATAAGAGTCTACAGTAGTGACAGGAGAAAGGATATGAGGATATAGACAGGAGTTCTCTAAAGCAGAATTGATGGAGTATAGTAACTGATTAACTATGCAAGGACAGGGAACAATCAAGAATATCTCAGGATTTAGAATCTGAGTACTGAGAAAATGATGGTATCATTGATGAATGTGGGGGAGTTAAGAGAAGTTAGCTTTTGGGGGGGTAATCTATAAGCTCCCCTTCAGACACAGTAAGTTTGAGATGTCCATTTGGAACTGTCCAGCAGGAAATATTAAACTGGGGCTGAGACAGGTGGTTATGACTAGAGATTTAGATTTAGGAATTCTGTGGAGTGTTGAAAAATTGAATGAAAAGTTTTTTAAGATCATAAATAATAGGCAGCCCAAGATTATCCCTTGGGTTGCAATTATATTTTGTAAAGTAGGAAGGAATACAGTGTGTAAAGATAGCAGAAGAGAGATCCCAGAGGTGTATCTACAGAGCCAAATGTTGGAGAGGGCAAAGAAGACTAAGAACAGAAAATTCATAGTGTTTGCTGGTGAGGATGACATGGGGTATTTGGAGGGGCTACTATTTTATTTTCATTGTAGAGGTAGACCCCATGTTTTATGGGCTAAGGGATGAGAGATAGTGATTCAAAGGACATATGAATGAAGGCTGATTTTGTGATAAATTTGGTAGTAAAGGGAGGAAAAAATATAATGAATTTTTAAGAAATAGCCAGTATTTCCGAAGGACTTTTTAAGAGGATATGAGAAGGAATTTATGTTCTGTGTTGGACTGTAGATAGCAATTTATTTGCTTAGAATGAATTCTGGTTTTTTCAAATTGCTCACAGTACCTTTCTTCCTCTGAATTTCAAGCAAGAAGCTTACTAGTGAAAGGGATGAAGAAAATACAGATAAGAAAATAACTGATAAAGGATTCAACAGTTAGTCATCAACAGGCAATTAAAGTGGACCTAATCTCTTCCATGTAGCTGGGCCTCTTTCTATTCTGGCAGAAACTATATGTACTTATAGCTGGGGCAGTTATTTAGGTTAAGAGAGGACATCTCTAAAACACTGCATATTTTTTTAGGGTCCTCTAAATCCCCCAATCAACCCCCTGTTAAAAAATCTTCAGTGACCTATAAATTTCCCAGCCTGACATTCATCCTGCTTTCCACTTCCTCAACCACCACCCTAGTTCAGGCCCCAGTTACTTCATAGCTTGCTTCCTGTAATAGCCTGTCTCCTGTCTTTCTCTACTACAGCTCTCCTGCACAGTGCTTCCAAGTTAATTTTCCTAAAGCACAGTTGATCCTATCTGTGCCTTCAACAAATTCCCATTGTCAACTGAAATCTGTATAAGCTTCTCACCCTGGTTTTTAAAGCCAGTCATAATATGGCTTTGATTTACCCTTCTTTTTAAAGTATATTTTATTGATTATGCTTTTACATTTGTCATAATTTTTCCCTCTTTGCCCTCCACTTCCCTCCAGCAATCACCACCCCCTTAGTTCACGTCCATGGGTAATGTGTGTAAGTTCTTTGACTTCTCCATTTCCTATACTATTCTTAACATCCCCCTCTCTATTTTGTTCCTACCAATTATGCTTCTTAATCCCTGCACCATTTACCCCATTCTTGCCTTTCCTCCTCCCTGTTGATAACCCTCCATATGATCTTCATATCTATAATTCTGTTCCTGTTCTGGTTGTTTGCTTAATTGTTTTTTTAAAAGATTCAGTTGTTGGTAGTTGTGAATTAGTTGCCTTTTTAAAGTTCATGGTTTTGGTCTTTTTCTTAAACAAGTTCCTTTATTATTTCATGTAATAATGGCTTGGTGATGCTGGACTCCTTTAGCTTTACCTTGTCTGGGAAGCACTTCATCTGCCCTTCCATTCTAAGTGGTAGCTTTGCTGAATAGAGTAATCTAGGTTCTAGGCCCTTGCTTTTCAGCACTTTGAATACTTCTTGCCAGTCCCTTCTTGCCTGCAAAGTTTCTTTTCAGAAATCAGCTGATAGTCATATAGGCACCCTTTTGTAGGTAACTCTCTTCTTTTTAATTGCTCTTTTTAAGATTCTCTCTTTATCTTTCACCTTTGGCATTTCAATTATGATGTGTCTTGGTGTGGTCCTCTTTGGGTCTAGCTTGTTTGGGACTCTCTGTGCTTTCTGGACTTGTATGTCTATTGCCTTCGCCAAATCTGGGAAGTTGTCCTTCATTATTTTTTCACATAAGCTTTCAATTTCTTGCTCTTCCTCTTCTTCTAGCACCCCCATGGTTCAGTTGTTGGACATAAAGGGAGGAAGGTGGAAAAAGGACAAATTGGAAGAACTATCTCCTCATTCTTTTAAATTCTCATTTTCTCATTCTGTACTGGTTAACTGTTTCTTTTTCTTTCTTATATTCCAAATCACTTATTTGAACCCCAGTTTCCTTCCCTTCACTATTGGTTTTGTGTGGATTTTCCTTTGTTTCACTTAGCATAACCTTCCCTTCTTCCCTTATGCATTTGCCATACTCGAGCATATCTGTCAAGCCTGTGAGCATCTTTATCACCAGTGTTTTGAATTCTGCATCTTTTAGGTTGGCTATCTTCTCATCGCTTAGTTCTCCCACTGGAACCTTGATCTGTTCTCCTTTTTGGGCCATACTTCTGTGTCTACTCATCTTGACAGGCTCCTGTGTTTGTTTGCCTCTCTGTCTTAGAGCTGTCGCTCCTGTTACGACATTGTAAGGGGCAGAGCCTTAGGGATTTGTCAGTCCAGGGCAACCCATTTTACCACATTGTGGCGCTGTATGTGTGGGAGGTGTCAGAGAGGGAACAATGCTGCTTGCTTGGCACTTGCCCCTTTTCCAGGCACTTCTCTCACTTTTGTATGGGGCTGGTGCCTCTCTAGTTGTTGCCCTGGCTGTTGTTCCCAGAGTGGGTGGGTCTGAAGATGTTCTAGGACTGTGGGGGCTTTTTAAACAAGCAGACTCTGCTGAGACCAGCAGTTTCTTCCTCTGCCCCAACCGCCACTGGTTTGCATAATCAAAAGCAATGAGGCTTTATTTTCCTCAGCGCTGGGACCATGAGCTGTGTGGTTTGGTCAGGAGCTGGGAACACTCCCCACATGTCCTCCCCACTCTTTAAAATGTGTGACTGCACTTTCCACTGGCAGGCCTGCCACTGTCGCTGCCACCACACCGCGTCCTCTCCGCCCCAGCTCTGTCTCTCCTACCTGTCTGGATGAGTATTTCTTCTTTATATCTTTGTTTGTTGGACTTCCATGCAGCTTGATTTTCTGGAACTTCTGGTTGTCTCTAGTTTTAAGGTAGTTGTATTCCTTCTTAGTTGTCGAGGGAGTCTCAGAGTGTCTGTGTAGGCTTCCATCTTGGCCAGATATCTGTGATCTCATTTCTTATTCTTCTTGTCTGACTGCTGTGGCTAGGACTTCCAGTACAATGTTCAGTAAGAATGGTGAGAGTGGCCCTGGCCGGATAGCTCAGTTGGTTAGAACATCATCCCGATACACTGTGGTTGTAGGTTCAATCTCTGGTCAGGGCACATACAAGAATCAACCAATGAATGAATCATCAATAAGTACAACAACAAATCTCTCTCTCTCTCTCTCTCTCTCTCTCTCTCAAATCAATAAATTTAAAAAGATGATAAAAAAAAAGAATGGTGAAAGTAGATACCCCTGTCTTGTTCCTGATCCTGGAGGAAACACTTTTATCTTTTCCCTGTTGATTATGATGTTAGCTATGGGTTTGTCATATATGACCTTTATTGTGTTGAAGTATGTTTCCTGTATTCTCGGTTGCTGGATTTTGTCAAATGCTTTTTATGTATGTGTTGACATGATCATATGACTTTTATCCTTTATTCTGTTTATGTAGAGTATCATGTTAATTGTTTTCCAGATAGTGTACCAACCTTGCACCACTGAAATAAAGCCTAATTGATCATGGTGTATGATCACTTTAATGTACCTGTGGTTATGATTTGCTAATACTTTGCTGAGGATTGTAACATTTATGTTTATCAGGGATATTAGCCTATAATTTTCTCTTTTTGTAGAGTCTTTATCTGGTTTGGAATTAGGATAGAGTTGATCTGGCAAAAGGAGCTTGGGAGACTTGTGTCCTCTTGAAATTTTGAATAGTTTGGAAAGGTGTTACTTCTCTGAATGTTTGGTAAATCGTACCTGTGAAATCACTTGGTTCAGGACTTTTGTTTATTAGAAGTATTTTGATCACTGCTTCAATTTTGTTCATTTAAAAAGTACTGTTCAGGCCCTAACCAGTGTGGCTCAGTTGGTTAGAGCATCGTTCCATAGACCAAAAGGTTGTGGGTTTGATTTCTGGTCAGGGAATATACCCAGTTTGGGGGTTTGATCAGGGTGCATACGAGAAGGCAACCAACCAATATTTCTCTCTCCCTTCCTCTCTAAAAGCAATGTAAAAATGTCCTCTGTTTGATTTAGTTTTGTAAGTTTGTATGTTTCTAGGAATATATCCGTTTCTTCCAAGATTGTCCAATTTGTCGGGCTAAAGTTCTTTGTAATACTTTCTTATAATTTTTTGTGTTTCTATTGTGTCAGTTGTTACTTATCTTGTTTCAATTCTGAGTTTATTTAGGTTATCTCTCTTATTATTGATGAGTCTAGTTAAAGGTTTATCTGTCTTGTTTATCTTTTGAAAGAGCCAGCTCTTTATTTTGTTTTATTTTTTGTGTTTTTAGACTCTATTTCACTTATTATTGTTCTCATCCTTATTATTTCCTTCCTTCTATTCACTTAAGGCTTTGCTTGTTGTTTTTTTTCCTAGTCCCTTTGAGTGTAAGTTTAAATTGTTTATGAGATTTTTCCCATTTTTTGAAGTAGGCCTTTAATGCTTGGTACTTCCCCCTTAGGTCTGCTTTCACAGTGTCCCATAGATTTGGGGTCACTGTGTTCCCATTTTTATATGTGTTAAGGTGTTTTTGGATTTCTTTCTTGATCTTGTTAACCAGTTCATTGTTATGTAACATGTTTAACCCCATGTGTTTGTGTGATTTTTAGTTTTTTTTCTTGTAATTGATGTCTAGTTTTATATCAATTCTGTTTTGGTCAGAGAAATTGTTTGATATGATTTAAGTCTTCTTAAATTTATTGAAACTTGTTTTGTTGTCCTATTGTGTGATCTATTCTAGAAAGTTAACTATGTGCACTTGAAAAGAATGCATATTCTGCTGCTTCGGGATGAAATGCTCTGAAAATATCAATTAAATGTAGCTAGTCTAGTGTATATTTTAAGGTCACTGTTTCCTTGTTGATTTTCTGTCTGGAATATTTATCCATTTATGTCAATGGGGTGTTAAAGTCCCCTACTAATAATGTATTACTTTGGCTGTCTCCCTTTATGTCCATCAATATTTGCTTTGTATATTAAAGTGCTTCCATGTTGTGGGCATAAATGTTTACAAGGGTTACATCCTCTTGTTTTATTGATCCCCTTATCATTATGTAATATTCACCTTTGTTTCTTATTATATCCTTTTGTCTGATATATTTATTACTACCCCAGCCTGTTTTTCATTTTCATTTGAATAAAATATTTTTTCATCCCTTTACTTTCAATCTCTGTGTGTCTTTTTAACTGATTTGGGTAGATAGCATATACATGGGTCCTCCATTTTTATCCATTGAGCTACCCTCTTTTTTTTGATTGGGGCATTTAATTCATTTACATTTAAAGTGATTATTGATAGGTACATAGTTATTGTCATTTTCTTCTTTATAATATGTTACTGTTTATTTCATTTCTTCTTCCTAAAGAACTGAATTTAACATTTTTTTAAATACTGGTTTGGTGGTAATGAACTCCTTTAGCTTTCTGTGTGGGAAGCTCTTTATTTTGCCTTCAATTTTAATTTTGTTTGCCTTTTTTAAATTGTTCTTTTACAGTTGTCCCAATGTTCTCCCCATTGTTCTCCCCAGTGCTCCCAACCCCCTTAATTTTAACTAATAGCTTTGCTGGGTAGAGTACTCTTGGTTTACAGGTCCTTGCTTTACATGACTTTAAATATATTATACTGATGCCTCTGGCCTGAAGTGTTTTTGTTGAGAAATCAGCTGCCAGACTTATGGGAGCTCTCTTGTACATAACTGTCTTTCTCTTGCTGCTTTTAAGATTTTCTCTTTGTCTTTAACCTTTGCTTTTTTAATTATGATGTGTCTTGGTGTGGCCCTTTTTGGGTTCAACCTGCCTGAGACTCTGTGCTTTTCCTTCACCAGGTTAGCGAAATTTTCAGTCATTATTTCTTCAAAAAAGGTTCTTGATTCCTTGCACTCTCTATTCTTATTCTGGTACCTCTATTATGTGGATGCTTTCACACATTATGTTGTCCTAAAATTTGCTTAAACTATTTTTTAAAATTTTCTTTTCTTTTGCTTCTCTGATTGGGTGTGTTTTCTGCTATCTTGTTTTCCAAATCGCTAATTGGATCTTCTGTTTCATCCAACCTAACTGATCATTCCTTCCATTGTATTCTTCATTTCAAATATTGTATTGTTTATTTCTGACTTTTAAAAATGGTTTCTATGTCCTTTTTCATACTGTTGAAATTCTCATTAAGGTCGTTGAGAATCTTTATAACCATTTTATTCAACTATATATCTCGTAGATCACTTGCCTCCATTTCATTTAGCTCTTTTCCTGAAGATTTCTTCTTTTCTTTCATTTGGGCATGTTTCCCCATTTTTTGCTGCCTCTTTGTGATTGTTTTTCTGTGTTTGGTAGATCTGCTATATCTCCTGATCTTGCTAGGGTGGCCTTATTTAAGAGGTGTTCTGTGGGACCCAGTGGTACAATCTCCTTCATCACCTGAGCTGGGTGCTCTAGGAATGTCTTTTGTGTGGGTTACTGGGATCTCTTGTGTAATTGTATCTTGATTGCTATTGGCTTGTTCATGTGTGGGGTCAACCCTCAGGCTGGCTAATGGTGAAAATAGACCCCAACCACAGTGTATGAGCTGCTCTGAAGGTGCTGACCACACAAAATAGAATTTGCCTCAGCAGGATCTGGTAGCAGCTGATGTCTCCCTTTGCATGTGTTGCTTGTGAAGCTAATTGGATCCTGCTCTGGGTGTGTTCATTCTGGAGCCTCTCGGGAGGGACTCTGGTACTGGTAAATATCAGAAGCTACCTGTGACAACTTGGTTGGAGCTACAAAGCAATTTGTGAATGCCTCTGCTGGACCTGCTGTCTGTGTGTGGGAAGGACCAAGTTGTGCACCAAGGTTGGCTTTCTCCTGCCACCCTGCCTGGTGGGCAGGTCAGCAAAAGGCCCAAGCTACCCCAAGATCTGCCTTTGTCTGCCTCTGCCTTTCAGCTGCCTGTTAGGCTTAGTCACTAAAATAGCCTCTAACAGTACTTGAGTTTCATGAGGTAGGTTCTCAGTGATTCACCAGGTAAGGGCAAGTGGTGTTCACCAGATTAGTACAGGTTCAATCTCATTGCCAGTTCTGGGTCTGAGGTCACTCAGCAAAAGCCCCAGGGTATGCCAAGGCTAGCTGCCACCCACCAGGGGCCCACAGATCTTTGTTGTGGGGCTGGGTCTCTGGGAGTCATTGAGGTTAGGCTATCAGAATTCATTAGGTCCAAACCAACCAAATTTGGCAATGTGAAGGGAGGGTTCTGCGTTGGACAGGTGTGTGAGGGAAAAATGTCTCTCATTCTTGAGCCATACAACTCAGTCCATCCCTGAATCTGCCTATACCTCCTGGAGAGCTCAAGCTCAGAAGTTGGATGTGGCTGGAAATATGGATGGAGGGGTTAGATGATTTTCTGTAAGGGGCAGGCACTGGTCAGACTTGTAGAAAGGTGGGGGAAATGGCCCCTGCCCAAGAGCTAGACAACTCAGTCATGGACCCCTTGTGAGTCTTTGCAGACCTTTACACCCCAGGCCCAGACACCTGATTTCTCCACAAGGCGTTAGCTTCATGGGGTGGCACAACAGATAGTCCAGAAGATGGGACTTATTGTATTCCCCCAGGCTGATGCTGTAAGGAGGCGAGTGCTCCACCCAAGAAAAATGGTATCTGCTGTGTAGGAGAGACTCAGCACAGGGACCGTGGCAGCTGTCCCTTTAGCTCTGTTCCCAGAGCCACAAACCCTTGTCTCTTCTCACATGACTCTTTGTTTATCACTGTGTTCATTCTTCCCCTATGTTTTTGAAGCATCCTTATAACCATTGTTTTAAACTCTGTATCTGGTAGCTTTCTTGCCTCCATTTCATTTAGTTCTTTTTCTGGGAATTTCTCCTCTTCTTACATTTGGGGCATGTTTATTTGTCCCCATTTTGGGTGCCTCTCTGCATTTGTTTCTGTATAATGGGTGTATCTACTATTTCCTAGTCTTGGTAGGATGGCCCAATATAGTAGGTGTTCTGCCAGCTCAATGACACAGTCTCCCTGATTATCTGAGTTATTTGCTCCAGGAATGTCCCTTGTGTGGTTTATGTGAGCCCTCTTGTTTATAGTTGAGTCTTAATAGCTCGTGGCCCATTTGTGGGTTGGGTTAAGCCTCAGGCTGGCTGACTATGAGGATTGACCCTGACCACAGCGTATAAGCTACTCTATAGGTGCTGATCCCATAAAGTACAATTCATCCCAGCGGTTTCTGTTCACTGTTGAGATCTTCCTTTAAGTGTCTCACTTGTGTAGCTAATTGAGTTGTCCTCTGGTGTGGCCTGAAGCCTTCCATGTGGTATGCTGATTCTGCGGCCTTTTGGGAGGGACTCTGGTGCAGTTCAATTTCAGACTGCTCTTGTGATGGGTCCTGTTGAAAGCTACGGAGAGAATCCACAGTTTGTGGCCTTTTCTGCTGGGCCTGGGTGCACATGGGAAAAGCTGAGTTGTGTACCAAAACCAGCTTCCACTGGTCCCAAGTTTGGGGGAAGGTCAGCAAAAGGCCAAAGGCACCTGGAGATTTGTCTCTGCCTGCAAGCTGCCTCTCAGGCTCAGTCACTGAAAGAGCCTCTTGTGGTAAGTAGGATGCATGAGGTAGGTTCTCAGTGAGTCACCAGGTAGTGGCAAGTGATATTTACTAGATTAATACAAGTTCAAACTTGGCACCAGAGTTGGGTCTGTGGCCACTCAGCAAAAATCTCAGGGTATACCAAGGCCAGCCACTACTCACCTGGGGCCTGTGGACCTTTGTTTTGTGGCAGGGTCTCAGGGAGTCATCAGGATAAGGCCAGTAGTTTCACCAGGCTAAAAGAGATTAAGATTTGGCCCTGTGGAGGTAGGGCTCTGCACAGGAGCAGTGGCACTGGTCGGGGCGTGTAGGAGAAAAATGGACCCTTCAAAAGACTTCCAAGAAAGTCTGTACTGTGGGTCCAAGCTGGTCATAGCCAGCAGAGCCCTCCATATGGCATAAGCTTGGTAAAGCAGGGCCATACGAAGTGGGAGGGTGGAGCTAGTGCATTCCTCTAGAGCAGCGGTTCTCAACCTGTGGGTCGCGACCCCTTTGGGGGTCAAATGACCCTTTCACAGGGGTCGCCTAAGACCATCGGAAAACACATGTATAATTACATATTGTTTTTGTGATTCATCACCATGCTTTAATTATGTTCCATTTGTAACAATGAAAATACATCCTGCCTATCAGATATTTACATTACGATTCATAACAGGAGCAAAATGACAGTTATGAAGTAGCAACGAAAATAACTTTATGGTTGGGGGTCACCACAACATGAGGAACTGTATTGAAGGGTCGCGGCATTAGGAAGGTTGGGAACCACCGCTCTAGACTGACATGGCGTGGAGGAGACTGGTAGTTTCCTCTAGGGATTTGGAGTGGTGACAATTCCTTCTTGAAGGAACACAGCAGCAGTGGCTCCTTGTTGATCTGAAGGCAGAGCAGCTGTGGCTCCTTGGGCGTAAAGGAAGACTGGCAGTGGCTTTTTGGGTATGGTACACGGCAGTAGCTCCTTTGGATGGGGGAGGGCAGTAAAGAATCCTTCTTGGTGGGCAAGGTGATGGAGACTCCTTCTGGGGAAAGTAGAGCAACTACAACTTTTTCTTGGGTTAGGGCAGAGTGATGGTGGCTCTGTCTTATAGAGATGGCAAATGGGCATGGCCTTCTGGAGCTCTGTCAGCTTGGCTCAGCATCAAGAAAGATTTCCTGGTTGTAAGTGTTGCTGGAATCTTCCTGCTGTCCTTTGCGACAAGGCGGGTTCCCTCTTGGTGTCTTGCTATGCCAGACTAGTGTAACATAGAAGATACTTCCTACATTTTACTATATATACATTTTCACTTGTTTTCGCCACTGGGTTGTAATACATTCTTTATTGTATTCCAGAGCACTATCATATCTATTTTTGTGGGTATATATTTTATTTCTTGTTTTGTTGTTATTTGGGGAAAACGAGCATTGGGACCTGTGAGTCGTCCATTTTGTTGATGTCACTCCTGTAGTATTCCATTTGTATCAAATGCTCAGAATGGGAAAGTCTATAGAAACATAGATTAGTGGGTGCCCATGGCTTGGGTGAGTAGGTAGATTAGGGAATGATGGCTAAGGAGTGTAGGGATGTTTTGTTTTTCTTTTTGGTGACAATAATTTTTCTAAAATTGATTGTGGTGGTGGTTACAAAATTCTGTGAATATACTAAAGACCATTGAATTGTATACTTTAAATGGTTGAATTTCATGGTATGCAAATTATATCTTGAAAATATGTTATAAAAAATAATATGGCACATTGCGGGAAAGGGGGTGGGTTGGGTGGGGGAGAGAAATTAGGGGAAAAGGGGACAACTGTAATTGAAAAACCAAAATAAAAAAAAATAAAAAAAAATAATATGGCATCAGTCAGAAGATGGATTGGAGAGGGCAGAGAAACATGTTGAGAGGTTTTCTAATAGTCCTGTTGAGAAAAACAAAGGCCTATATTAGGGCAGGAATATTAGGAATTAGAAAGATGAGAGTATGTCTATAAAATATATTGTTGAAGTACAATCAGTAGGACTCACCATTTGGTTGGCTGATTTGTGCATAAAGGTAGGGGTACAAAGAAGACTAAATTGAGACTCGGTAACTAGGATGGTTTTGATATCTTTACTAGACACTGGGAGCACAGAATGAGTAACAGCACTCTTTTTTCAAAGGAAGGAGGTGAGTTCATAACAATTTTACTTTTTGACGTGCTGTCAGGACAATATTCAAGAGATGCTCAGGTACCTAATTGAAAATATCAGGTTGGCATGAAATGGCAAGGGAAATCTAGCTAAGTTTTAAGAATCATCAATACATAGATATAGATAGTAAATGACATCAGAAAGGCAAATGAGAATTTCTATGGAGAGACTATGGAAAAAGAGTAGAAGAGCACTAGAGGCAGAGATTTGGGGAGACAGCTCCATATAGAAGGCAGAAGCAGGAAAAGAACAAAACAGCCAAAGAAGGGAGGACAATATAAGCAGAGAGAACAATTGCAGAGCTGCCTTACCAGATGATTAGACCTCGGCCTTTAATGACAAGGTTAGTAGAAGAGAGGCTGAAGTTGTTCCAGGAAGGAGAAGAGCAAAGTCATACAAAATAAAATAGAAACTGTTATAAAAATGATGGAGAATAATCTTCAAGGTCCTGGGACTCACCCACCATAGCCTCTTGGGAAGACTAGGGAGTTGGAAGGAATTCCTTACCTGGTTCAACTAGAGATCCATATACTCTTCCTAGGTGAAGTTCTTACTTACAAATGGAACATCCCAGAAAGATCTGGCCCTGGACCCAATGATTCTGCTTGTGTTTCCTGGATTTATTATTCTTCAGTAGATCCCATCAAGGTAAATACAATATTGGCTTCCTGAAGGTGAGTCTCACAAATGGGCAAGCTGACTGGCAAAAGGAAGCTATTGAATAGGTGCAATAAGAAGCTCACCCTGAAATACTAAAGCCCAGGGTTTGGGGAAAAGTTCCCTAAATGTGTGGCTTATTTTAAGAGACAGGAAGAGGAGTTAAGGGAATAGGTAGCACCACATATTTGCCCTGAGCATTTTCTTCCTTGATTTTTCTTCTTGGATCCTATAAGCTCTCATTTAAAAAGCATAGAACTGTTTGTCAAGAGAGTGGGGTTATAGTCTCAAATTTGTTTTTAGCTTGCCTTTGGAGTGACTTTAAATAAGTCATTCTGTTTCTGTGTTCTCATCTGGAAAATAGGTTTATCTATCTAGCCACTCATCCACAGCCAGATCTGAGGAATCATTTATTCAGAACCTACTGCATTTGTGACATTTTACTTGGTGTTTGGATGATACAAATGTAATATAGAGTTCTCATATTCAAAGATTATGATCTAGTTGGGGAGACAGATGAGTATAAACTATAATGCTAGCTATATATATTAGTAGTTCTTTAAAACCATGTAATAATTTTATGTGGGTCCATGAGACAGTAATTTCTTCTGCTTGGAGGAGGGTATGAATGGGAGGGAAGTTGAATAAGGACTCACAGTAAATGGAAGTTGCGTGTACTTTGAGTCTTGAAAGATGAATAGCAATATGCCATAAGAGACATGGCAGAAGGGAGGACTTTACAGGAAGAAGAAACAGCGTGAGAAAAAGCACTGGGTTTTGAAAGTTCTTTGTGGGTTTGGAGATCAATGAATAGTCTAGCCTAGGTAAAACGTAGGCTATATAGCACATCTTAATTGTATCTCAAGATGGTTGTGAGGATAAATTCAGATAACATAGTAAAGATGCTTATAAATGTAAAACATTATGATGAAGTTCTGAGGGGAGAAGGGGCTTGGATATCAGTTTGGCTTCCTGTGCAGCACCCAGGAACAACCTCATATCCTTCACTGTCTCCTGCTTCTTCCCATTTTCAGGACATGTATAGTGGATTGGTGGGGCCCTTGGTCATCTGCAGAAAGGGCATCCTGGAGCCACATGGAGGACGGAATGACATGGACCGAGAATTTGCCTTGTTATTCTTGATCTTTGATGAGAACCAGTCTTGGTATCTGGATGAGAATGTGGCAACCCACGGGCCGCAGAAGACAGGCCATATTAACCTACAGGATGAAACTTTTTTGGAGAGTAATAAAATGCATGGTCTGTAGAAAATAACCTAACCCTCTTCCATAGAAGTCCCCACTAATTGTATAGGAGTATCTGATAGACCCATTACTAAGGGAGCATAATTCCTGAAAAGACATAAAGGGAGGAAGGTGGAAAAAGGACAAATTGGAAGAACTATCTCCTATTATTTTATATTTATATACATAAAGCAGATATCTGGTCTATAGTAGATTAAGTGCCCAGAAAGCAGGAAGCTGACTCTGTAAAGTTTCTGTGGTGACACTAGCACATTTGAACATATTACAAAAGAAAGAGGGACATTTATCACCCTTAGTGTATTCAGTGAGCTGGCTGCTGAGGATTCCTCTGCTTCAAAATCTTGAATTTAGTCTATCAAAATCGTATTATTTGTTAACTTACACTGTGGATCTGATATCTGCTTTTTCAATATAGACAAATGGACAGCTTGTCTTTTAGTCTATTTTTTGAAATAAAGTTCAATTTACAGATAGAGGAATTGGAGGAGAGAGCCTCAAAGAGAAACCCGCTTGCTTTATATTACATACAAGGAAAAGTTTTTTGATGCTTCAGTGGATTTTGGAAACACATTGTGCATGCAAGCCTTCCTTTGTACTAGAAATATGTATATCTCTTCAAAAACAAGAGAAAATTTCAAATAAGAGGAAGAACTTAAGTGCAGTGAAGTGGATAATGCGGTTTCTCACTATCCCTTCTAATGCAATATTTCTTTGATCGGAGCATAAGGTATAACACTGATAGTGACTCTAATGAAGTTCAAAGTAGTATTTTATTTTCACACAGATTCTAGTTATTTCTCCTTGATGCGTATATAAACAATTCACACTGGAACAGATGTTTCACAGACTACAAAGTGAACATTATGTCCTGTCAAATCAGAGAAATAGATTGTTCAGGACAAAAACGGAGTAAAGGCAGGTAGATTATGCTAGTGCAGGAGTTGGGCTAATACCCATTTCCACGTGCTTGTTTATGTTTATTCATTCACTGTCTTCATGCATCAATTGCTCTACCTGTCAGTCTGTCAGGTATTGGTTGAGCACTTTTTGAGTGATGACATTGGAGATCAAACATTAATTAATCCTGAGGTCTGAGGGAAAATAGACTATATCCTCCCTTCCCTTTCAGATTCATGAACCAGTTGAGAAACAGAAGGATGCTTGAGATCGAATGTGGGCTTACTGAGAAAGCTAATTGTGAAACTGAATTTAGTTCTTTAATTAAATGGGCTTGCTAATACTCTTTCTGTAATGGGTAGGTTTTCTACCTTGACACTGACATAGATGGCCGACATTAGCTCTCCTCCTTTTCAGGGGCAGAGTCTTTCCCACAATGAAATAGTAAATCTATTTGCAACCCTTTCTATGGCCAGATAGATTCAAGAGAGGGAAGATTCAGAAAAGGCTAAGTTGATTATGTTTCATTCCTTTCCTCAAATTCATAGTTTGGTGGGGGTAAAACAGAAATGGCCATAAATATTCCTTTTATTATTTTCCTTCTTGAGGTGTAGAGTGGTAATTACCTTCCCTTTCTGCGAACATGAGAAGCGGAGGAATATGTCCTGGGAATAGTCCCAGCAGTGTTAATTAACATGGCAATGAGTAGTTTATTGTTTTTAGAGTATAGGCTGTAGACTAGGAAGAGGCAGTTGATGAGGCTCATGCATTAATATCATTATTAATTCCAAAACTGTGACAAGTCTTTTTAAATATTTATTATAAGCTCAGGTGTCTGCTGAGTGTTTTGAGGGATATAAGGGAATGATAATACTGTACTGGAGGATAGATAGACTGGAAGATAACAAATGGAACAGAGATGAGAGCAGTTAGGGAGCTACTGCTATTATCACAGATGATAGGGGCTAACCCTAGGACAGTGGCAACAGAAAGTCAAAATGAGAGGTATAAGACTTTATATTCTCTTACAGCCATTAATGGGAAGCTCTATGCCAACCTCAAAGGTCTTACCATGTACCAAGGAGAACGAGTGGCCTGGTACATGCTAGCCATGGGCCAAGATATTGACCTGCACACTGTCCACTTCCATGCAGAGAGCTTCCTCTATCGGGTGAGCTGGAAAGAGGGCTGAGTCCCTCAGGGGTGATTAGAGGAGTGCTTTAACAACCACTTAGGAAGAAGAGAATAGCAAAGAATAAGATAATAATCAGTTTAAAGAAGCGAGGTCTTGTACTTGGAACACTGAGCTGGAGATTCTAGTTTGACTGTGTATACTGGTGTCACTTCTCTCTAGGCCTTAGATTTCCACTCTGATCCAGAAGAAACAAGTGGTTCATTAATGGGATAAGGAGATTGAAGAAATCAATGTAATTGGGTCTCAGTAAGGACTTGATACACAATGAGTCGTTATCCCAAGATCTAAGGATTTCTGAGTGTTGTCTCAGAATTTCTGAAAGTACTTAATCCATTATAAGAAGAATTTCATTTCAGGAGCTACATGGATAAACATATAGGTTTTGAAGAAGATTTAGTTTTAGGAGAAGGGGCAGAGTTGGAGGCATTGATATATAGAGATAAAGATCTAGAAATGCTGATAAAGGTGATGATATGAAGGATAAAATAATTTGAGTTTCATTGCTAAAGAAAATATGTGACTCTTTCCCAGAGGTCAAAGCTTAAGTCAAATTCCCCAGATCTCAGCCTGCTGAAAAGTATGGAAACACTAGTTTTTAGCCTCCTAGAAGTAGCTGCACTGTCTTCTCTTTAGGGATACGTTAAGAATAAGTCAGAGGAGAGAGACAGTACCCACGATTGATTTGGTTTGTGTGGGCAGCCTCATTGGGAAGATGGATAAGGTGGACTCTTTCAGCTGCTCCCTGGTCTGTGAATTGGAGTCCCATGTCCCCAATGTAGATTTCCAAGCCTTTTGGTCTTTATAAAACTGTTATGTGATCTCTATACCATTTACTTTCTCTTCACCCCAAATCTACCTTGCAGAATGGAGAAAGTTACCGGGCAGATGTGGTGGATCTGTTCCCAGGGACCTTTGAGGTTGTGGAGATGGTCGCCAGCAACCCCGGGACATGGCTGTTGCACTGCCACGTTGCCGACCATGTCCATGCCGGCATGGAGACCCTCTTTACTGTCTTGTCTCAAAGAGGTAAGGATGAACTACCCAAGCTGTCCCATCTTCTAACACTTGTGTAGCCAACTGAAACCAGATAATCCTAAAAAGTCTCACTTGCCCTTCTGATCCTAGAAAAACCAGAACTTAAGACAGAGCATATCCCCTAGGTTTTCTCCTATTCAATATATATTTCTTATTCTCCATTGTTCCCTTGCTTTGCCTCCTTCTAATTTCTTTGACACCTGTTAGCTCAAATCAGTTAAAACAGTCTAAAACTGTTTGGGTTCTGGGTCTTGTACAGATTTTCTTCCTTTGAAATATATTTATTTTGTATGTAAATTTATTATTTAGAATTAATTAGGGTCGCTGACTATTTCAAGGAGCGTTGCTAATGAATCCAGTTTATAAAAATAGGAAGAAATATAATTCTAATAATCACCCCTTAATCGATTTTCTTTGTGGGGATTGTGAAAGGCCTGGAACAAGTCTGACTAAGGCTGGAGAGAAATATTGGCCTTTGATTACAGCTTATCACAGACAGAGTTGCTACCAAGAGTAAAACACCGTTTTTTAATTTTTTTTTAATATGGAAAGGGAATAGCTGGGGTAGTTTCTTTACCAATAAATATTTGTTAGTCACCAAGAATGTAGGCAATGTTGGGTTCTATGCTTTTAGGCCATTAAAGGGTTAAGTTTCTCACTTCTTTTTTCTTTTAAGATTTTATTTTTAGAGAGAAAGGAAGGGAAGGAGAAAGAGGGGGAGAGAAACATCAGTGTGAACATCAGTTGGTTGCCTCTCACATGCCCACAGTTGGAGACCTGGCCCACCACCCAGGCATGTGCCCGAACTGGGAACGGAACCAGTGATCTTTTGGTCTGCAGAAGGGCACCCACCCACTGAGCCATACCAATCAGGGCTAATTCTCTCACTGTTTAAGCCTCTTGACCTGACTCCAGCTCTCAGCATTATTCCCCTCCCAAGAGACCATATAAAATCTCCTGGAGCCCACAGGAATTCAGGAATTTTTTTCCCCTGTGCTCTCTTTTGTTTTTTTTTAAGTGCCATATGGTTTTGAAAAGTGGCGGTATTCAGGTAGATATTCTTGATTGCCAGCCATGCCACTCTTGTTGCAGGGATAGAAAGTGGAAGAAAATCTTCAGGCATTCAAACAGACTTAGCAAACCAGGGTAGGGATTACAGCTCTGCTTTTTATCCTTGGCACGGGGGGTTGGGGGGAGGAAATAATTGTACATTATGATTTCAGGTATGTTTGAGAAGCTTTGTTCTCTGCTAACCCATATGACTATAATGTGGCTTCTATGTACTACTTTATTACTATTTCCCACCACCAAGATAAGCAGACAATTCTTTGTTGTGTTCTATCAGTCCATAGAACCAAAGTCAAGTGATGAATTGATGTGTCATCAAAATACCATAGATCTAACATAACAGGTTGTCTCCATGTATAATAATGGTTTACCTCAAATATGTACCATCTAATAGATAAGGGACTATCTCAATTCACATGATCAAGGAACTTCCATGAACAAGGATAGCTCATAGCTCTCTATGAAAATAAGCCAGCCCATGAATCTACTTGCCTTTTTAAAAAATATCCCACTATGGCCAAATTCAATATTACTCTAACCATGTATGTGTTGAAAACAGGGAAGAAAGAATCTATTGTTGGAAGAAGGTTCCTGGTGAGAAAGCATGAGATTAAAACCAGAGCTAAAAAAAAAAAACAAAAAAAAAAACAGAGCTAAAATGAAAGATTAGACTGGAGTAAGGTTCTTGTTTCATCTAAAACAGTGGTTCTCAACCTTCCTAATGCTGCAACCCTTTAATACAGCTCCTCATGTTGTGGTGACCCCCAACCATAAAGTTATTTTTGTTGCTACTTCATAGCTGTAATTTTGCTACTGTTATGAATCGTAATGTAAATATCTGATAGGCAGGATGTATTTTCATTGTTACAAATGGAACATAATTAAAGCATAGTGATGAATCACAAAAACAATATATAATTATATATGTGTTTTCTGATGGTCTTAGGTGACCCCTGTGAAAGGGTCGTTCAACCACCAAAGGGGTCGCGACCCACAGGTTGAGAACTGCTGACCTAAAAGAAGAGAGACAGTTCTGGCTGATGTGGTTCAGTGGATTGAGCACTGCCCTATGAACCAAAGGGTTGCTGGTTCAATTCCTGGTCAGGGCACGTGCCTGGGTTGCAGGCCAGGTCCCCAGTTGGGGGTGCACGAGAGGCAACCACACATTGATGTTTTTCTCTTCCTTTCTCCCTCTCTTCCCCTCTCTCTAAAAATAAATAAATAAAATCTTTAAAAAAATAAAAGAAGAGAGACAATAGAAAATAAAAAGATCAATGTGTAGGTTTGGGTGAGGTGCTTTACAGAAAGGTAGAATATTTCTCTCTTATGGTCTCTTTTCCATCTGTGGTAGAGGAGATAGAGTCATCTGCTGAGAGTGAAAGATAGGTGGTTGGTTAAGGAGCTTGAGGAGAGTGGCCAAATGTTTGAAATAATCACTCTGGGAAATGGGAAATAAAAGTTTACTCTGAGTAATGAGAAATTAATTAATTATTGTCAGGCAGCTGTGAGGGCTTAAAGTTGGGCACTAAGAACACTAATCTTTATACTTGTGTGATTTTTCACCACCAGCATTTAGCATACCAAATAAAATACAGGACCACTATAATTACTGTTTTTTTTTTTTTTTTTTTTTTTTTTTTGTAGATAATTATAGCACTCCTGGTAAGTTTGTAGTTGAGGTGACAGAACATGGAGTCTAGCCTGACCAAGACTGGAAGAAAAGATAGGATGAAGCTGTAAGGTTAGGGGAAAAAAATGGAAGAGTCCAGGAGCTAGAGGTCTTCATGAAAAGGAAGTAACAAGTAAAATGGAATAAATAGTATTAGAATAAAATAAAAGGCTAGAGGCTGTTGTTAAATTTTGGATTTCTAAGATGGAGCAGTTCTACATAAAAGGTCCAGTGTGACAATGGGAGTAATTAATAGAATTGAAGTAGATATAAAAAAGTTGTTAGAGTTAAGAGGTCCAGGAACAGTGAGACTTGAGTGTTGGATTATGGGTCAACACCCATGGTGAGAACTGAGGAAGAGTAAGAGAAAGCCAGGTATCAAAGACTTCCATGAATAAAAAGAACTGCTAGGTAACAATGACAAGAAGTAGTTGTGGTTTTTCTAGATAAATAAAATGAAACTCAAACAAGATAGATCTTTAAAAAAGGAGAGGAACAAGAACCTCAAAGCACTATTGAGGGTATGTAAAGGAACCATAGTCCTTAGAGAAGAACTCAGCCTCATTAAAGCAAGAAGAGGAAGAAGTATTCTTAGGCTAGGTCGAATATGTATGGATGTAGTTTGAATATGTAGGGACTTCCTGAAGGGAGGGTGGAAACGGTGGCAAAGAGAGCAGTAATGGGGATAGAGGAAGTGTCAATAAATACATAAGTAATGCAGAGGGATGGCTTACCTTTTGGTCTCCAAAGAGCCTATGTATGCTTTTGCTCAAATTTTGTGTCACTATTCAAAATCAAATTTACATACCAATATTGACTTTGACCATAAGTTAGTTAATTCCACTTCATTTTTGGTTAATATATCACAGAGATTCCTCCAACCAGTGCCAACTTCCCATAGTGAGGCCGTGGATTGATAGTAAGAAAATAGGACTAACCTCTTGTCTTTTTTTCTCTCTAGAACACTTAAGCATTATTACCACCATCACCAACGAGATTGGAAAAGGTAGGAAGAGTGATGCGCAGACTAAGCAGTTACACACTGTGCATTTTTGGGAAGGTGTGGTGTCTAAAATATGGGATTCACATGGCTAAAAGATGGACCAAAATGCTAACAGAAAGCATTCTGATATATCTGCAAGACTTCAGAAGAATTCCAGGTTCAGCTTCCCTCAGTAGGCTTATTCTCTCTGGTCCTACCCACAATGTCCTGAGTTGAAGGCTGATATCTTAGCTTCCCACCTAATGTGCGGGTGGCAAGAAAATTCAAGGTCTTGCTGGGTTGGGCATGAAGACATGAATTCCCACAAGGACAATGTGAAACTAGAATAAATACCATGGAGTCTGCATCAGGTATTTTTATTCTTGAATCTATGGAATATCAAATAATTGACTCTAGAACCAGCCATTCCTTCTCCTCCAGAAAATACAGATTTTTGTCCTATGTAGCCTATGTGCAAATAGTTCTTTCATTCTCCACCCCATTTGTACCCAAACTAAGACTCAGAAATATTCAAAAAGTTATGAGAGCTAGAAGGAACATTAGAGATTATTAGTTTTTTCTGGAGGTTTTTCAGCTGTGTTTGGAACACTCCTAATGATCTGACTATGTATCTTATTATCTAACAACCAGGACATTAGGGTATATCCTGAAGGGGTTGTGAAGAGGTAAGGTGAGACTGAGAGAATGGAGCACCATACATACATATGTATGTACTTCATCTGTCTCACTTCTGTGAGAACATACATTCATCCAGTTAAACATTCATTGAACAGGTTCTGAGTGTCAGGGGCACCAAAAAGTAAGACATAGATGCTACCTTCCAGGAAATTTGTGTCTAAAAATGGAATTAGACAGAGAAACAATAACTGCAGTATTAGATATTATATGTTGTTTAAAAAAAGGCAAACAGTAATAACAGCTATCAATTACTGTGCATTTGCTATCTTCCAGGTGCTGTGCTAAATATTTATAAATAATGACTCACTTAAACCTCACAATAAACTTCTGAGCTAAGTATGGTTATTATCCCCCTTTTAAAATAGAGGTGGCTGAAGTGCAGAAATGAAGGAGGATTAGGTACCTTGGGCCAAGCAAGTAAATCGTTGGAGTATAAACAGTGCAGATACTTTGAGAACACAGAAGAAGAGCATTAACTGTCAAACTGAATTGATGAAAGCTTTACAGAGACACGTAAGATTTAAACTGGGGATAGAAAGGTGAGGAGGAAGAAAGAGTGTTCAGGCAAAAGGAGCAGCATGAGAAAGTCTTGGAGGCCTGAAAGATGATCAACTATTCTGGGGAACAAAGAATGAGTTGCTACAGCCTGATTGTGAGAGCGCAACTCCCTGGCTTGAGTCTGAGCTTTACTCACTAGGTCAATTGGAGATCATTAAAAGTTTGCATGCCAGGAACTCAGACAATTAACTATTTCACCTGAAAGATCAATGTGACATCAGTGTTATCATCACTCAAAGAGTTGAGAGACAAGACAGCAGAATGGCAGCATGTTGTCATGGTCCAGTGATCAAAGTGAACATTGATGAACTAGACCATTGAGTCAAACCTTCTTCCCTGGAGTTTTTACTGATTGTTCTTAATTCTACCATCTGGAACCATGAAAACCAAATCCAGTTTGTTTTTTATGTTATAGCCCTTGATATATTTCTTCAAGTATATCAAGGCTCTTCCCACTCTGAGTCTTAGCTCTTTCCGTAGGGGGATCGTGGCCTCAATGATTAATAAGTACTTTATCAGCTGTGACATCTTGTTGTTCCAAGTCACTGTAACCTCTGAATCTGTTTTCATCAGCTGGTATTTTGAAGGATAGGACCAGTGCCTCTGTTGTGTTTGGATAGAGTTGTTTCTTCTCTTCCAGGAGTAGATTGCAAGTGCCCCTTTAGAGTACACTGCATCCCAGGGTAACCATTTCCCTCTTGTTTCATTTCAACAGCAATCTCCAGAGACTTTACAGAAGACAATGTGAGGATGCTGGGCATGCAGATCCCCATAAAGGATATCGAGATTCTGGCTGCTGTCTTAATTGCCACAGGTGTCATTCTCCTGCTCATTGCTCTGGCTCTTGGTGGTGTGGTCTGGTACCAACACCGTCAAAAAAAGCTACGACGCAACAGGAGGTCGATCCTGGATGACAGCTTTAAGCTTCTGTCCCTCAAGAACTAACAGCTGGATCTTGGAACTGCACATCTGGAATGATTTCTCAGAAGGCCATGGACCAGCAGCTGACCCCACTGTAAAAAGGGCATGGGTGGTAGGCAGACAGAGGAGGGAATCAAGCTTGTCTGGGTTTTTTTTTCCACTTATTTATTTACATAGAAATGCTATACATCCTCTTTTCCTTTAACTTTCATTGTTCTAGTTGAGAACCAGTGGCTAGGTGAGTCCCCTAGCATTATACATCACATATTTCCATGGCTAGATTATATCACTCACTGACAGTTGGAAGATGTGGAAATTCCTAAAAACTGATCCTTCTCATAAAGTACATACCAGGAGTAAAACATATTGCATAGGTTTCTACTGCTTTCCAGAACCTGGGTAAATTCACTCTGAACCAAGGTTAAGTGAGCTATGAAGATAATCTACATCTAAACTAAGGACTAAAAACATGGACACAATGAAGAAATGGGTGGGCTAAGGTTTTGAGATTCACATTGTATTCTGATCCTCCTTGGAAGGGACCTATTTTGGAAAAGTGGGTGGATGGTTGCCATGAGCAACTTTAAATTCTGAACCCAGAGGCTCCTCAGGAAGTCAGTCCTCAAAATTTCTGGCACGATCACACTGAAGAGAATGTTGAGTGTCTTCTTCATATTTTAAGCAGAAATTCCTGTACATTAAAGAACTTGTTAGAATACTGTAGGAACGAACTTGCTGATTTTGATGGTTCCTCTGGCCTCTGGAAGGTTGTGACTGATTGAAACAAAGGCCACTCAGTGGTGGGGGTAGGAGTGGGCATAGATGGGTCTTCCTATCCTTTGTGTATCCTGTAAGCTTGTGTTTTGGAAATTTAAAAAAAAACTGTCCCAGAAGAAGCTTCAAAGTCAGAATGGTGGTTACCATCTTTTGGCCCATAGGTGCCAAAAGTTTTCTGAATGCCAAGAAATGTTGCCAGAGGAAAATAGAGAGCTGAGACCAGGCTTGAACCTTTCCACTGGGCAAGGAAAGGTGGATACAGATGTCATGGGCTCTTTTGGTAGTTGGGAGCACAAGAGGTAGCCTTGAAATTCGGGGGTCCTCTTTAAAACATAGTCTTTCCATCTGGCACATTAAAGCACTATTTGTTTGTCACCTGCAAGTTCAAGCCTATTTGAAACCCTGGTAAGAGAGCACAGACAAGAGAGCAGGAATGGTATAAGATGGCCCACCGTCACTACAATACACATATTAACATTTTATATGGCAAGTGGAAAACATAAGGGGGCCTCAGAGACAATGAAGATGATACCTGAAATACACAGTGTTTTACACTTTACAAAGCATCTAATACCTAATACCTTCTTGAGTTCTATATGGGTGCTATTTTGTTTTACATTTTTTAAGTATATTTTATTGATTATGTTGTTACAGTAGTTCCAATTTTTCCCCTTTGCTCCTCTCTGCCCAGTACCTCCCTTCCCTCCAGTAATCCCACCCCCCTTAGTTCATGTTCATGGGTCGTGCATATAAGATCTTTGGCTTCACCCTTTCCTATATTATTCCTAACGTTCCGTGTCTATTTTGTATGAACCAATTATGCTTCTTAGTCCCTGCACCATTTCCTCATATCCTCCCTCCCCCTTCCCACCTGATAACCCTCCAAATGATCCCCATACCTATGATTCTGTTCCTATTCTGGTTTGCTTAGTTGGATTTTGTTTTTATTTTTTAGATTCAGTTGTTGACAGTTGTGAGTTTCTTGTCATTTTAGTGTTCGTAGTTTTGATCTTCTTTTTCTTAAGTATGCCCCTTTGACATTTCATATAATAATGGCTTGGTGATGATGAACTCCTTTAGCTTCACCTTGTCTGGGAAGCACTTCATCTGCCCTTTCATTCCAAATGATAGCTTTGCTGGATAGAGTAATCTTGGTTGTAGGTTGCTTTCCATTACATTGAATACTGCTTGCCAGTCCCTTCCTGCCTGCAAAGTGTCCTCTGAGAAATCAGCTGATAGTTCTATAGGCAGCCCCCTGTAAGCAACTCTCTACCTCTCTCTTGCTACCCTCAGGACTCTGTCTTTATCTTTCACCTTTGGCATCTCAGTCATGATGCGTCCTGGTGTGGTCCCCTTTGGGTCCAGCTCGCCTGGGACCCTCCGTGCTTCCTGGACCTGTATGTCCATCTCCTTTGCAATATTTGGGAAGCTTTCCTCATTTTTTTCAATTCTTGCTTTCTCATTCTGCACTGGTTGGCTGTTTTTTTCTTCCTTATGTTCCAAATCATTGATTTGAACCCCAGTTTCCTTCCCTTCACCATTGATTTTCTGTGGATTTTCCTTCGTTTCATTTAGCATAGCCTTTACTTCTCTTATGCGTTTGTCATACTCAAGCATATCTGTCAAGCCTGTGAGCATCTTTATCACCAGTGTTTTGAATTCTGCGTCTGTTAGGTTGTCTATCTCCTCATCTGTTAGGTTGCCTATCTCATCGTCACTTAGTTCTCCCACTGGAACTGTGATCTGTTTCCCCTTTTGGGCTATACTTCTCTGTCTCCTCATTCTGACAGTTTCCTGTATTTGTTTGCCTCCGCATCCCAGGTAGAGCTGTTACTCCTGTTACCTTATAAGGGGCAGAGTCTTAGGGATTCATCAGTACAGTGTGACCTGTTTCACCACGTTGTGGTGCTGTATGTGGGAGAGGGGTCCGAGAGGGAACAATGCCACCTGCCCAGCACTGGCCCCTTTCCAGGCACCTCTCCCACTTCCACAGCGGACTGGTGCCCCTCTAGCTGCTGCTCTGGCTGTCGTTCCCAGAGTGGGTGGGTCTGCGGACATTCTAGGACTGTGGGGGCCCTTTAAACAAGCAGACTCTGCTGAGACCGGCAGTTTCTGCATTCATCCTAACCCGCACTGGTTTGCACAGTCAGAAGCAATGAGGCTTGATTTTCCATGGTGCTGGGACCGTGGGCTGTGAGGTCCGGTGAGGAGCTGGGAATGCTCCCCAGGTGTCCCTCCTGACTTTTTAAAATGTGTGACTGCACTTTTTGCCGGCCTGCTGCTGCCACCACCACTGCTGCTGCTGCTGCCTCCACCACCACACCAGTCCTCTCTGCCCTGGCTCCACCCCTCCTACCTGTCTGGATAAGTATTTCTTCTTTATATATTGATTCGCTGGACTTTTATGTAGTTTGATTTTCTGGAACTTCTAGTTGTTTCTAGTTTTGAGGTAGTTGTATTCCTTCTTAGTTGTGGAGGGAGATGCAGCATGTCTGTCTATGCCTCCATCTTGGCCATAAGTCTCCGTTTTACATTTGAATAAAGAATCAGAGAGAGTAAGTGATTTTACCTAAGGACATTCAGCTATAAGTTCAGCAGGGATTCAAGCCTTCATCTATTTGACTCCAAATACCTGTTCCATTCTCCTAAAATATGGAAACCTCCACTAATCACCATCCTTTGTGCCCATATTAACTCCAACTTTCCTATCTTGTAACGCAATCTGTCTGGATAGTTAGCAATCCCTTGCACATCAAATATAGAAACCCACAAGCCTGGTGTTCAGTTGCCATATCATGTTGAAGTTTTAAGGGGAAAGTGCAGGCCAGAGCCTATCATTCATCTTAGTTTATAGTGGTCAGTGACTTCCTGAAGAGCTTTACTGGAAATCTCAGAAACATAGCAGGAGCTGGAGGTAGGGGAAGGTTTGGATTGCTAGTTATAAAATCAGCTCTTCAACTTTTTAAGCCATTGCATAATCAATGTACTAACAGCAGAACTATTTTGGCCTGTTATTAATGTGGAGGTTTTTGAAAACTCAGTGCACTCCGGGGACTCCAGTCAATAATAGTTATAACTTGCATTCAACTGCGAGGTTGTTAGCTTGGTCATGAATCTGAGACAAGGAGATGTAAGTGAGGCAGGGCTAAATTTAATCTGAGTATGTAATATTGGGTGGTGGTACTCCAACTTGGTCTGTAGCTGTCCAGTGGGTATGCTGGACCTAAGATTTGCTGGGTGGTGTAGGCCAAGGTCATTCTCCACCTTTGTTTTGCCCAATGCACCCTACCTGAGCTATAAGGCAATCTGAGGTGGCTGCTACTTGTGCTGGGCTTGGAGATTCCCAGGAGAAGCCAAGCTGTGAATCTAAGCTGGCTGCTGCTAGTGCCAGTCCTGGGGCTCACTGAAGCCAGCTGTTGCTTGTTTGATAGGATTTAGGAAGCCGTGAAGCATGAGCCAAGACAAGCCATTCATATGGAAAAGCAGCTTCGGTGGACCCATAAGTTGGGTGAGACAGAGTCTCTCGGGATCTCCAAGGTGGGTCAAACAGTGTTAGCCAGATTGATGGAGTCTCAGATATGGCATCAGCTTGCCGACTCTGCCTCGATGGATGTGCTTTCTTTAATTCTGTAGTAGTTACACTTCCACTCAACTCAATTTATGATGGGTCTGAGTGATGATTATTATATATTTAGTAGTAATTTTGATGCAGTTGTGTGAAGAGGTAAGCCATGTCTGTCTATGCTACCATCTTGACCAGAAATTCCCATAAAACACACATTGAAAAAAAAAAAAAAAAACAAACACATTCATTAAGATATGTCCTGTCCTGGCTGCTGTGCCTCAGTGGATTGAGTGCTGGCCTGTGAGCCAAAGGTCTCTGGTTTGATTCCCAGTCAGGGCACATGCCTGGGTTGTGGGCCAGGTCCCCAGTTGGAGGTGGCACAAGAGGCAACCACACATTTTTCTCTCTAAAAGTAAATAAATAGAATCTTTAAAAAAAGATAGGTCCTATACTGAACCTAAAAAGAAACATCAACAAATTTACCATGGGCATGGACTGGGGGAGGGGGTTGCTGGGCAGAGGCGAGCAAAGGGGAAAAAATTGGAACTATTGTAACAATATAATCAATAAAATATACTTAAAAAAACAAACATTTAAAATAATTAAGTTATACATACAATGTGTGTTCTCTGATGACAATGGAACCAAACTAGAAAGTAATAATAGACAACAAGAAAATATCTAAACATTCAGATTTTAAATAATGCATTTTTACATAACCCATGTTTCAAAGATGTCTCAAAAGAAATTAAAAAATAGAATTGATTGAAAATGAAAACAAAGCATTTCAAAATTTGTGGGATGCAACTCTAGATAGGAGTGCTAGGAGGAAAATGTATAGAACTAAAATGCATTAAAATATAGAAAATGTGTTAAGTTAATAAAATAAGTTCCTACCTAAAGAAACTATAAGCAAAAGAGAAAATAAACCCAAAGCAAGCAGAAGGAAGGGCAGCATACAGATAAGAGCCAAAATCAATAAAACTCAAGGCAGGAAAATAATAGAGTAAACAGATGAAGCAAAAAACTGGTTCTTAAAAAATCAATAAAAATAAAGTGAAGTTGATAAAACTAACAAAACTGACAAAGATAAAAACAGACAAGATACAAAACACCATTGTCAGAATTGAAATGGGTTACCATTGCAAATCCTGCATCCATGGAAGGTGACATTATTAAAATGAAAACACAGGTCATTCCACCTCAGTCTTCCTCCCAAGAAGACCAAATAGAAACAATCCATTGACGAGACACCACTGGAAAATCCCAGAACATGGAAGTGAGGCAGAAACAGCACAATGGACCAAAGAGATGGAGAAGGATTGGACTAGAAGGGTAAAAAGAGTAGTTTTACTTTGACCATATCACCTCCTCTCCAGGCTGGAACAACACCACACTGAGAGGGACCCTCTAGGTCTACGTTTTTTTTTGTGATGGGAAAAGAAAGCCCAAGGTAAACATCTAGCTACCCAAGATTTCGGAGATTCTTCCCAGAAGGCCCACTCATCTCTGGCCTCATGGAGATCACCGAGGAATCTGTGGGGCTCAACCACCAGGGATCAGTTAAAATAAAGAAGGGGTGGGGTTTTCAGCAACCAGCTCTTCCATTTTGGTATACTATATTAGTGCTTGCAGCAACACTCTAACAAGATTCAAGCCAGAAGTTCTGTCCAACTGCAGGGCTAAGGGGTGGTGGCCCTATCTGGCCAGTGAGCCTGGTTGGCAGTTATGCCTGAATTATATACCTGGAATACTGGCCATGGAGCCTATTCTACAGCCTCTCCTAGGCAGGAAAGCAAACTCACAGCTTTGCCTAACTGCTGCATCCTGCCTGGCTGGAGAACCTGAGTAATCAAGGAGCCCATCTTTTAGCCCCGCTCATACTGGGAAGCAAACCAACAGCTCTCCTCAACTGTTGAGCATAGTCTCTGGCTCTGTATAACCATGGAACCTAAACAGAGACCCTGTGCATCCTTCAAGTCCTATTTTTAGTCTTGTTCACCTACAGTCCTGTTTGCTTACTAAACACAGCATGAAACAGGGCCCAACCAAAGGTGATTACAGAGCCCAGCTAATGGCCACACTTGACTACAGAGCCCAGCAGGCCCACCCAATCATAGAATTCAGCCAGTGGTATGTTTCACAGAAAACAGGTAGTGGTCTCACTATACTAGGTACACTAATAGCAAGCTATGTCTGCCTGTGAATGCTACCAGTTGACTCATGCAGTAAGCAAGCAGAGCTGACTAGTGCAGTTCTTCCCCTGCTGAAGTAAACCTGTAAATTCTGGAATAGGAGACTACTTACTTAAATATGCAAATACAAAAGCAAGGATACAAGGATCACAAAGAATCAAGTAAAAATGACACCACTGATGGAAATTAATAAAGCTTCCATAATGGAGCCTAAAGAAATGGAGGTCTAAAAATGCATAAATAAAATGAGAAAATTAACAAAGAAATAGAAACCATAGAGATCATAGAGCTGAAAAGTACAATACATGTGCTGAAGAATTCAATAGAAGGCTTTAAGAGCAGACATAACAAAGCTGAAAACAGAATTAGTGAACTTGAATATAGATCATTTGATGTTATGCGGGTTAAAGAAGCAAATAAAAAAAATAGAAGCATGAAGAAAGCTTATAGGTCTGATGGGATACCATGAAGACAAACAAAATATACATCACTAAAATCACGAAGGAGAGGAGAAAAAAAGTAAAAGGACAGAAAGTCAATTTAAAGCAATAGTGTCTGAAAACTTTCCAAACATGGAGAGACAAAAGAACATCCAGATTCATGAGGCACGAATGACTCCAAATTGGTTGGACTAGAAAAGAGTTATGCCAAGACACATCATAAATTGTCAAAGGTAGAAGATAAAGAGAGAGTTTTAAAGCAGCAAGAGAAAAATGACTTGTCACATACAAAGGAACCTCATAAGACCATTAGTGAATTTCTTAGCAGAAACATTGCAGGCCAAGAGAGAGTGGGATGATATATTCAAAATATTTTAAGAAAAACTGTCAGCCAGGAATATGGCAAGTCTCTCCTTTAGAAATTAAGGTGAGACAAAGACTTTTCAAAAAACAACAGATGCCAAGATAATTCATCATCACTAGAGTTGCCTTACAATAAATACAGGACCAAGAGATGCAGTGCCATCACCGCCTGGCACCCAAGGCTGACCTTGGGCAAGTTATTTAACTTCCTTGTGCCTCATTCCCCACCTACCGCCAAGGCTCACTGGTACTTGGGCTGCATGACTGACAGCCAGAGACAGGCCTTTGTTTGTATCCCATGACATTTCCTTGGGCTTGGGAAAAACACCAGGCTTTCTTTCAAGCTAACCCATCTCTTTCCTGACTTTATACAGGCCCGCATTCTTATTTGATCTGATCTTTTCCCTAGATTTTCCCAAGTTTGTCTCCTCTCCTTTATGGTCACCATCTTGGCTTCTACTGTGCATGCATGTAGTAAAAGGACTTCCTCTGCACCATTTCTCCCTCCCCCATGAGTAGGGCAGATTGTAAAGTGTCTTTCCTGCCTACTCAGTTCCTAAAGTGACTACAGAACTGTCTTTTCCTAGTTAATCCAGCTGGTTCCATTTTCTCCCTTCCTTTTTGTTAATATCTAATTAATTTCCTACCACAGCATCCTCAACATTCCTATTTACTCTTCTCTTATCAAGCTCTCATTTATCTGTATTGCCGAATTAAAGCCAGACTCCAGATATGAACCAAGAGGTACATAGTACAGAAGGGTTATTGCCCTCTCTAGTGGCAACTCTTTCCCATTAGTATTGCCTAAGAAAATATTAGCCCTTTTAGCAAGTGTGCCACTCTTGGCTCATAGCAGGTTTTGCAGCCAACCAAAATCCCAAGGTATGTTTCACATAAGTATCTTGACCATTAGCCACACCTTGACCATCTGTACTTGTGTAGCTGATTGTTTTTAAATTGAAGAACAGGATTTCATATTTCTTCTTATTCAATTTTATATTGTCAGAATGAGTCAATTCTTTCAGTCTAGATCTCTTTGGATCCTAATTTTGTCATCCCTTAGTTTAGCTCTCCCTCCCGAGCTTTGTGTTAGATGTAAATTTGATCAAAGAACCTTCGGTGTATTCATCCAAATAATTGATAAAAATTGTGGTTAGATTACGCTTGAGTCTAAACTGTGTGCCACTTAGCAAGTCATGAATCAACACCCTTTGGTGTTCACCACAGGCATATGAATCCACCAAAATGGGCCACTGTCCAATCCACTTGGCTTTTGAGTTTGCCCACTAGTATTTTGTTAAATACTTTTCTGAACTCAGGAGTTCCTAAAGAGTTCATCATTCCTCTTATTTATCAGTATAGAAACTTCATCCACAAGGAAAATTTCATTTGCTGGCATGGCTTACTCCTAGTGAAAACATTTGAGTCTCCAGTGATTACTGATTTTCCAAGTGCTGACAAACCATCTGTTTAATAATAAGTTTTGGGATTTTTCAGGCAACTGATATCAAATTCACTGAGCTTTAGCTTCTGAAATGATGATTTTCCCACTTTAGAAAACAGAAATAAAAGTTGCCAAGCTTCAGTCATTTGGCACCTCTTCTATTTTCCATAGTTTCTCAAAGATGACCAATTATCATGCCAAGATTGTTTTTTAAGTTCATTGAATGTCATGGTGATATGATTCATAAAATTGTAAAATGTTAGAGTCAAAAGGAGCTTAAAAGATTATTTGGTTAAAGCTCCCCATTGTACACGAGGTGGAACTAAGAGGGAAACAGAACATGCATTAGATAAGAAAGTTAGAGACCAAGCTTTATTCCTATTCCACAGAAAGCTGAGGTAGAGAGAATGAAGATACATTTCCCTAAAGCCACTATTTTCCTGAGGGCATTTATTTACCATTTTGAGTAAAGTCTCACTAAAATTCAGGCCTGGGAAGATTGGAGGTAAGATTGGGATGTGGGTAGAAACTTAGGGCAAGCATGAGTTTTTCACTCTTTCTCAGTAGTGTGATGTAGTACCATATGATATCACTGAATACAGGAAACTAAGGAACAACACAAACAAATGAACTAAATAGAACAAGGAACAGAATAATAGTCATTAGTGGGGAGGGGGAAAGGGGGATGGAGAGAAGGGGGGTAAGTAAGGGAAGGGTTTAATCAATGAACATGTATAAATGACTCATGGATATGGACAATGGGGGTGGGGGATATGATTGTGGGAGAAGGGGTGGGCTGGGTGGAGGGGAGCAATGGTGGAAAAAATGGGACAACTGTAATTGAAAAACCAAAAAATAAAATTAAAAAAAAAAAGAAGAAGAAGAGCCCTGGCTTGAGAGTCAAGAGTGCTGGCTCTTAATTCCTGTTCTATAAAGAACCTCCTGTGTGACATTTTAGCAGGTCATTTGTCCTCTCTGGGGATAAATATTCTCACCTTTAAGGTTCCTTCAGATTATGCTTCTGTCCATCATTCACTCAACAAATATTTATTGAACATCTATTTTGTGTTAGGCTCTATGCTAGGTCACCTCAGTACAGATGAATTTCTGAGATGAGTTTTACCGTGCAAAGGAGAGGTACATTGTTATGGATGGAACAAAGATGGGGTAGGATGGTAGGAAAGAAGGTCCTCTTCACAAGAGTTTGCTAAGGCAGATAGGCTCCTGAATAAGGCCCACAGTGGAAATGCTACAAAAACATGCCAGAGAAGGAAGTACAATAAAAAATAAGGAAGGTACTGTGGAGAGAGGATGAAACAGAGATCAAGAGGATCACTTGGCTTTTCCACAGTCTTAAAGTCTCAGCCCTGAGTAAATCAGTCTTTCCATCTTTTCTTTCCTCCCCTGCCCTCCTCTTTCATTTCATCACTGTATCAGGCGTCTCCATTTAGTTACCTCCACTGGGATTGAGATCCATACCCCACAGTTAAAACATCTGCTGCTCTTGCCTCCGCCTATCAGAAAACCCAGGAAGATGACAGTACCTGGTGGTATAAACACATCCATTTTCTTTCTTTTCTTCCCCCCAGGTAGGGTGCCTAAACATAGCCTTGATTGCAGGGTGAAAAGAAGGCAGACAGATGGAAGGCAGAACAGCCCAAGCAGAAATCTAATTGGCCTCAGGAGTGGGCAGCACCAAGGGTTTATCCATCCTCTCTTCATGTGCACCAATTCCACTGGCAGCAGCTAAGCCTGCTTGTCCAGGACTAATAGGAGGAATTTCTTTCCTACCCTTTTCAGGTGAGTGGAACAGTATAGCATCTGAGAAACAAAATAGATAGTGCTCGGCACCTCACAAAGCACCTTCATATCTGTTATCTCATTTCATTCTTTTAATATTTCTGGCAGGGATGCAGGGCAGGGAATTTCAACTTCTTTTTTTGCAATAGGTTGAGCAAGGGTCAAAGAGTGGAAGGAATTTGGCTAAGGCCACATAGCTGTAAGTTAGTAACAGAGAACCAAGTTCCCTGAAATTGATCTGGTATTCCGAACTTTATGCTATGCTGCTTTGGAGAAACTGCATCCATATTTTCTAAATGTGGAGGCTCATCTCCTTCCATTGATAGTGAAAGAGTTAAGAATACAGACTTTGGAGCTAGATTGCCTGAGCTGATATCTGATCTCTACCACTTACCAGGTTTGTGATTTTAGGCAAAATATTTAATCTGTGCTAAATTTAATAGATTAGGTTAATCTGTGCTTCGATTTTCTCATCTATAAAATACGGATACAAAAGTATCTTTCTTAGTACTTTTGTGAGGATTCGGTTAATTAAGCCATTATGTGTAAAATACTTAGACCAGTGCTTACTTTGCTCATGCTAAACCCTATATAAAATAAATAAAATGATAAATATCTCACTGAATGGCCTTCCATTCGCAAGTTTTCAGAATCATAATGGACTACTTTCTGTTCTTAAATCCCCTTATATAATAACTTTCCAAATGTGATTAAATGAGCAACAAGGTTTTATGGCAAGTGCACTAGACCTGGAACTTAGACATACAAGTTTGAATGTTGTTCTAACTACTTATTTGTTATAAAACCAAAGGCAAAAATCACTTTCCAAATCTGTTCAACTTTTTCTTCTGTATAATGAGAACTGCAATAGTATAAAACCTGACATGGGAGAAGATGTAAATTCTACATAGACAGGAGTTTGTGACTCTTTTGTTCACTGATATATTTCAGCACCTGGAAAAGTGTCTGACAGTAAATGGTGGGAAATTCATAAATATTTATTAAATAAATATATTCATGGGGGGTAGTCATAGACCAGATGAAATAGTATATGTAGACATCTTGTAAATGGACATAGAAGTTCTTCTAAATAGTAAGATATCAGACATATTTAAGGGGTTATTTAAATTTTCCGTTGGTGACCATTGCTTCTGTCTGTCCTCTTCTTCCCAGTCTCATGTCTCTCTTGTTCTGTTCCTCTACCTTATTTCAGTCCAAATGGATTACTTGCTATTTTCTGAACATGGCCTTCATTTACCCCTGGTATTCTACATTACCTAAAATACCCTTCCTACAACACTCTCTCAAGATACAAAAGATTAAATGAACCTAGTTGATTGTTCCAGGGGTCAATTCAACCCCGTCCTCTAGTTTTGTTACAGGAAAACTCACAACCTAACTATGACAGATAATGGTTTTTTTTTTTTTGTTTGCTATTGTTGAAAAGCATCCAATCCACTCTTCTATAAGAATAGCCATATTAGTGTGTGACTGGCATTTGACTTATATTGTCTCGTCTTCATAACAAACTCTATGGAATATGTATCACAGAGGCATGGATACATGGAACAGACTGACAGCTGAGGGCAGGAGGGTTGATAAAAAAAGGTGAAAAGATTAGCCAAAGAACATATACACATGACCCATAGACACAGACAACACTGTGATGATGACCAGAGGGAAGGGAGGGGGGCAGATGGACAAAGGGGAGGAAAATGGGGACATCTGTGATAGTGTCAACAATAAAAATAAAATTAAGAAAAACCTTTATACACAAGTAGAAACTTGAAGCTCAGAAAGGCCTGAACAATTTGAACTACATGATGCAGCTAGTCATGTCAGAGCCATGTGAAGACTCAGGCTTTTGCCTTTTTCTTCCTACTGGACTACTCTGTTTCTCTCTTGAACAACCGTTTTTTGAATTCACTCAAGTGTATCTTTCTTCACCTATGTCCTGATTACCTGAGGCTAAAGAAGAAGTAACAAATTCACCAGAGGGTCTGATACCTCCAAAAGGAATTTAACTTCCAGAATTTCCATTCTCTGCCTGAGTGCTTCATGGGTAACCATAACCACACTGGGATACCTCCTCTCCTACACATGTGCACATATGCCAACAGGACACACTCACACATACCAACTCCCCAAATGATCTCTGTTTCTGAAAGTAAAGCACAAAGTGTAATAAGTAGTTACTTGTCTGAACTTGTGTTTGTCTCCAGCACCATTTCTCTGATTCTCACATATTCAGATTCATGTTGCAAAGTAAATTATCAACTTTCTATGAACTATTCATGACTCTTGAAACAGTGTTTCACTAGGAAGACAGATAGCTGAGGCTTCATTTCTAACCCTGCATAGCCTACTATTATTATTTGTCTGACTCTCAGCCCAATGTTCTGGCCTGAGTCTCAGTATCAGATTGGCCACTAATGCAGAATTGATTGTGGGTCAATCATTTTACCATTTGTGGTGTCACTTTATTTATAAAATGACAAGAATGAAACTTATGCTATTTAATTCCTAGGGTGCACATGCATATATTCATTCATAACATGTGAGGCATTGTTAAGGGCTTTGGGAACACACAGATGTCCAAGATAGACTAAGTCCTTTCTCCATGAAGTTTGGAGAGACAGATAGTGTTAAGTGCAGTGAATAAAAACAAAGGAGAATAAAGAAATACATAAGGACAAGTGGGGATTGCTCTTTTAGATGAGATGGTCAGGGAACGCCTTTCCAAAAAAGTAACACTTGAACAGCTAATTGATGGTTCAGAAGAAGACAAACACGGGCAGATCTAGGGCAAGAACACTGTGGGCAAAGTGGGGAAAAGGTGCAAAGGCCCTGAGGCAGAAATATGCTTAGAATACTGGAAGAATAACAAGGTCAGTGAAGCTTGAGAATTAATACAGAGACCACATTTTGTGAAACCACACTACAACTTGCAAAATAAATGTGCCATACCAAGTCAAATCATAATCACTGGATACCTAAGCTTGAACTCTTTTAATACCAGCTCCTTCATACCCATATATTCTAGTTAAGAATATGGTCTTACAATCACCAGGATATAGAAGTATCCCAAGTGTCTATCAGTAGTTGAGAGGATAAAATGGGACATTTACAGAATGGGATACTACTTGGCTATAAAAAATAAGAAAATTTTACCCTTTGTGACAGCATGGATGGACGTAAAGAAGATTATGCTAAGTGAAATAGGCCAGCTAGAGAAAGACAAATGCAATATGATTTCATTCATATGTGGAAATTAATGAACAAACTGAACTAATAAGCAAAACAGAGAAAGACTCATGGATGAGAGCAGATGACAGCTCTTGAGGGGTTGTTGGGGGTGGAGGAATCAAGCAAAAAGAAAAAAAGGACTCATGTACATGGACAACAGTGTGGTGATTAAGGGGGTATAAAGGGGATAACTGGTAATGGGAAAATACAACAAAAAAGAATATAGTCAAACTGATCTAATGGTGTATTGATCAGCATAATCACAGGTTAAAAAACTAAGACCACTGACCGTTTCAGAAACTCACTGAGTTTGTAAATACTGACCAATACTTGCCAAGATTATCCTATGTCTAACTGCAATCCTCAATATCCTGTGAGTACCCTTGCCTTCTAACCCCTTCCCTTTTGAGATGTCCCAGAGCATGCCTCTGGTATACATTCTCCTTTGCTGCAGCAAGTTTTGTATACCTAGCTTTCCTCGACAGCAAATGTGTTCTTGGTGGTTTTTGACTGATGTACTATAGTCAGTTGGAGCACAGTATTAAGAGATGTACTCAGAGAGGTATTGGGAACCTGATCATATGGGATCTTACAAGCTATGATAATGACTTTAGCTTTATTCTAAGTGTGGTGGGGCTATTGGAAAGTGTTGACTATGGAAGTTATATAACCATATTCACATTTTGAAAAACCATACTGCTTTTTGGTGTACAAATCACGTGAGAAGGAATGTGGGCATACCTGACACATTGCACATATCTGAGGGATTATTAATAATGAGGTTACAAGTCAGGTAATTAATGAATATAAATCATTTAGGATATTGGCAGAAAGCAGAAGGTAAACTAAAGATTTGAAGGAAATTTAATGAAGGGACTATTTACAGAGGTGAGGGCTGATATAAGGGAATCAACAATAAATAAACTGGATGGTGAAGCATTCAGTTTCTAACAAGATTGGGAAGTCATTACCGCTCTTAGACCTAAAGGGGCAAGAGGAAGACATGGTGTTACTGAAAACCAAAGAAGGTTGTTAATTATTGAAGAGGGGCTGTCCAACAGTAGCTGTGGCTGTAGGTAAAAGAATATAGCCACTGTCAGAACCACAGCATGGCAGAGAGATCATGAAAAGGGGGTGGATTCATACATGGACTTCTCTCTTCTCTCACCCTCTAACTTGAACCAGTGCCTCTCACTGATTGAAAACAACCAAAAATCAGAAGGCAAAAAAGCCTGGGTGATTCAGGCCATGTAGATCAGCCTTCCAGGACACACAGCAGGAAGAAAAGGGGTTGGAAATGGACATGGAGAGGTTACAAAAAAAGAAAAGAAAAGAAAAGCAGCACAGAATGTTTATAAACATTAGCTACGAGACAAATTACCCACTCCAGTGATTCTTTCCATGACTATAACAGTCTGTTACCATATTTTCCAGTCTTTAGTCTTTCCTTTTCATCTTCATGTAGCTTCCAGAGATATCTCTCTAAAGCAAAGCCCTGATCAAGTCACTCGCCTTCTCAGAATCCTTCTATAGCTCACCTTTGCTCTGTCCAAACACTTAACATGACATTATGAGGAACCGAGCACATGGTGTAGTGGGCCATTCTGCAGATGTTCATTAGATGTCAGTGACTGCCCATGACAGACTTGGCCCCAGACTAGTTTTATTCTTGTTTTCCTTTGTTTACCATGTCCTAACTTTGGAAACAAAGCTCTAGCTCACAAGTCAATGCTCTGTCAATGTATCCTGTCTTTTCTTTGTGCCTTTGTTTGCACTGCACTTCTCACATGGAATGCCCTTTCCCCCTTCTCCACCTATAGAAATTTGACCCTAACCTAAAGAGCCAGCTTAAACCATGAAAACTTCCTGATATCCCTCCAAGCATAATTAAGACTCCACTAGTCTTGCTTTTGTGCTCCCAGGGACTTTTTAATACTTTTTCTTACAGCACACAATATAGTTTCTCTTGAACAATAATTATCTTCATGCTTACTTGGATAAACTGAGAGCTTTTTGAAGTGAGAAATTATAGTTTGTTCCCCTCTTTTTGTGCCCCTGATGTGAGGTGGCTAGCTCAGTACCTGCTACCCAAAAGTATTTGCTGAATTAAAAATGAATCATTTTTCCATTCAGTCCTGTATCCCAGTAGCTTGTGTATCACAATAAACCCTCAGATTCTACAAGATATCAAAATTCTATGAGATGTCACCAAATTTCAATTAGCTTGAATATTGTTGAAATGTTTTGTGTATACCAGAGTATGCTGAGTCCACTACCCTTTTATCTTGTGACCAGACATGCTAAGCTCATACCCTACTCAGAGTGTTTGCACTTGTTGACTCTTGGAACAATCTTTCCCTTTTGACCTTCAGATGGTTGACTCTTTCTTGTCAGTCAGGTCTCATATTAAACATCATTTTTATAGACTGTTTTTTTCTGACAACTGAATATAAAGGAGTTTCCACATCCCACATGTGAACAAAAAGGGGGCTATGTAATAAATTTGACAAGCCCAGTAACCAAAAGTAATGTCACAGAGTGATCTGATCATCAACTTCTGACTGGGCAGAGCATGACGGGTAGTCATGTCCCAGGCACATAAAAGGTTTATCTTTGTCTTAAGCAAACCCTGTCCATTGCTCTTGTGCATCTAGTTTAACACAACTGTAAAATGCTAGGAGTAGTCCTTTTTTCCAGGCCCCTCAGAAGCATAAACACACTCAGCAGAACAGATAATCTTGTTTACTCTCTTGTAATCCAATCATAGAGATTTTCTTTCTGTGCTTTGTCCCATCTTTATGTACTCTTCCTTATGTTCCCTCATAAATTCGAAATGTATAAAAAGAAGAACAAAACTGTCATTCTTCAAAGATTTGAGATCTTGCTTCCCGGCATTTTGTCTGTTTGGCTTAAATAAACTCTTACAAAAAAATCCCTATAGGTTTCGACATTTCTTACATCAACACACATTTTCTATCATAAGTCCTCATTTTAAAAAAGATTTTATTTATTCATTTTTAGAGAGAGAGGAAGTGATGGGGAAAGAGAAGGAGAGAAACATCATGGTGTGGTTGCCTCTTGCATGTCCCCAACCGGAGACCCAGCCTACAACCCAGGCACGTGCCCTGACTGGGAATCAAACTGGTGGCCCTTTTGGTTCATAGGTCAGCACTCAGTCCACTGAGCCACACCAGCCAGGGCATAAGTCCTTATTTATATTCATTCATAGAACTCATCACAATCTGAAATTGTCTCATTCATATAAATTTGTTTTCTCATTTATTACCTACTCCTTAACAAAACTCAATGAAGGCAGAAATTTTGTTGGTTTTGTTTGTTCATTACTGTATTTCCAGTGGTTAGCACAGTGCCTGATGCATAGTATAAACTCGATAATTATGTTTTGAATGAATAAATTAAAGAGCCTAGGTTATAGACTCAAGGTATATAAATTACAGGTTTATAATATAAATGACAAAAGTAACAGTTCCTTACATGGCAAAGGTTGTCACCATTTCCAAGGTCCTTTCCCATCTTTTAACTGAATTGATCTTGACTCCAATGATAAGAGAGAGACAAGCCAAGGATTCTTGATCCTATTTTATGGATGAGAAAACTTAATTCAGATATATAATATTACTTACTTAAGGCCACATCAAATGGTAGAGCTGGGAATTAGAGGCAGATTTTCTCTGCTTGCTGTTCAAATTACTCCTCAACCAAAAGTATGTTTTAAAAAAGTAGCCTGTTCAGTTGTATTAAAATTTGACTGTGGTAACTATTGTGAAGTTGTAATAGAGGAAAAGGAGAGGGGTTCTGTGTGGAAGACAGAGAAAGAGAATACAAAACAATATGCATCATGAATAGGGTCTGTCCAGATTGAGAGGCTACAGAATCTACTTCTAGACTTAGACCACAGAGACAAAACTGGGTTCAGAGACAAAACTGGGTTCATTAGTAAGTTGGCTGTGCTCTCTGCACTGAATGCCGGTGACTTTAGTGAATATGACTCAGTAACTCTGAGATTGTTCAACTTGGAGTGAACTGTTGAAATTGAATTTGGGGCTGTGGGAAGCCAAGCCCCATCCGTCGGTACCATGTGTATCTGCCTGAAGCAGCTTGCAAGCCTCTCTGTTATCTCTTCTCTGCTGCAGACGCTAGACTTCTATTAATACAACATAAGATTGTATTAGTTTTTATAGCAGTCCTTTTTCACTGATGACTCAACTGAAGATTGCAGGCAACTCAAATCTCTTAACACATTTTTTTCACACAGGCTGCAGCTGTCAAGTCAAGTGTCACTTCGAGTGGTAATAAGCCTCATACTGGAAATTGTATATTTATTTTAGGGGGCATTGGGGTTGGAGAAAAATAAATTTAAAATGTCAATCTGATTTACAGGGGCTTCTAAACAAGACAAGGAAGTAGAAAATGATCTTTACTATTTTCTTAAACCATTATTAAGCAGTTACATTGGGGCAGACATGATGAAAGACAATTTCACCTGCTCTCTCTCACTCACTCTCTCTCTCTTTTTACCCTTTTCAACAATTTTGAAGGTTAATATTGGCATCCTTATTTTACTGATGGGGAAACTGAGGATCAGAAAGGCAAAGCTATTTGTCCAAGGGTCATGCAGAATTCCACTTCACCATTAACTGGTTTCTTCATTTTTAGTCTCTTTGGAGCTTAGTTTCTTCACTTGGAAAAGTGAAGTTTTGGCAAGAGGATTTCCAGAAAATTCCTTTGCTGGTTTTACTATAACTGGTTTACTTTTCTAAGATACCAAGTTGGTATCTTGCCTTCACACACAGAGCCCCTGTATTCAAAATCAGTTGTTATGCTTAGCCAAATAAGCCAGGCAAAGAAAGAAAAATACCATATGATGTCACCTAACACAGGAGACTAATGAACAACACAAATAAATGAACAAAATTGAACCAGAGACATGGAAACAAGGAACAGAGTAACAGTTACCAGGGGGTGGGGAGGGAGAGAAAGGGGGTAAGTAGGGGAAGTGTTTAGTAAAGGAACTAGTATAAATAACCAATGAACATGGACAACAGGGTGGGGGTTGACTGTGGGAGAGGGGCAAACTGGGTGGGGAGGGGAGCAATGGGGGAAATAGTGGAACAACTGTAATAGAAAAACAAAAATAAATTAAAAAAAAAAACAAAATCACTTGTGATCAGAACTTTGGTTTGAAATGGGAAAAACAAAAGAAGTTTCTATTTTTTAGTCTGCAGTTAGGAAATGATAGCTGATCCCCTTATGTAAATTTTCACTATATTTAAGTACCTTGTAATTTAGTAGTTTACAACATTGAAACTGGAACTAGATTAACCTGGAATTTAATCTTATCTCTACAATTTCCTGGCTGGGGAACATTGGCAGTTCACTTAAATTTTGGAATTTTGGTTTCTTCCCCTGTGAAATCAAGTTAAGGAATTTTGAAATCATCAAGAGAAAAGAAAGAAGTTACATATAAGGGAATCTCCATAAGACTATAAGCAACTTTCTCAACACAAACTTTTCAGGCCATAAGGGACTGGAGCCATATATTCAAAATAGTGAAATGTTTAAAAACCCAAGAATTCTATAAATGACAAAGCTCTCCTTCAGAAATAAAGAAATAATAAAGATGTTCCTGAACAAACAAAATCTGAGAAAGTTCCTCACTGTTAGATCTACCTTAAGTGAAATGCTAAAAGGAGTTTTTTTGGAGTGAAAGTAAAACAATGCTTATTAACATCATAAGAGCATAAGAAAGCAACATAAAATTTACTGGTAATAATAAATATACTGTCAAAGTTAGATTGTGGAATATGGTAATCATGCTACATAATTCACTTGCAACTTTAAAAGTTAAGAATAGATTTAGGGAAAACAGACTATAAAAGCTGGTATTATACAATGTAAAAAGTTATATAAACTGTAACATCAGTAATATAAAAATGTGAGGGGGAGAAAAAACAAAAATATAAAGTTCAGGAATGCTGGTAAATTTAAGTTGTTATTTTCAAGTAGGCTACTATATTTTAAGATATTTTATATAAACTTCATGATAACTACAAGGAAAAAAAAGCCTGTAGTGAATGACTGAAAAATTCCTTAATCTGGTGAAGGAAGAGGACACACAAGTCTAGTAAGCACAGAGTACCAAATAAGATGAACCCAAAGAAGTCCACACCAAGATACATCATAATTAAAATGCCAAAGGTTAAAGACAAAGATAGAATCTTAAAAGCAGCAAGAGAATGATAGTTACCTACAAGGGAGCTCCCATAGAACTGTCACCTGATTTCTCAACAAAAAGATTTCAGGCCCTGGCTGATGTGGCTCAGGTGATTGGAGCATTGTCCTATGAACTGAAAGGTCATGGGTTCGATTCCAGGTCAAAATGCATGCCCAGGTAACATGTTCGGTCCTCATTCAGGGCACATACAAGAGGGCAGCCGATCAATGTTTCTCTCTCACATCAATCTTCCTTTATCTCTTTCTCTCTCTTCCTCTCTCTCTAAAAACAATGAAAAAATATTTCACACCAGAAGGGAATGGCATGAAGTATTCAAAATAATGAAAAGTAAAGATATGAAACCAAGATTACTCTATCCAACAAGACTATCATTTAAAAACAGAGGAGAAATAAAGAGCTGCCCCGAAAAGTAAAAGCTAAAGGAGTTTGTTAACACTAAACCAGTACTGCAACCAATGTTAAAGAGTTTTCTGGAAGAAGAAGGAGGAGAAGGAGAAGGAGACAGGAACATATATAGAATAATAAAATGACAATAAATACATACCTATGAATAATTACTTTAAATGTAAATGAATTAAATGTTTCAATCAAAAGACATACAGTAGTTGAATGGATAAGAAAATAAACCCATATATATGCTGTCTACAAGAGACCCAACTCACAATGGAAGATATGCACAGACTAACAGTAAAGGGATGAATAAAGATATCTCACGCAAATGAAAAGGAAAAAAATACTGGGGTAGCAATACTTATATCCAACCAAGTAGACTTTAAAACAAAGGCTATAGTAAGAGACAAAGAAGGACTCTACATAATGATAAAGAGAACAATCCAACAAGAGACTATGACCCTTCTAAATATTTATGCACCAAATATAGAAGCACATAAATATATAAAACAAATCTGATGGAAATAAAGGGAGAGATTGACAGTAATTCAATCATAGTAAGAGGTTTTAATGCCTCATTGACAGCAATGGATAGATATTCCAGAGAGAAAATAAACAAGAAAACAGTGGACTTAAATGACACACTAGATCAGATGGACTTAATTGATATTCTCAGAGCATTTCACCCCAAAGCAACAGAATATACATTCATTTTAAGTGTACATGGAAAATTTTCTAAGGAAGACCACATGTTATGACACAAAATGTCTCAATGAATTTAAGAAGATTGAAATCATATCAAGCATCTTCTCTGATCATAATGGTTTGAAACTAGAAGTCAATCACAAGAAAAAACTAAACAACACAAGGACTTGGAAACTAATTAACATGTTAGTAAACAATGAATGGTGCAACAATGAGATCAAGGAAGAAATCAAAGATATCTTGAAACAAACAAAAATGAGAACACAGCACCCCCAAATCTATGGGATACAGGGAAAGCAGTCCTAATAAGGAAATTCATAGCAATACATGCTTACCTTAAAACAACAAAAAGCTCAAATATACAATCTAATTTTATACTTAAAGGAAATAGAAAAAGAACAATAACAACAACAAAAACAGACAAATTGAGTAAAAAAAAAAGAAAATAATAAAGATCAGAGCAGAAATAAATAAAATAGAGTCTAAAATACAATACAAAAAATAATTAACACAGAGCTGGTTCTCTGAAAAGATAAATGAGATTGAGTAACCTTTAAAAAGACTCATTAAGAAAAAAAGAGAAAGGACCCAAATAAATAAAATCAGAAACGAAAGAGAAAAAGGAACATCTGACTGCACAGTAACACAGGGATTGTAAGAAAAGATTACAAACGAATATATGCCAACAATTTAAACAATCTAGGTGAAATGGATGAATTCCTAGAAACATACACTATTTCAAAACTGAACCAGGAAGAGTCAGAAAATCTCAATAGACCTATTATAACAAAAAAAAAATTGAAGCAGTGATAAAAAACTCTATCTAACAAAAGTCTTGGACCGGATGTCTCCACAGGTGAATTTGACCAAAAATTCAAAGAACTAACACCTATCCTTCTCAAACTATCCGAGAATTCAAGAGAGAGGAAGACTTCTAAGTTCATTTTGTGAACCAGCATTATCTTAATTCCAAAATTAGATAAAGACACTACAAAGAAAGAAACTTATAGGCCAATATTCCTGATTAATATAGATGCTAAAATCCTAACAAAATATTAGCAAACTGGACTCAGCAGTACATTAAAAAGTTCATTCACCATGATCAAGTGGACTTTATTCTGGGGATGCAAGGTTGGTACAATATCCTCAAAGAAATAAATGTGATACACCACATAAACAAAATAGGATAAAAATCATGTGATCATCTCAACAGATGCAGAAAAAGCATTCAATAAAAGCCAGCACTCATTTATGGTTTATGATAAAAGCTCTCAGCAAAGTGGGAGTAGAGGAATATACCTCAACAAAATAAAAGCCATATATGACAAAGGCACAGCCAAGTTCATACTCAACAAAAACTGGAAACATTTCCCCTAAGATCAGTAACAAGACAGGGATGTTCACTTTTACCACTCTTATTCAACATAGTACTGGAAGTCCTGACCACAGCAATCAGACAAGAAGAAGAAATAAAATGCATCCAAATTGGAAAGGAAGACATAAAACTGTCATTATTTGCAGATGATGTGATACCATACATAGATAACCCTGAAGATTCCACCAAAATGTACTAGAACTGATAAATGAATTCAATAAAGTAGCAAGATACTAAATAAATATCCAGAATTAGTTTCACTTTTATACACTAATAATGAACCATCAGAAAGAGAAACGAAGAAAACAAGCCCATTTACTATTGCATCAAAAATACATTGGGTAGATATAACTAAAGGTGTAAAATCTGTACACAGAAAATTATAATAAACTGTAGAAAGAAGATGAGGAACATACAAATAAGTGGAAGCATATACCATGTTCATGAACTGGAAGATTTAACATCATTAAAATGTCCATACTACCCACAGCAAACTGTAGATTTAACAGAATTCTTATCAGGATACAAAGGCATATTTCACTACAACGAATATTTTAAAAATTTATATGGAACTACAAAAGGCCTCAAATATCTATAACAATGTCGAGAAAGAAGATCAGATTAGGATGAATCACACTACCTGATATCAAATTACACTTCAAGGCCATGGCTATCAAAAGAGCATGGTATTGGCATAAAAGCTGATATATATATATATATATCTTATCAATGGAAGAGGCTAAAAAGCCCCAAAATAAACCCGTGCCTTTATGGTCAATTAATATTTGACAAAGGAAGCAGTAAAATGTGGTAAAGACAGTTTATTCAATAAATGGTGTTGGGTAAATTCAATACATGCAAAAAAATGAAATTAGACCACCTTCTTACACCATACACATAAATAAATTAGAAGGAATTAAAGATTTTAATGTAAGACTCAAAACCATTAAAAAATCCTAGAAAAAAATCATAGGTAATAAAATCTTGAACATTTCTTGCAGCAATATTTTTCTGTTATATCGTCTCAGGCATTGGAAAGAAAAGAAAAATTTAACAAATGAGACTACACTAAACTAAACCAGTTTTGCACAGCAGAAAAAACCATCAACAAATGACAAGACAACCTACTGAATGTGAGAATATATTCACCAATGATACATCTGATAAGCGATTAGTACTTGAAATCTATAAAGAAGTTATACAACTCAACACCAATAAAACAAACAATCCAATAAAAAATGTGTAATGAGAGAGGACAGGGAAAGGGAGGACTGAGTGAAAGAAGGGGAAGAGATTGGCCAAAGAACATAATATGCATAAAACCTATGGACACAGACAACTGGGTGAAGAGGGCAAAGGAAAGAAAATAAAAATAAAGAAAAAATGGGTAAGTGACCAGAATAGACACTTCTCCAGAGATATACAGATGGGCAATAGACAGAAAAGATGTTCAACATCAGTAATCATCAGAGAAATGCAAATTAAAACCACAGTGAGATCTCAGACACCTTTCAGAATGACTATCATCAATAAAACAACAAAAAAGAGGTGTTGGCGAAGACGCAGAGAAATGGGTACCTTGTAGACTGTTTGCGGGAATGCAGTTTGGTGCAGCCACTGTGGAAAACAGTATGCAGTCTCCTCAAAAAATTAAAAATGGAACTTCCTTTTGACCCAGTGCTTCCACTCCTGGGAATTTATCCAAAGAATCCTCAAACACTCATTTGAAGAATATATGCACTCCTATATTCATTGCAGCGTTATTTACAATAGTTAAGATTTGGAAACAGCCCAAGTGCCCATCTGTACATGTACACAATAGAATACTACTCAGCCGTATAAAAGAAAGAAATCTTACTTTTTGCAGCAGCATGAATGGACCTGGAGAGTATTATGTTAAGTAAAATAAGTCTCTCAGAGCCCTGACAGGCGTGACTCAGTTGGTTGAGCATCATCTTTCACAGCAAAGGGTGGCCAGTTTGATTCCTGGTCACGGCACATGCCTGAGTTGTGGGCCTGGTGCCTGTTCGGGGCGTGTACGAGAGGCAACTGATCCACATTTCTCTCACACATCCATGTTTCTCTCCGTCTTTCTTCCTCCCTTCCCCTCTCTCTAAAAATAACTAACTAACTAAATAAATAAATAAATAAATAAAATCTTTAAAAAACAAAACAAAACAGGCCTGTCAGAGAAAGACAAATTCCATACGATTTCACTTATTTATGGAATCTAATGAACAAAATAAACGAACAAACAAAATGGAAACACAGGTACAGAAAATAGAGTGATAGCTGTTAGAAGGGAGTGGGTTGGTGGGCAGGGTGAAAAAAGTGAAGGAATTAAGAAAAAAACCCTCATAGACACAGACAAATTTATCTTGATTACCAGCGGGAAAGGGGGCTGAGGGGAGATAGAAGAGGGCAAAGGGGCGGGGGATAAATGTTGACAGGAGACTTGACTTTGGGTGGTGAACACAATACAATATATAGATAATGTATTATAGAATTGTATACCTGAAACTTGTATAATTTTAGTAACCAATGTCACCTAATAAATTCAATACAAATTTAAAATTAAATGTACTTAATATCACTGAACTGTTCACTTTAATATGGTTAATTTTACCTCAATTTAAAAAAGAAAAGGAAACAAACAGTAAAAAGAAAATTAAAAATCTAATTAGAAAATAAGCAAACGACATGACCAGACATTTCACTGAACAGGATATACAAATCAGAAATAAGTATATAAAAAGTTGTTCAACATCAGTAGCATCTGGAAATTAAAATTATAATGTTATACAACTACTCATCTATCAGAATGGCTAAAGTAAATAGTGAAAACACCAAATGCTGCTGAGGATGCAGATTTCTCTGGATCTTCATACATTGATGGTGGGAATGTAAATTGTACAATCACTCTGGAAAACAGTTTGGCAATTTCGTAAGAAATGGAGCATGCAACTGCTTTACAATTTATTTGCATTCTTAGGCATTAATCCCAGAGAAATGAAAACATCTTCACAAAAAGAAACCTACACAAAAATGTTTATAATGGCTTTGTTCATTATAAACAATTCAGATACCCTTCTTTGTGTGAATGATTAAATAAACTGGTACATCCATACTGTGGTTATTACTCAGCAATACAAAAGGAATTCATGAAACTACTTGGAAAAACCTTCAGGGAATTATAGAAATGAAGAACAGATTATTGACTCTCGGTGGTTAGGATGCAGCAGGACAGGGGAAGTGATTTTTGTGGCAGGGTGGTGGGTATGGCTATAAAATGAGCACCATGACAGATCAGAGATGCATATGTCTTTTCATATTACTATTTTTTATCTTCTGAAATAAATATCCATATGTAAAATTGCTGGGCCATATGGTAGTTTCATTTTTAATTTTGAAGAAAGTTCATACTGTTTTCCACAGTGGCTGCCCCAGTCTGCATTCCCACCAACAGTGCAGTAGGGCTCCCTTTCTCCCCATCCTTGCCAGCACTTGTTGTTTGTTGACTTATTGATGAAAGCTATTCTGAGTGGTGTGAGGTGATAGCTCATTGTGGTTTTTATTTGCATTCCCTGATGATTAATGGTGTTGAATATTTTTTTATATGTCTATTGACCATCTACATGCCCTCTTTGGATAAATGTTTATTGAGGTCTTCTGAACATTTTAAAATTGAAGGTTTTTATTTTTATTTTGGGTGTTAAGTTGTACGAGTTCCTTAAATATTTTTTATGTTAACTCCTCATTGGATGTATCACTGACTAATTATCTTCTCCCGTGCAGCAGGTTGTCTTTTCCTTTTGTTTTTGGTTTCCTTCAGTGTTATCATTACCTTTCTGACACCGTCTATTACTCGCCTCTTTGGTAATTCTACTCGAGCCACACTGCAGCTCCTTTAACATTCCAGGCGCCTTCTTTCCCAAGGATTGAACTTGCTGTTCTTCTTTTTCTTCTTTTGAACTTGCTATTCCTTTTATATAGAATGCTTTTTTCGTGCTAGTTGCATAGTGCACTTTCTTGCCTCCTTCCAATTTTCACTTAAATACTATCTTATCACTGAGGCCCTAACTGAAATTTCTACTTCCTTGCTACATCCTTTTCATCTCTTATGTTTTATTACTTTACTTATTTGAGAAATTCCCTATTCGAGGGTATTTGTGTTATTTTCAGCTTGTGCCTTACATAAATAATACTGCAATAAATTTCCTTGCTAAATCTTCAGGCTTGTGCTTTACTGTTTTCAATAGAATATGAATTGGCTCATTTAGATTGAAGAAAGAAATAAGCTTCAGTAACTTCATGGTCATCTGTGAGTTTTTCACAGTTAGCTATTGTACAAAGAAGAATGGATAGCATTGACTATCATTTCTTTTCCTAGACAATATAGAAACTGATGAGCTTTAATTTTCATATGACAGATATAGGCCACACAATATGGAGAATTGTCTTTTGAGGATTGAGTAATACCTTATTTGCATCCTAAAGACAGTTAATATTGTACTTCCATGTCTTTCCATGAGCACATAGTGTTTATTCAACCCTTCTGAGCAAGTTAGAGATTCATTGCCTGAAAACAAGAAAGAAAACTCTCAAAGACACTTGATTTCTTTACTTAACTGTAGCTTTTTTTCCATGTTGTTGGTTTCCTGGATAGAGGAGGTAGGTGCTGGATAAGGTACTTGCTATCAGAGTTAAGGGTTTGTAGATTTGGATTCATAGAGGCCAGAGAAAAGCTGAAGAAATACCACTATATCCCCAACCAGATATCTGATACTCACATGTCCTGTTCAATATTTTTCCTGGGACAAATATTTACTATGCTTTGTGGATTTCCAATACATTCAAGATCTCCCTATGTATTTGGAGAATTTTACACAAATAGTGTCCTGCTTAGAAGGTTGGACTATAGTTTCAAAATGGCCATGTTCAGAGCTCAACTGATGAACTGCCAAGCTGTGAGACCTTGGGAGAATTGCTTAACTATTTTATGCCTTAGCTTTCCTATCTGTAAAATGAGAATATTAGTTAGAACTTCATAGGGTTTTTGTGAGGAGTAAATGTTAATATGTATGAAGCACTTATTGTACATTATAAAGTAAATTCTTGGCAAATGTTTGACACTTTCAGGATGTCTTGATTTTTTTTTTCTTATATTTTGATTATGGCTGTTCTGTTCATTTATAACCACCAAGATTATCTGCAAACTAAGCCCTATGGACTTGACTATGGTAAAGTTTCTAGATTGTTGGTTTACAGTTTACTGCAATTGTGCTGATGTGTACTAGGGAAACATTTCAGCCTACATGCCTTTGACCACAAGGCCTTCATATCTAAACTATCCTGTTGCTATTTTGCCCCAAGCTCAGAATATATGAAGCACTGCAACTCTTCAACACTCACCTGCAACTGTTGAGGTCAACCTTGGAGTGCACCTGAGGTAGACATAGCTCAGAGCTAGATTAGGGGTAAGGAACATATGGTTATCAGTAAAGGGAAGCAAGGTGGTGCTCTTTAACCCTTAGCCTCTGAACCTGGTGGTTACTCTACCTGGAAGAATATTCCTTTTCATTTCAAGCTATTTTGATTAATCACCTCCACACAAGCCCTATACTACCTTCTTCCACTCCTCTATGTTAGCATAGCCTCTGACATAACTTATAGTAGCAGCTACTACTATACTGTAGTATAATTTTCTAATTATTCATAAGTTTCTGAGCCCTTGGTATAAAAAAGCATACAGTGGATAGCAGTTGCATAAACAATAATATCCACCATTTATTGAATACTTACCCTCAGGTTTTTTTCTAAGTGCTTCCCATAAATTAACAAATTTACAATCTGCAAGTAACCTAGGAGGTAAGGCTGGTGAGCTATTATTTGTACTTTAGAAATGAGGAAATTGAGGTACAGAGTAGTTATGTACCTTACCCAGGGCTATAAATAAATGGCAAATTCTGGCTTTGAACACAAGCAAATTTTGGAACCCACAGTTTTAATCTCTAAGCTGTACTGCTTTCCACCTGAATGAGCTCAGATGAGAGGGAAGGCATCAGAAAACGTTAGCTAGGGGTTTAGGAAAGGGATAATTTATTGATCCATCAAGAACCTGAGGAAAAACAATGTAGTTAGGTAATTATGGAATCAGGAGTCCTGGATTATGGATATGATCCTGCTTCAAGCTTTCTTTGTGGCATTAGGCCAAAAACATATACCCCCGTGTATCCTAGTCTTCTCAAATATGCCATGTGATGAAGGAAACTGGACTACATGATCTCTGAGGCACCTTTTGACTTATATGTTCTCTAACTCAACACCTATAGTTCAGAAGCAGAGAAGTGATCCCCTTGGCATCTGGTTGCTGATTACTTCAAGAAATGGGTGCAGGGTTTTCTTCTGGCTTTAAGCCTCTAGAAAGAATGCCTAGGGGCATATAAAAATATTTGGTTTAAGGCTGAAGGGCCTGAATCATCCCTATTGTGGGCTACATCTCAAAGCTACAGAAAGCCCTTTTAGCATCATAGCATTAATTGCATCATAGATACATGTCAAAGACCTGTGCATTGCTCTGGCCATGAGGAAGCCTTTGAAATGTTAAGTTCTTCTCCATTAATATGCCATGTATTGACAATTCCTCTCTCTCTCCTCTCTACTCTCTGTAGTCCTGCTCATATTTAAGGCCTCTCCATAGGCCAGAAGAAATGTCAAAGATGAAGAGACTAGTGACAGATGTTAGCTAGACTTATTGTAGTGATCCTTTCACAATATATACAAATATTGAATCATTATGTTGTATACCTGAAACTAACATAATGTTATGTAAATTTTACCTCAATTTTAAAAAGAAGGAGAGGGTAGATCATGGCAGATTCCTAGTATTAGAAAGCCTGAAAAGTTATATAGCATAACCTTAATGCCTAATGCGTGATTCCTCTCTGTACTATCTCTGACTGGTAGCTTCGTCTCGTATATTTCCAAAGGCAGAGAACACGCTTCCTCCCAAAGCAGCTTGTTACATACACTGATAGCTCTGAGTTTTAGATAATTCTTAATTTAGTTGAGGTGAAATCTGTCTCCCTATAGTTGTTACCACTCAGAGGCTCTAGCTCTACTACCCAAAACATGTCAGTTTCTTTTGTCTTGTTATAAGACCCTCAGTAGTCTAAAGACAAAAATTGTGCCTCTTTCTTTTCCCCCATGAAGGTCAACCCCAGGTTCTTTAATATAATTTTTCATATAATTTATAGCCCCCTCCCTGGCCTTTTCATTCACCTCTGATCATTCCCCAGGGTATTTGTTGTTGCCTTAACACCTAGGATGCAGAACTGGATATATAGCAAAGATGGGGCCTGACCAGGACAAAGAAGAGTAAGACAGTTACTTCACTCCTTTTGAGTTCAATTTTTATATCAATGACATTCACCTGTATTTAATAGTGGGAATAGTTCTGGTTTATGATGTGACAGCTTAAGGTTTGCTGGACTTTTTTTAAGGGCAGTAATGGGTGTGTCTAAGAGACCATAAAATATTTTCCAAATTTAAGCCTTTTATTAGCTGAGTAGGAAGGAGCTGGTTTCAGTTTCAAGATTTTCTGCCTAGACTCATGTTGAAGGGCCTCCCGGGCCTATGGTAGATATACACAACAAGATTGTAAAGTTTCCTAGGTTACGACCAGAAACATTCTGGGCAGGTTGTGGCATACCATTAAAATCCTTCTAACCATTTTTTTTTACTGAGCTGACCACCTTGATAGTTAATTCCTGGGTTAATTATTGGTTACGATGAACACTAACCATGGCCATGATCAGTGCCCTAGGGGAGGGAGCTAGAAAAACAGCATACAGAGAGGACTAATGCCAAGCATGAAAGTAACTGAAGTTTGACTTTTTTAATACCACAAATTCTTTCCATATGAATAGTAATTCACCATTTCTGGAGCAATTTCACATTCATTTAGCCATGCAATTGTCCTGGGACTCTGGTTATGATTGAAGTTGGGAATGGGTTTTGGTGCCATATGTTGATCAGGTACTGTGACTTGGAAAGCACAATCCATCTCTTTTGCCTTTTTTGCCAGAGGCCTTGATGCCGATGGCTCATTTTTTGTTGAAAAAACAAAATCAAACTTGGAATTGGGTTTAGAGGTTGTCTAGGGACAGCAAGAAAGAGAACTGTTACTCTGGTTAATAAAATAGTTGGGTTTAGGACATAAAATAATAGAAGGAAAGAAACTTTTTAGGTAATGAAGGGAATCAGAGATGCTGAGAAGGGAATAGAATTACCTAAGTTGAGATCAGGCAACATCAAAGCCCCCAGCCACTTTACTGTAGAAAATATCAAGAGAAGAAAAAATAAAGAGAAAGGGACATAAGGTGAACTACTGATCATTCACTCTGTGCTTGAAGGTAATTCAGAATCAAGCCTAGTTTCTTCCCTCAAAACACTCCCAATATAATGTGGTGAGGAGAGTCAAACTACAAACTAGTAAATCAATTTCTGTGTTCTCTTTAAAGATAGGATTAAAAATAAATAAAAGAGAATAAATGGAAATGGAATGAAATTGGTGGTGTGTACTAAGACGGGAACTCTTCCCATTAAGAGGTTATATTTGTGTAGAGGCTTGAACTGATGAGGAGAAAACCATGCGGATATCTGGGGTAATAGTTGTGAACACTGTTGTTGCACTTGGAGAACAGAAAAGAACCCAGTGTGTCTAGAATGAAGTGAGTAAGGAAGATATCGGGGGAAGATGATCTTAGAGAAATATCAGGGGCCATTGTATGTCATAGCAAGAGTTTTGGATTTAACTGGGATTGAGATTAAGAACCACTGGCCAGTTTTGAGCGTGTGTGTGTGTGTGTGTGTGTGTGTGTGTGTGTGTGTGTGTGTGACATTTATCCATTCAATGATCCCTATGCAACTAGAGCATCATAGGCACTGGCAGCTCTTTCCAGGTTCTCAGTATTGTGCAGCAAGTAATGAGTACAAACTCAAACTTGGAGTTGTGCTACCACAACCATCTCATCCTATCCTTACCTCCACAACTAGAAGATGGAAGGTTGATCAGCAAATATTCAAATGCTCTGGAAGCAAATATCACACTTTTTAAAATTCAGGAAACATCAATAATGAGTGACTCTGTAGCTTGAGAAGTGATTTCCATTCCTGATAGTACAGATGGAGGCCCAGTGAGTAAGGCAAAACAAAATAATCTCCATGGAATAAATTAATTTTCTTTTATTTAAAAGCAAACAGCATCTGCATAATTCATTCAGCTGTTCTGAGAGCAAACTGGAGCCTGTGGTTTTATTTGCCAAATATTTTCATTGAGCTAGAGGTTTAAAGACATCAGGCAGTGTGTTATGCAAAAATCCCTTCAACACCAAAAGGGAATGCTGAGTTCTGGGCTTTTGACTGCTCTTGGGAGGAAGGACTCAACTTTGCTTCTTACATCTACATCTGCTACTCCTCCCCCCACGGAGACTCGGCTCCTCTTCTTCATAAACTTCTTTGTCTTTCATGGATGCATTATTATAATAAAAGCTAACATTCTGAGTGTTCATTATGCACTCAGTATTGTGCTAAGCACTTGGCCTGCATTATTTTATTTAACCTTCACGACTTATGAAGATGGTGTTATTCATTACTTTTATTTTACAGATGAGACAATAGAGTGAATATTTAAACCAGATTCAGGTTTGTCTAATTTCAGAGCCCATTCTTAACATCATTGATGATTTCTCACACCAGCTCTTTTTAAAAAATCTCTATACTTTTACACATGCTCTTTTCCTCTATCTGAAATGTACTAATATTCCATGAAATAATGGAAAACTCCTAAGACTCAACCCCATTATTTTCTCTCTATGAAAACGTGCAAAATTTCCCAGGCTGAATTGGTTTGTCTCCATGCTCTGTTTATGTATTGATCGTACCAATTATCTGAGAGCATTGTAATTTGGCTCTTCACTTACTTGCTTGCGTTCTTGACTAGACTGAGAATCCTTGGAAGGGGGAATCTAAGAGCACAGGTACTCAATAAATGACTATTGAATAAGTAAATTAATGACTAAAAAACAAATGAAAAATGGACCCCTGGACTAATATGCTACTACAGTCATAAAGGCAACTATAAATCAAGGCCTCCTTGAGAAGGAGAGGCAAACCAAGAGAAAGTCTTCAACCTCTCATTAAAAACTGTTCCACTTCAATAAACACCCAGGTTGTTTTATGCATTGGTTTTTATAAATTATTCTGCAATAAACACAGGGGTACATAGATCTTTTAGAATTTGTGTTTTCATATTCTTTGGATAAATACAGAGAAGAGGAATTGCTGGATCATATGGTAGTTCTTAATTTTTTGAGGAACCTCCTTACGATTTTACATAGTGTCTGCACCAATTTACAGTCCCACAAACAGTGTATGATGGTTTCCAACAGATTACAGGCACTCACAATGGAATACTACTCACCCTTAAAACATTAAAATATTGCCATTTGCAACAACATAGATGGACCTTGAGGGTATTACGTTAAGTAAACAAAGTCAGATAGAAAAGAAGAAAACACATGATTTCACTCATTTGTAATAGAAACAAAAAAGAAACAAACAAAAACAGACTCATAGACACAGATGTCAGGTGGGTGGTTAACCTGAAGGGAAGAGGGGTGAGGGGAGAGAGAAATGGGTGAAAATGGTCAAATGTATGGTGATGGATGGAAACTAGACTTTTGGTGATGAGTACACTATTGTGTATACACATACTGAGTTATAATATTGTAAACCTTAAACATATATTATTAACCAATTTTACCTTAATTTTAAAAAACTGCTCCATTTTCCCAATCAAGACCCAAGTTGCTTGCTATTAAGCAAAGCAGCCTGGTAGGGCTGAGGTAGAACAGTACAAAGGATCTTAGATGATGCTGGGGTTTATCTCTGTTTTAACAGGATAGATGAATTCTCATCTCTCTGAAAAGACGAGGGCTGAAATAGGGCATGTCAAGACAGTGAGAGTGGATAGAAAATGGGGACTGAGGCAAGCAGTATGAAGATACCTCAAAAAATTAAAAATGGAACTGCCTTATGACCCCAGCAATCTCACTTCTGGGACTATATCTGAAGAAATCCAAAATACTTAATTCGAAAGAATATAAGCACGCCTATGTTCATTGCAGCATTATTTACAATAGCCCAGATTTGGAAGGAGCCCAAGTGTCCATTAGTAGATGAATGGATAAAACAACCATGGTACATATACACAATGGAATACTACTCAGCTGTAAAAAAGGAGAAAAGTTTACCCTTTGTGGCAGTATGAATGGACCTGGATTTGCCAGTAACTCTTGCTTGATATTTATTTTTTAAATACCCTGAACATTAAAAAATATTTTATTTATTTATTTTTAGAGAGAGGGGAAGGGAGGGAGAAAGAGAAAAACGTCAATGTGTGGTTGCCTCTCACATGCCCCCAACTAGGGACCTGACCCACAACCCAGGCATGTGCCCTGACTGGGAATTGAATTGGCAACTCTTTGGTGTGCAGGCTGGCACTCAATCCACTGAGCCACACCAGCCAGGGCTTGCCTGATATTTAGACTCCGCAACACAGCGATCAGGATAAAGAGAAATACTTATGATCTGCCTCTTCTGAGGAGATACTTTGATACTTGTCTGAGATGCTAGGGTGGAGCTGGAGCCATGTCTTCCTGGCCACATCCCCCTCAGAATGAAGCTTCTGTCATCCTGAGTTGGTAGGGAGGTGGGTGGGAGTGAATGGGTCATGGCTTTTAAGTGCTATAGAATTCACTCTTACAAAGATTTAGTAGATTTTCTTAAATAAAGTCTTCTCTATTGGCAATATGTCCTTGGGAAATTTTCTGAAAACCATGAATTGATTTTTTTATTAAATAATTTTCACCAATTATGTTTGCTTAACTGGGGTCATGGAACTCTTTTGGAATGCTGCCATTCCAAAAGTTACCTGTTTGTATCTTTTCCCTATGTTAATTTTGAATTTTTTTCTATGCCATCCTTTAAAAAATTTCTATCCAATGTCATTATCTCTTCCTTGAACAATAGCAATAGAATACTAACTTGTTTTCCTGCCTCCCGTCTCTTGCCTCTCTCACCGAAAGTTAGCTTTCATCTTTCAGATCTTACCAGGTCATGTCACTTGGGCATTTCAAATATTTTATAATGTGGAATTCCAGGCCTCTGTAATTTGATCTGAAACCACTTTTCTGTCCACATGTACATACTATTTTAGCCATAATGAACAATATCTGAAATACGCCACTGCTCTTGAATCTCTGAGCCTTGCTTATGCTATTACTTCCTCATAGAATGCATTTTTACCATGTTCTCCTCTATCTGTAAAACTTACATTTTAATGTCCATGTTCATATCAGCTCTACAGAGAAACTGTTCAGGATTTCTCTCCAGGTAAAATTGATTCACTTTTTATTGCCTCAACATCTTCCTCATAATTCTAATCAACATTTTTTTTACTCTGTCTTGTTAAATGTGTTTACAAATCCATCTTTTATAAACTGTGTACTCCTGAAGGACAGAAACTATTTTGGTGTATTCCTTATTTCTCATATAATGCCTGGTACAGAGTAGGTAGTTAATCAGTTTTCAATTAATGAAACAATCAAGTGTAATGTCTTATGGCCTAAAAAATTAGCGATTTTGTTTTCAGGGTAATTTTTAAATTGTTTTTCTTTTCTTTTTTTTTTTTTTTTCTCTCAGATCTTCCAGGGGAAATTGGTAGCCTGAGATGCAGCTGGGGCTGCCCAAATCATAGTTGCTATGACAACATTGCTTTTAACAGAGGTTTTCTCTTGCTTGCAAAGGGGTTGTGGATTTTTAGAGGACTATGAATGTATTTTGGGGGGGGTATATTTATGTATATGAATCATGTAAGTGTGTACTTGGTGGTTTGGGGGGTGTAGGAGGGAAGCTGTTTGTCCATCACTTAGGCATCCAAATAATTTAGGCATGCTTTTCTAGCTAGTTTTTTTTTTTTTTCTTATATACCTTTGTTCTTTTTTAGTTGTTTTTAAGGAACTTTTAAAAGCTTTTCTTTCATTTTGTTAGTTGAGACAGCTTCTGTTAACTCATTTATTGGTATTTTCAGGTAGCTCTTAGCAACAACCTTCCAAAATTCTTTAGAAAAATCAATACATCTAGTGGGGCATGATGTTTCTCTGTAATTTCCCATATTATACAAGTGCAAGGCAATTACACAATTCAGCACCTGTTCGCTCATGGCTGTATAGAGGGACATTAGCTAAATGAATCTCTCCACTGTGTTCCTGAAGTTAGCTGTTGTCAATACAGTCCCTAGCTTGGAAAAGATGAAATCTAGAGCTTTCCACACCCAACTCATCATGGAACTTAGTATTAGTGCCTTCTGGAAATCCTGTGCCTTTTCTTTGACTGGTTCTTAAAGGCAGGTAGCTTGGAGAATGTCATACAGCCAATAGAATTGCCCAGTCTGGCCAGCACACTGCTATTTTCTGACAGAATTGACAGCAATTACATATCTCTATAAGAAGCAGCTACTGCTGACAAAGAGAAAGCTAACATAATGGAAAGAATCTAGAACTGCCAGCAGCCAGACTTGTGCTTTAGCCCATATTCATCTCTGATGTTTATTAACTATGTGTCCTTGATATATCTCTTGTCATCCCTGAAATTCTATTGCTTTGCTGAATTATAACATAATTAGAATTAGGATATATGAAAAGAAAATTGATATGGAATGGAAATGAGGTTACTAAGGGTATATGTTTGAGAAAAGTTTGCAGATGTGTTTATTGAGACACTACTGTATGCCAGGCACAGTGTTGGTAGTTTATATAAATTATTAAATTTAATTTTCACAAAGACTTTGTGAGATAGGAGCTATATTCTTCATGTTTCATGTAACAAAAGTGATTCTCAGGGTTGGCCTAAATATCACATAGCAGATGTAGCACAGACAGGATTTGAATCTAAGACTATCTGAAACCAAACCCCATATATATTTTTTTTAATTTTTAATTTTTTAACAAGGTTACTTTATTTTTATTTTTATTTAATTTATCTGTTTTCAGAGAGAGGGGAAAGGAGAAAGAGAGAGAGAAACATCACTGTGCGGTTGCCTCTCTCGTGCCCCCAACTGGGGACCTGACGTGTAACCTAGTCATGTGCCCTGACTGGGAATCGAACCAGCGACACTTGGCTTGCAGGCCGATGCTCAATCCACTGCGCCACAGCAGCCAGGGCCCAAAGCCTTCTTTACCAAAGCACCTCCATACAGTGGGGTTTCACCGATAGGATTCTGAAGATGATAGAGCCAAAAAATAGCTCCTGAAGACCCCATTTGAAGAATTCAGCTTTCAGCTAATGCTAAAGGCCTTAGGAGTGAACATTAAATCCTTTTAACGGCCCTTCTTTTCAATACTTGCCTGGAAATGTGTTGGTAGAATCTACTTTCACAGTGCCTTCAGAGATGTCCTAACTTTGAACAAAACCATTGCATCACCAAGACCTCCTGAGAAAATGTCCAAGGACTCAGCTTAAAGTCTTCTCAATGGAAGAAATAGAAGTTATGGGAGAGAAGATGTGTACTCCACTGCTGAACCTGCCTTACCAGATCTTAGGCCAGGACAGCCACACCAGCCAGAGTAGCATGGCTCTGATGTAAATTCATTATTCATTTCCACCCCCAAAACATTAAACCTGAGGAGAAATAGTGACTTCCTGGGTTTCTTGTTTGCTCTTTTTTAGCATCTCTGACTTTTGGCATGAAATTCTACAAAAACACTCATATTGTGGCATAAAGTATATGGTCCTGTTTCTCTGGGGATCATCCTGGAGCCTCTTTTACTGAATATTGATCCTATTAATCACCCCAGTTGTCATCATTATTATACTTCTGTGATTCCAGCCTCCTCAACCAGCAGGAATAACTGATGGATTCAACTCTGCAGGTGCCTTATACAATATTAATACAGAAGTTTTATGGAACATTTCCTTAGCAGCTTAATAATATTCCACAGCTCGAAGCTACATTGATTATCACCATCTATGAGAGTTGCAGGTGAAGTTACAAAGGTCAGATTGCTCTTCTCCCCGCCACCGCTCCTAATTTTGACCTTCATAATCACCCTTTAAGCCAACAGTTATCATGCAGAAGTGAATGCTGATGTTTTAACTCAGGGCTTCATGTTCCACTGCTTGGGAGGGCAGGAGAGAAAGCTGGGTTTCCTGTCAAAGGAACAGCAAGCCTAGACTCCCTGGAACCATCCTGAAACTGACATAAGTGAATGGAAGTCTTTGGGAGATAAGTTCTTTTTGCTTAGAAGCTTAAAGTTTTATTTTCTCCACAGCCCCTCACAAAAAAGAAACTCATAGTCCAAAACATTGTCCCCTTCTCAATTTCTCCAGTTCGGTTGATTTCCAGTAAAGATGCCTTTCTCTTCACCTGGTTTTCCCCCAGCAATGTAGGCACTGATATGGAAGAATGTGTGTGCACACTAATTCAATTCACTTTAAATTAGATTACCATCACTGTAATTATGGACAAGTTACTTAAACTCTCTGAACCTCAGTTCTCCATCAGTAAAATGGAAATAATTTGCCTCATAGGCTCGTATGAGTGTTAAAGTCTAAGAACGATGACAGGTACCTAAAATGTCCTCCTCTTAGCTCTCTTTTATTCCATCTTCCTCTCTTTATTTCCGGAAGGCAGAGTTTTACAAAAACACCAGAACTGTGTGATCTGTTCAGACTTCTGTACTTTTCCCACAGAGGGAAGAGGCTGGGAACTTCTTTTTCACTGTATTTTTTTCATTACCATTTAGTCCCCTTATACCTACCTCCCCTACCCTCTGCTGTCTCCGTACTGTTGCCCATGTCTATGAGTCATTTTCCCTTTTTGTTCAATCCTTCCACCCCACCCCCATAGCTGTCAGCCTGCTCTCTATGAGTCTTGTCTCCTTTTTTTGCTTGTTAGTTCAGTTGGTTCATTAGAGTCTACATATGAGTGAGATCATATGGTGTTTGTCTTTCTCTGACTGGCTTATTTCACTTAGCATATAGTTCTCCATGTCCATCCATGCTGTTCCAAAGGGTAAAATTTCCTTCTTTTTTTATGGCCAAGTAGTATTCCATCGTGTAAATGTCCTATAGTTATTTTATCCACTCATCTACTGATAGACTCTTGGGCTGCTTCCAAACCCTGGCAATTGTAAATAACACTACAATGAACATAGGTGTGCTTATGTTTCTTTTTTGAGTTAGTATTTTGAGTTTCTTCAGATATATTCCCAGAAGTGGGATCACCGGGCCAAACGGCAGATCCATTTTTAATTTTTTGAGGTTTCTCCATACTGCTCATACTGCTTTCCACAGTGGCTGCGCCAGTCTGCATTCCCACCAACGGTGCACTAGGGTTCCCTTTCCTCCACATCCTCGCCTGCACTTGTTGTTTGTTGATTTATTGATTATAGCCATCCTGACAAGTATGAGGTGATATCTCACCATTTTTTGTTTGCATTTCTCTGATGATTAGTGATGTTGAGCATATTTTCATATATGTATTGGCCATCTGTATGTCCTCTTTTGACAAGTGTCTATTCAGGTCCTTTGCCCATTTTTTAATTAGATTTTTTTGGTGTTGTGTTTTATAAATTATTTATGAATTCTGGATATTAACCCATTATCAGATGTAAAAGGGAATATATTCTCCCATTATGTGGGTTGTCTTTTTATTTTGTTAATGGTTTCCTTTGCTGTGCAAAAACTTTTTGTTTGATGTAGTCCCGTTTGCTTATTTTTTTCTTTTGTTTCCATTGCCTGAGGATATATGTCAGGTAAAATATTGCTATGAGCAATGTCAGAAATTTTACTGCTTGGAGTCTGAAAACTTCTTGCTGACAGGTGGCACTATCGGCAAGTATCTAAAGATAATGTTAATGGTATAGAATTGAAGTCTCATGATCTCATTCATGAGCAGAACAGACATAAAGGTGAATCAGAATCTTTTAAAATAAAGGCTAAAGTCAAGGATTTAGTCAATCAACAGTATGCATTGAGCACATACTGTTTCCCTAGTTTAATTATAGGCAAGAGGAGAAAGTAAAAACTCTGGTCTACAAATTATATTTCTTGGAAAGAATATAAAAAGTGTACAAGAACACTGGGAAAAAGACCCATGTATGGTCATATGTAGTTACATTGACTCATAGGAGAATAATAGTTGCTCATAGCAAGGAAGAGCATTTACAGTGTACCTGACCATATGTATCTAATTTACACCTCACAATAACCCTGCAACTGCCAAGTACAAAATGAGTACCTAGAGTGGAAAAGAAACTTCAAAGTTCCACAGTGATGGAGAAAGGATTTGAACCCAGATACATCCGGCTCTCAAGCTTGTCATATTGCCACAGCACTACACTGCTCCCAAAGCATAGGATTGGCCACAACATCTTGAGAGTCTATGGAGGAAGTTTATGCCTTACACATCTTTTCAATTGCTGGCTTCAGCAATTATGTTTTCTGTTGTATACTTGTATCTTTCATCTACATTATTGTATGCTGAAAGCCTGTTGTGCATTGTAAGTTTTCTAACTTAAGCTCATTTCACACATTACTTAACTCACATAAATGACTTTAGACTATGTTTAGCACATCAGATCAATAAGATGGTGTTACTTTGAAAACAATTTTTAGATTCTGACTCTTTATTCATTCTAGTCATTGTTTTCAGCCCCAGCCATGTGACTTGCCATGCAAATGTTCCCATGACAATGTTACTCAGACTGCACTGGAAAACTCATTGTTAGTCACTGTTTCTCTTGTACTATTTTGTCTCTAATTTATATTTTCCTTCTTTCTTTCCCTCTGTTTCTCCAGTTGCAAAGATGTGTGCAGTTGATGGTCGGGTATGGAAGACTGGAGGAGATGGGTTTAGGGTAAAGTGGTGGGGTCATGCTGAATTATGTTCCCTTCTCCCCTTTCTTCCTCATTTCCAGTGAGAACTACTTTCCTGTAAGCTGTCATTTCTTCTATTGCTTCATATCACTCTCATCTCAGTCAAACATCTCTGCTTTATACAATGAATTTTAGTTTTGAAATTAGATGTACCACAGCAAAACTCCTTGCTGGTTTTCTTGTGGCACAGAGAGACGGTGAGAGGCATGAAGGAAATGGACGGGCTGATACACTCAGTGTGGAAATATGTCAGTTATCTGTACTATTTTCTTTAATGATGCTGGAAGGCAGGCTAGGTGATATATACTTACTTTGTCTAGCCAGAAAGTCAGGATTGTCTTGCTTTGCCATGAGGGTTAAGAGGAGGCAAAAGGGATGTGTTCATGTTTTCAATTTAAATGCAAAGGCCCTGCAATGAGTTAAGAAGATGAGACACTATACTTATGAAATAGTAAAATCGTATCAGGAAGCGTGGGATTAGGCACCAAAATAAATGATGCTGACAGACTTTGTAATCTGTAGAAGCTCTGGAGAGGATGCGCATTGTAGTAGCTGGGGTATAACAAGGGCTTCCTGGAAAAGAGAAGGTCTTAGCCAGAGTCTAAAGAGAAACAAAACTTCGGAAAGGCAGGGAAGGGCTTGATATTCAAGAGGAGAGGGAGGAGTACCTCAGCAGAAATAGCTAAAGGCTAGGTAGGCTATAGATTGACAGCACAATACTGGAACTGTATTATGTAGCTTTTGGTAGTGGTGGAACTCATCATTATTATCACCAATAATGACCACAATTGAGTATTTTCTACATATAAGAAAGCATGTTGGATATTTTACATAGGCTCTTTTCATTGGAACTTTACCAAGGTGATGAACATGACTTCATTTCACAGATGAGGAAAACGAGGATCAGATAGGCATAGATATATTTCTAAAATTATGTAGCCTAGGAGAAAGTTAGTGCTGGAGCTTGTCACCCCTATACCTGAAGACAGGGTGCAGGTACTTGGTTGCCTTGAAGAGCCTGACATGCTGCCCTGAAGCAGTTTCTGCTTTTCAACACTACTCTCTCTTAGGTAGCACCGCGCAAGGACATGTAGACACATCAATATGTGGGCACAGTAATACATCTGAGCCACTGTTCTTTTAGCATACAACAGCCCAGGAGGTCTCTGGAAATACATTGCTATCTTCACCCACTCAGAAAGCAAAGTCAGTGCCTGTGAATAAATACTGAGGCCTGAGCCCTTTTGCAGTTAATTGGCTGAGTCATTCTTTACTTGGAGTCTGTCTCTGTCTCATTTGCTTGTTTCAATACATGACAGAAAAAAAAAAAAAAAAAAAAAAACAACCCCAGATATTTTTCTTAACTAGCACAATAACACAGCTGAGGTCTGGCAAATCTGGAAAACAAATGCATTGCAACGACAGTTAAATTTCTGCTGTACTTGGCTATCTATAGGTTTAATCTTTAAAATGGCAGCTCCCCTTGCTTTTACTTCACTATTATCGCCCTCTTGCTCCTGGATTCCATCTTGCTGACTTACTGCTAAGGGCTGCTAGTTTCCTTTCCTCTTCCTTTCCTTCCTTTCTCCCTTACATTAATTCTGGCTCCTGTCTACCTCTTCAAATTCACTTAGCTATACTAGTCTCTTTACAGTCTTTCAACAAACAAAATTATTTCCCTTTTCAATGTTTAGACATACACCGTTCCTTATGTCTAAGGTAACCATATAATTTGTTATCCAAACTAGATGCTATAATAAGTATGTTGGGTCAGTAGGTATAAACAGAGACTGTCTTAAAAATAAAACAGAAAGTATGATAATTCTACTTTTCCCTCAACCTCTTTTATATCACCAGCTCATTGTATGTTTTGGTTCTTCTCCTCCTTCAGGCTTAGACATTATTTCCTCAAAGAGGGTAGAGGTCTTGTTTGCTTTATTTATCAATGTGCATCCAGTATGTCTAGCACAATCCCTGGCACATATCAATAATAATAATTAGCATTAATTGAGCACTTACTACATGTGTGGCACTATGCTAAGAACTTATCTGCATTTAATAGATGAAAAAAAATCAAGATACAGAGATGTTTAAAAAGGAAACCTTACTCCGGGTCACCCCAACAGTAAAAATAATAAACAAGATTCAAATTCAGATAATTGAACTTAATAGTTCACACTCTTAACCACTACACTCTAAATATTTGGTTAGTAAGTATATGAGTAGATGAATGTATAAATGATTAGATGGGTGGACTAATTCGATAAATTTTTACTGAACATTTATTATACATCAAGCACAATGCCAGTTATGGTATATCAAGGTGAACAAGATTTAATTACTGACCCAGCAGTTCTATAGGATCCTTGGGATTTCCTGGAGTTGGAAAGGTCAGCTGTTTTGGATCTGGCTGAAATGAGAAATACACAAGCAAGAGCTGGCTAGTCAGGATATGGCAGAGTGAAAAGAACACGGAATCTGGAATCAGACAGCTTGGCTGGCTCTATTATTGATGAACTATGTGAGCTGTAGCAAGTGGAAATCATAAAACCTTCCTCACAATGTTCCTGTAAAGAATAAATGAATAAAAGTGTACAGAGGTAAGGCACAGAGTGGATAGCCAATATATGATTGTTTCATTTATTCTCAAATACACAAATCAGGTAAAGCTTGACTTTTTTTGGCCTTATTTTCTAGAACTAGAGGCCTCAATTGAATAACCGACCAACTTAAGACCTTAACCTCCAGAGCTATAACAAATTCATCTTTTAAGATTAATTCAGCGTGTTGGGAGATAAACCTTTATAACAAAGGCCTTGGATGTGAGGGTAGCTTTGGGTTTACATAAGGCTGCTAACCAAAGTTGGGCGGTATATTTGACAAATGAAAGTACTAAAATCAGAAAGAGGAAGTAATTTGACCATGCCGTGATTAAAACTTAGGCATTCTGACTGCAAACCTCAGGTATTTTCATCAAATCAACAGGCACTGTATGGCTTCCTTGAGGCTTTTACTCTCTGAATTCTACCCTGTTGTATCTCAGTTCCATCACCAGTGAATCAGGGCTAATTTTCCCTGTGCTGACTATTTCATAGGGTTATGATGCTCAAAATTAAAAGTGGGGAAATTAATTTCAGGATATCCTGTAAATTAGTATCCAAAACATGTTCTTTTTAATATAGATTTCACTGTATCAGATAAAGTAGGCATGGGAAAACTAAAACCAAAATAGGAGAGGAGACTTGGCCCAATTCACATAACTGGGTAGTGGCTGAGCTACTCGCAAACCACTACGCTGCTGTCCCCTCTACCTCCAACACGTATTCTGAATCCAGTGTACCCTTCTTATCTATGCCACTTATATCTCACCTGAGTTATGTAGTAGCCTCATAACTGGTCTTTGTGCTACCACTCTTGCCCCTTATAATCCATTATCCAAATTTAAGTTTGTTTTACTCTGCTAAAGTGAAAATTAAATTATGTCATTCCCAGGCTTAAAATCCTCTAATGACTTCCCATTTAACTTTGAATCAAATTCATCTGGACCCTGCAGCAGCACAGGAGCTCCAAACCCAAACCAGGGAGCTGCTAAAGTGTTTATGATATTTGGAAAAAGCCACCAGAGGACTAGCTGATGTGGACATGCCCTTTATTACTCATGATATAGGGGACTGCAACGTCAAACCGCCGGTTTGACGTTGTAGTCAACACCGGCAACTCCTGCGGCGCACCTGAAGCCAAGCTGTATCGACTCCGTCTTTCCCTTGGACCCTTCAGCTGCGAAGAGAGGGGGGGTCTGCTGCATGGGCAACAGCAGACCCTCCATATCACCCTGCCCAGGCTCTGTAGCTTCAGCTTCACTGGAGAGGACACTCCAGTGTCATCGCAAGATGTCGATTCAACACGGGAGGAGACAGATGCCGTGTCGCTCCCGAGTCGGACTGCACAGCCATTCTCGGCGGTGCAGATAGACTCTTAAGAAGCTACACCATCGTCTCTCGAGACGGACGGCTGCCGACGATAGGGGACTGCAGCTCAGTGTGAGAGAGGCCACACCTCCTCCAGTCTGAGGCTCATTATAAGGGGTCCCAGACAAAGGAGGCACATGTCTTATGTGTGACTCTAAACTGCATTACCTCAGTGTGTCAAAGGGTCAAAGCAGTCACAAAACAAGAAGCTGCTCCCAAAAGGAGATAAGAAAGGAATTACAATCAATTCTCAAAATACACATTCCTTCTGGCCAGTGACCATCTGCTCAGCCCTTGGTCATGGGAGGGGAAAGGGACGTGTCCATTGACGTCATACCTGCCAATTTGCCATATTCCTCTCGTAACACTTTCTTTTTCCATCCAGCCACATTTTTGTTGTTGTTCAACAAATGTATCAAGCTTATTTTTACTTCAGGGTCTTTACACTTCCTATGTTTTTGGCTAAGTTGTTCTTCTGCCATACTTACTCATTATCAGTTTTTTTCTCATCATTCAGATTTAATCTGTAATGATACCTTTTCAGAGAGACCTTCCTAGGCCATCCATCCTATTTAAAATTGCGTTATCTTAGTCTCTATTCTCTTACTCTCCTTATCTTCTTCATAGCAATTATATGTGCCTAAAATTTTATTATTTATTGACTTCCTTTACTGTCTGTTAACCACCATAAGACAATAATGTCCATGCAAATAAGAAATTGACCTGTTTGCATCCTTATATTTTAGCATCATGCCTGATAGAGAGTAGATGCTCAATGAATATTTGTTGAAGAAATAGATGAATGATTACCTGCATAACTGTGGTGTTCATGCTGTCATGAGATGGTGCTGAGTGTCAACAGAAGGCTTCCCATGTTATGGGGAAGCAAGATAAAAATGTCCCAGGATGACTTCTTAGATAATGACTTAATAATTTAGAATCATTGGTTTCCACTTGGCACAGTTGGGAACAGGCAGCTCTAATCAGACTGCCAGGTTTCTGTACCTTCCCTAGAGAATGATGCTTGATGGTTTCCAAGGAGACCAGCACAACAAAACAATCCCACAGGTACATCAAATGGGGGCGGTCATGTTGAGCTCTGTGCTTGCAAGCACCTTCTTGTGTTCGAGACTAAGGAATAGGAACCATGTAGACATGGTAGCAGGTAGGAATAGAAAAGAAAACTAATCTTGGGATAACACAGATAAAATGTTAAATTTAGTCTCAGCCACGTATAGCTGGATGACTCTGGACAAGTGACTTAAATGCTCATGCATTTCTTCATCTGTAAAAAATGTAAGCTTACCTGCTTAAAATGGTTGTTCAGAGGAGTTACTGTATTGTACATATGTACAAGTTACCATTATAGACTCTCACATATATTAAGCAGTTAGATGATAATTATCTTTCTGACCCCTTATCTGGATTTGAAAATAATGAGGCTGATCTATGGTGGGGTGCCGGCTTCTTCCTTTGCTTTGGTTACTCTTGATCTCTTGATTCACTTATTCAACAAATACTTATTGAATGCCTTGTGCCTAGCATTGTGCCAAGAGAAGGGCTCAAACTTTCAGCAGTGTACACTAGGTCTCTGCTCTCATGGGGCTCCTATTCTAGTGGGATTTTACAGACTGTAAATAAATAAATAAATCATATGAGGTTAGACAGTAATTTGAGAAAAAGAGGGGGAGTTCTTCTTTAAAAAGAATATTTTATTTATTTTTAGAGAGAGAAGGGAGGGAGAAAGAGAGAAACATCACTGTGTTGTTGCCTCTCACACCCCCCCAACTGGGGACCTGGCCCACAACCCAGGCATGTGCCCCGACTGGGAATTGAAACAGCAACACTTTGGTTCACAGGCCGGCGCTCAATCCACTCAGCTACACCAGCCAGGGCCAGAGAAGGGGTTCAGAAGAGGAAAGTCACATAGTTTTGTGTTTGCTTTAAAAATATCCCTGGCTACTTTGTAAAAGAACGGATTGTAGGGGGTTGTAGCAGTGAAAATAGAGATCAAAAGACAAACACAGGATATGTTTTGGAGATACTGTCAACATGATTTGAAACTGGTCTTGTGTATCATGGAGGGAGAGAATAATTGAGAGGGATCTGAAATTAAAAAGAGTGAGGGAGGAGTTGTTTTGTGGCAGCAAAGAAACCAATGCATCCATCAAGGTCATGTTAATTGGAGTTGTTTATTGGACATCCAAATGGAGAGATTCAATATGTGTAGTAAATCCAGAGATATAAATTTGTGACTCATCAGTTTGTAAGTAGCATATATGCCTTAGATCCTATTGTTCTTTGAGGTTCAGTCTTCTACTCTCTTTCCTTCTAGCCTTTACTTCTTTTAGTGAATGCATCCATCAAATCATTACTCAAAATGTCAAGAAGGGTAAGGGACTTTGGAGATTATCAGTTCATCCCATTTCCCAATTGTGAGGCCCAGAAAAAGAAGATTTGTCCACGATCATATGGCGAATAGGTAACAATATTGATCTTAGAAAATTGGTTTCCTGACTCTTACACTAAAGTCCTTTCCATTGTATTGCATGGAAACCTTGCGCACCAGTTGCAGTTAAATGTCACTTATCAGTGATATCATCCCTGAATCCCTTTCGCCATTCTATCCTCTCCAGCTTTCGGTTTCCGACATCACCTTGTCTAATTATTTTTATACCACTAATTTAATTCTGTCTTGTGCTATCTCTACCCAATTGGTTAGACCCTTGCTACTAAAAGTGTGGTCCCTACATCAGCAGCTTTGGCATCTATGGGAAACTTCTTTAAAATTATATTTTATTGTTTATGTTATTAGAGTTCTCCCCGCTTTTCCCCACTTCTACCCAGCAACCCACTTCAGGCAATCTCCACACGGTTGTTCATGTCCATGGGTCATGCATATATGTTCTTTGGATAATCCCTTCACCTTTCATCCAGTCCTCTCTCCCCCTACCCTCTTGCAGTTGTCAATCTGTTCAATGTATCTATGCCTCTGTTTCTATTTTGTTCATTCGTTTATTTTGTTCATTATATCCCACATATAAATGAGATCATATGGTATTTCTCTTTACTGATTGACTTATTTCACTTAGCATAATAGTCTTCAGGTCCATTCGTGCAACTACAAAAGGTATGAGTTCCTCTTTTTTTTACAGCTGTGTAGAATTCTATTGTATAAATGTACCACGGCTGCCCTGTCTGATATGGCTCAGTGGATTGAGTGCTAGCCTCTAAACTGAAAGGTCACTGGTTCGATTCTCAGTGAGGGCACATGCCTGGGTTGCAGGTGAGATCCCCAGTTGGGGGCATGTGTGAGGCAACCAATTGATATTTCTCTCACACATCGATGTTTCTCTCTCTCTTTCTCCTTCCCTTACCCTCTCTCTCTAAAAATAAATAAAAATAAAACCTTTTAAAACAAATTTAAAAAATAAATAAATGTACCACAGCTTTTTTAACAACTCATCTACTGATGGGCACTTGGGTTGCTTCCATATATTGGCGATTATAAATAGTACTGCAATGAACATGGGGTAGATATATTCTTTTGAATTAGTGTTTCATGTTTCCTCAGATACATTCTCAGAAGTGGAATCACTGAGTCATGAAGCAATTTAATTTTTAATTTTTTGAGGAACCTCCACACTTTTCCACAGTGGCTGCACCAATCTACATTCCACCAACAGTGTAAAAGAACTCCCCTTTCTCCAAATCCTTGCCAGCACTTGTTGATGATCACCATTCTGGCAGGTGTGGGCTGATATCTCATTGTAGTTTTAGTTTGCATTTTTCTTATGATTAATGACATTGAACATTGTTTCATATGTGTATTGGCCATCTATATGTATGCTTTGGAGAAGTGTCTATTCAGGTCTTCTGCTCATTTTTTAATTGTATTGTTTTATTTTTGTTGTTGAGTAGTATGAGTTCTTTAAAAGCGTTGGATATTAACATCTTATCAGGTGTATCATGTGCAAATATCTTCACCCATTCTGTAGGTTATCTTTTTTTGTTTCATTGATGGTTTCCTTTGCTGTGCAAAAACTTTTCACTTTGATGTAGTCTTATTTGCTTATTTTTTATTTTGTTTTTCTTGACTGTAGAGCTATATCAGAAAAAATATTGCTAAGAGAAATGTCTGAGATTTTACTGCTTATGTGTTCTAGGAATTTTATGGTTTTGAGTCTTACATTTAAGTCTTTAATCTATTATTATATATGGTTTAAGAAGGTGCTCTAGATTCATTTTTTGCAGGTATCTGTCCAATTTTCTCACCACCATTTATTGAGTAGACTGTCTTTACCCCATTGTATGTTCTTTTTATTTTATTTTATTTTATTTTATTTATCTGTTTTTGGAGAGAGGGGAAAGGAGAAAGAGAGGGAGAGAAACATCACTGTATGGTTGCCTCTCACTTGTGCCCCCAACTGGGGACCTGACGTGCAACCTAGTCATGTGCCCTGACTGGGAATCGAACCAGCGACACTTGTTTTGCAGGCAGATATTCAATCCACTGAGCCACAGCAGCCAGGGCTACATTGTATGTTCTTGCAGGCTTTTTCAAATAGTATGACCATAAACATGTGGGCTTAGTTCTGTGGTTTCTATTCTGTTCCATTGGTCTATATGCTCATTTTTTGTTTTTTTGCTTTTTTTTTTTAATGGAAGCATTTTATTTACTTAACCAACATGATGAGTTTTGGTTCCCTTATCTACAAAATGGAGATATCTACCTTCACTGAGTTATTATGAAGATTTCATTATTAATAGATGTTCAACAAATGGGAACACTCAGACAAGTTCCCTGATGGCCGAGCACTGGACTGCACACTGAAGGCATTAAGAAAACAGAAATGCTTCAGTGTCGGCCTGCGAGCCCAGTGTCGCTGGTTCGATTCCCAGCTAGGGCACATTACTAGGTTGCACGTCAGGTCCCTAGTTGGGGGCGCGAGTGAAATGCAACCACACAGAGATGTTTCTCTCCCTCTCTTTCTCCTTTCCCTTCTCTCTAAAAATAAAAAATAAGTAAACAAACAAACAAATAAATAAATTATTTAAAAAAATATATATATCCAAAGTTAAAAAAAAACAGAAATGCTACTGCTCTCAGGAAGCCGAGTCTCTAGGACCACCTCCTACCACATAATTCTGGATATGGTCCAACTGCTGTTTTTCTCCCTGTGGTATCAAACAGGGGAAGGTTCAAGAGAAAACACTTACATGTTTTACAAAAAGCTACAAGGTTACTAACTATATATTCTAACATGTCTCAAGTTTCAAGCAGGTCACTTGGAACCTCAAATAAGAAATCACAATATTTGTAATCATTAAAAACAAAAAAATGATAGAGGTGGTGACTCACAGGGTTTCAGTCCAAAATGAAAATGCGCAAAATGGTTACTTCAGTGGATCTGTACTGATGCCATATTTCTCCTTGAGAAGCTTCAACTGTTCTTCCTTCTTCTTCGCGTCCATCTTCTGAAATGCCCTGTTTGCATTACAGTACAAAACCACGAGGTATCTGTTACACACATTGAATCTCAACAGGTGATCACATGCATTCTTGGCATCAAAGATGTCTTCCTAGACCACATAAGCTGCCCCTCTAGTTTCAGGTGTGTTCCACACTCTGATTTGATGAATAGGTCCGTATTTCCCAAATATATCATACATTTCTTCAGCTGTGATCTTGTAAGGCAAATTTCTTGTATACAAAATCCGATTTACTTCAGGTGGAAGTTGAATGTTCACTCTCTTGGCCGCTTGCATCGCCGTCTTGTCGAGCTGATGAGGTTACCGCAGTATTAGAAGACCTCCTTACTTCTCCAGAGCTCGCTCAGCTTTGAGCTCAATATGGCAACCTATATGCTCGTTTCTATGCCAGTACCATGCTGTTTTGATTACTATGGTCTTGTAGTATAGTTTGATATCAGGTAGCATACCTAAAACTTTGTTCTTCTTTCTTAAGACTGCTGAGGCTATTTAGGGTCTTTTGTAGTTCCATAATAATTTTTGAATTATCAGGTCTAGTTCTGTGAAATATGCCATTAGTATTTTGATATGAATTGCATTGAATCTATAGATTACTTTGTGTAGTATAAACATTTAATGATATTAATTCTTCATATCCATGGATTTGATACATGCTTCCATTTATTTATATTTTCTTCATTCAGTATCATATAATTTTCTGAGTACGGTGTTTTTCCTCCAAGAAATCTATTTCTCTGCATTTTTATGCAGTTGTAAATGGGGTTGTTTTCTTAGTTTCCCTTTCTGATAGTTCATTTTTGGTGTATGAAAATGCAACCAATTTCTGAATATTTATTTTGTATCCTGCTACTTTATTGAATTCACTTATTAGTTTTAGTAGTGTTTTGTTTTGTTTTGTTTTGTTTTTTTGTTTGTTTGTTTTTTGTGTGTGAGCTCTTCAGGGTTCTCTATATACAGTACCATGTCATCTGCAAATAATGATGGTTTTACTTCTTCCTTTCTAATTGGGGTGCCTTTTATTTCTTCTTCTTGTCTGATTGCTGTGGCTAGGACTTCTGTTACTTTGTTGACTATGAGTGGTGAAAGCAGTCTTCCCTGTCTTGTTCCTGATCTTAAGGGAAATGCTTTTTAGTATTTCCCTGTTGAGTATGATATTGGCTGTGGGTTTGTCATATATGGCCTTTATTATGTTGAAGTATGTTCCCTCTATCCCCACTCTTTTGTTTTTTTTTTTTATCATAAATAGGTGCTGAATTTTGCCAAATTATTTTTGTATTTAGTGTTATAATTATTTGGTTTTTGTCCTTTATTTTGTTTATATGGTGTATCACATAAATTGATTTGTGGATATTGTACCATCCTTGCATCCTTGAAATAAATCCCACTTTATCATGGTGTATGATCTTTTAAATGTATTGCTGGATTTAGTTTGCTAATATTTTTTCATCTATGTTCAACAGAGATATTGGCCTATAATTTTCTTTCTTTATAGCCGCCATCAGTATTATTTAAATTTAGCTATGCAATTCCAATTTTTGGCTAATTAAAACAAAACAAAACAAAACAGTGCACTAATTGATTTGCAAGCCTAGCTGACTTCCCACTTATTCCAATCAGACCAAGCATTTAAAAAAGCATGGGTGCCGCATTTGGACTTGCACGATACTGTGCTGCTTCTCAGACTTTATGTGCATATCAATCACCTCTGGATCTTGTTTGTAGATTCTGATTCAGTAAGTTCGTAGTGGGGACTAAGATTCTGCATTTGTTATGAGACTCCAGGTAATGTGGATCCCACTGCTTCAGGGACTATGCTGAGTTGCAAAGGACTAGTAATTATATGCAAACATGACCTCTGAGGTAAAATGGGAGAGGGAAGAAAGAATTATTCACGGAATTTGTTTGCCATGGTCAGTCATTTGTCTTTTACTGTTCTTCATTTGGATGTCCAGACCGAATAGTTGAGTTAGTTTTATGGAAGAACCATCTTCACGATAAGCATCTCTCATCTCCTAATGATTACTTAGGAAGTCATTTCTGAATTCAAAAGTTGGAATGTTTATGGCAAGAAGATAAGCAACTGATAGAGAGGGCGCAAGTATTAGAAGCTAAGCAATGGTGTGAATGCACAACAACTATACTTTATCATCAGTGTTTCCCTATATATAAAAATATTTGAGTTTTACATCCATCCAATGAAGAAATGCCAGACAAAAATTATTGTGCTCATTTCAAAGCTGAAGAAACAGACGCAGAGATACTCAGTGACCTGTCTGAGCTTATACAGGGAGCTAGGAGCAGAGATGAAATCAAAATCCTTAGTTTCCTGACAGCAGAGACTAATGTCTTTTCATTAAACAAAGAGAGAGGATCGGTGGTGTGAGACGAGAGGGAGAATGTTCCCAGTATAATTTTTGTAAACATTACCTTTTAAAAATATGGAAAGAGAAAAAATAATAACTTGTTTAAATCTTCATTGACCAGCTAAGGGAAGATGACGGGCAGATAGCCGTTTGGTAATCTCTTGTGCAAAGAATATGAATTATGTCTTTAAAGGTATTTGAAATTACATGCATTGGATGAGAGAGGCTTTCTGCCAAGCACACTGTCTTCTGCAGATAACATCACTGGCTGCTGCCTGAATCAACAACCACATTTTCCAGCCAATTTCCCTCACCTGTCTTGGTGGCCAGTGTCCTGCCTGCATTTTAAGGACCACTGAGACCAACAGGGGTTAGATACCCTAGTATACACAAAAAGACCACTCAACCAACGCAGAAATGTATAGCCGTGCTTTATGCCTTGCTGATCCCTTCAAACTCCTGGCCCCATCTGCCTGTTAATTGGCTAGACTTAGGCAAAATATGGTGCAGCATTACAGGCATGTAGCTGTCTATAGTGGGAAAAAAAGAGAAAGAAATGAGAAGGCAAAGCAAAACAAAACAAAATAGCAACAACAAAAACAATTCTGTATTTTAGTAAATGCTGACTGTGTGAACAAGAGCATGTCATCGTTGAACCTCACTTGCCTTGTCAGTAAAATGAGGATAAATGTACATACCTGGGAAGGTTGCTATCAAAAGTTGAAGTAATGACTAAGAAAGCATTTGAGGGATAGTAAGATGCTTTACACTGACAAGGGCTTATTTTTGTGATTATTTTTACTCTGAAAAGAAGTGCTATCTCCAGCCACTTTTCTGCTTGCTTATTATATTCTAAACTAGTCCTCTTTCTGTTTCTAAAACACTCCAAATATGTTTCTCAAGGCCTTTATACTCGCTCTTCCCTCATCCTGGTATACCTCTCCCCAACTCTGATTTTTACATAGTTGGCTCCTCATCATTTAGGTCTCAACCAAAATATCACCTTCCCAAGAGAGGCCTAGCTCATCCAATCTAATGAGCTACAAACATCCCAGTCTCTTTCTCTTTCTCACTTCAATCTATTGTACTGTCTTCATAGCAGTTGCCGTGATGAGACATATCATGATGAGACTTGTCATGCTTATCTTATTTATCTATTTAAAAAGAAATCTATTGTCAGTCTTCTCCCACTGGAATGTAGGTTCCATGAAGATAGGGACTTTGTCTCTCTTTTTCATTGCAAGCTTTAAGAAATTTGAATTGTGCCTGAAACAGAGTGGATACGTGTTTAATGAAAAACTTGGCAAATAATGTGGCCCTTGCATGCAGGACAAAAAGGAGGTAACGTGTTTGCAAAGTTCCTGGATCTTGCCTTCATTTTTTAACATTTCTGCCCTTCTATGTACCCTCTGAAAAGTGCCTCCTACACAGGAACTTTGTTTCCCAGGATAAATTAGAGAGAAGAATGGGGGTTGCTACTTCTAGCTGCTATTATTATTGTTTTGGTTACTATTATGATTATTATTATTAAATATAAGGTGCCTCTATGAAGCTGCTCTCCAATCTAGAGGCACTTTTAAGAAACTATATTTTATTGATTATGCTATTACAGTTGTTCCAATTTTATCCCTTTGCCTCCCTCCACCTGTTACCCACCTTCCCTTTGGCAATCTTCCCCCTTAGTTCCTGTCCATGTGTCATGCATATAAGTTCTTTGGCTACTCCACCTCCTATACTGTTCTTAACATCCCCCTGCCTATTCTGTACCTATCAATTAGTACTTCTTAATTCCTGCATCTTTTCCCCCATTCTCCCTCTTCCCCCCTCCCAGCTGATAACCCTCCAAATGATGCCCATACCTATGATTCTGTTTCTGTTCCACTTGTTTGCTTAGTTTGTTTTTTACATATGTTGATAGTTGTGGATTTGTTGCCCCCTTTTTCTGAATTTGTTGCCCTTTTAATCTTGTCTTGATCTTCTTTTTGTTAAATAAGTCCCTTTAACATTTCATATAATAATGGCTTGGTGATGATGAACTCCTTTAGCTTTACCTTGTCTGGGAAGCACTTTATCTGCCCTTCCATTCTAAATGATAGCTTTGCTGGGTAGAGTAATCTAGGTTGTATGTCCTTGCTTTCTATCACTTTGAATACCTCTTGCCAGTCCCTTCTAGCCTGCAAAGTTTCTTTTGAGAAATCAGCTGATAGTCTTATGGTAACTCTTTTGTAGGTAACTATCTGCTTTTCTCTTGGTGCTTTTAATAATCTTTAGCATTTAATTATGATGTGTCTTGGTATGGTCCTTTTGGTGTCCATCTTGTTTGGGAGTCTGTGCTCTCTGGACTTGTATGTCTATTTACTTTGCCAAATTAGAGAATTTTTCTTTCATTATTTTTTCAAATGTTTTCAATTTCTTGGTCTTTCTCTTCTCCTTCCAGCACCCCTGTGATTTGAATGTTGGTACATTTGAAGTTGTCCCAGAAGCTCCTTACACTATCCTTGTTTTTTAAAATTATTTTTTCTTTTTACTGTTCTGATTAAGGATAGAGATGATCTCCTGCATCTTTGATAATTTCTAAACCCTGTCTGTAGTTTGAAGTATAAAAGTAAACAAATAGCACCATTGTTTTATATAATAATAGTGATAAATATCACAAGATATTTTACCTACAAGGGCCCTTGGAATATTGAACCCAACCTCTTATTATAAAGGTATGGAAACTGAGGCCCAGTAGGGAGAAATGTTTACCCAAGATTAAATGACAAGTTACTGGTATAACAGGATTCAGAAGTTACTGCTCCAAGTCCCAGCTATAAAAAGACACGGTTTAAGAGCCTCAGTTCTTTGGACCAAAATAAATGAGCATTGGGGTGGGGGTGGAAAAGTGAAGGGATTCAGATGTACAAATTGGTAGTTACAGAATAGTTACAGGGATGTAAAGTACAGCATTGGGAATATTGTTAATAATATTGTAATAATTATGTATTGTGTCAGAAGGGTACTACATTTATCAGGGTGATCGCTTCCTAAGTTATATAACTGTGTAATCACTGGGTTGTATTCCTGAAACTAATATAATATTGTATATCAACTGTAATTTTAAAAGAAAAAGAAATGAACAGGTCTCTTTTCTCTTTCCCTTTCCAGCGTTTTTTACTGCCTTCATTGTAGTGCAATATGTTCTTAGGAAAAGACCATCTAAGAGGGATTCAGAAAGACATTTCTTCCAAACAGGCACTGTGGTATTGCTTACCTTGCTTTCTTCCTACTTCTTCTTTCTTAGTTCTCAGGAACTGCTTTTACTTATTTTTCTCTAAGTTATAAGGCTCCATCCACCTCATAACCACAACAAAAAGGGACTCTGGGGAAACATGAACACTGTCTTCAAGTATCTGAAAAGTTGGCATTAGGAAGAGTTATTATACAATCTGTGTGTGGTCCTGGAGAGTTGAAGTAAGGCCACAGGCATGAAGTCACTGAAAAGCAAGTTTTGGCTCAGCAAAGAGCTGAACCATTTCAAATATGCAATAGAACAGGTAGCCTTGGTATGCCAATTTCTCTCCCTGGATGGCTGCTAGCTGAGGCTGGGGAACCCCTTAGAAATGGAGCACCTTCACTGGGTCAGGAGATGGCATAATTGAAAACCAAGAACTCCTAAATTCAGGAATTCACCTTTGATTGTCCCATTGGGTTCTGTTACCCTCAGCTCCTTGCAGTTGGCAACAACAGAATAATCTCTGTCCTCATTTCAAATGATGTTGCCATAGGCTTTTCCTTGTATTGTTTGCCTCTTCCTGGTAGTGAGACTCCTGTTCCTCTCCCAGAGCTAGAAGTTCCTATCTAGAGAGGTTTTCCAATTGGTCCTGGTAGGTTAGTCCATAAACTCCAGCAGGGGTAACCTTCAAGAGCTTATTGTGACCATGACAACATTGACATAGTCATGGCTGACCTCCTGTAGGAGAACATTTAGCTTTTTTTTTTTTTTTCCAGTTAGGTACTTGTGTTGCAAAGACAGCCTTTGGACTTCGAAATGTGTGAAACTGGTTGTGAAGCATCACGAATTGCTTGTGGCTACAACAGGGAGGATGGGATATTGGGATGAAATTAGTATCTGGCTTGGGATCCCTTCCTGGGAGTGGATCAAGCAGCTGAGAGTACTATCCCCAATAGAAATTGCAAGCTATGGTAGCACAGCCTGGTGACCCTAGCACAATACCCAAAGGGCATAGATGCTTTTTTTGTCATGAATTCATCACAATCTCTCAGCACCATAGGGGACACATTGGTGGGCAATCTAGTGTTCAGAATCCTTGGTGGAGGTGAGAAGGGGCTGACCATCACAAGCAATCCTATTGCTAGGTGGCAAGAACCTAGACATTAAGTAAGGGCTCCAAGCAAGCACCAATCCTGAGTGAGAACTGAGACAATAATAGGGTAGCCAATAGAAGGTATGGAGTTGAAACCAAGGTTAGACTAAGACAGGAAAACCATGGTAAGGGGAAAGGTGAGTATTAGAAATTAGGTTTGCAACAGGGTTTTTCCTAATGTTACAGGACTTTTTTTTCTGAGTAAGGTTAAGGAGATGTTGGGACTGAGGCGGACCACTGCAGTTCTTCCTGGCTCCCTGGACACTAGATCTGGAAGGAAAACTTTACTAAGTCCCCACTGAATGTTAAGGTTGACTGAAGCAGCTGTGTCATTTTAGTACCTTTGTCAGGATTTGAGCAGAAACTGGATGTTCATGGATTCACTGGGAAGAAATGATGACTGAAAGCCAGGAAACCAAGGTTGGGGCTGTCACAGGAGGTCTGGTGAAAGACATAGGTTCTGTATGCTTTATGTATCTTTAGGTTTTGTGTGGTTAAATTTGTGTTTTCATATTGTTATAGCTTGGAAATTAGTGGATGGAAGTAATGGTGACTTTAGAGAAAAGAGGAAATTTGATGTGAGATGTAGCTGTACAGAAAATGAATGGTCTTCAGTGGCTAAGACTAAGCATCTCCAGGGAGGGGCATAGTTGTAAGAACTGAAGTTCTTTTTCCTGAACAGACTCAGGAGCTAGATGGACAGATAACACGAAAAGATCATATGGCTCCCGGAGACTCCTGGACAAGATGGAGGCGTAGACAGACAAGCTGTGTCTCCCTCCACAAATAAGAAGGAATACTACTGCCTCAAAACTAGAAACAACCAGAAGTTCCAGAAAATCAAACTGCATAGAAGTCCAGCAAACAAAGATATTAAGAAGAAATACTCATCCAGAGAGGTAGGAGGGGTAGAGCCAGGGTGGAGAGGACGTGGTGTGGTGGCAGTGGCAGTGGCAGCAGGCTGGCAGAAAGTGCAGTCACATGTTTTAAAAAGTCAGGAGGGACCCCTGGGGAGCGTTACCAGCTCCTCACTGGACCTCGCAGCCCACAGTCCCAGCACTGGGGAAAATCAAGCCTCGTTGCTTCTGACTGTGCAGACCAGTGGAGGTTGGGGTGGAGGCAGAAACTGCTGGTCTCAGCAGAGTCCGCTTGTTTAAAGGGCCCCCACGGTTCTAGAATGTCCGCAGACCCACCCACTCTGGGAATGACAACCAGGGCAATAGCTAGAGGGGTGCCAGTCTGGTGCAGAAGTGGTGTCTGGAAAAGGGGTGAGTGCTAGGGAGGTGGTATTGGTCCCTCTCAGACCCCTTCCCCACATACAGCGCCACAACGTGGTGAAACAGGTCGCCTTGTACTGAAGAATCCCTAAGACTCCACTCCTTACAACGTAACAGGAGCAACAGCTCTACCTGGGACGCAGAGGCAAACAAACTCAGGAGCCTGTCAGAATGAGGAGACAAAGAAGTATGGCCCAAAAGGGGGAACAGATCAAGGTTCCAGTGGGAGAACTAAGCGATGAGGAGAAAGCCAGTCTAACAGATGAGGTGATAGACAACCTAACAGACACAGAATTCAAAACACTGGTGATAGAGATACTCACAGGCTTGACAGATATGCTTGAGTACAGCAAATGCATAAGAGAAGAAGTGAAGGCTATGCTAAATGAAACCAAGGAAAATCCACACAAAACAAATGGTGAAGGGAAGGAAACTGGGGTTCAAATCAATGATTTGGAACGTAAGGAAGAAAAAACAATCAACCAGTATAGAATGAGGAAGCAAGAATTTAAAAAACAAATGAGAAAAACTTCCCAAATTTTGTGAAGGAGATGGACATACAGGTCTGGGAAGCACAGTGGGTCCCGGGCAAGCTGGACCCAGAGGGGACCACATCAGGATGCATCATGACTGAGATGCCAAAGGTGAAAGATAAAGACAGAGTCCTGGGGACAGCAAGAGAGAAGTGGAGAGTTGCCTGCAGGGGGTGCCTATGGGACTATCAGCTGATTTCTCAGAGGACACTTTGCAGACAGGAAGGGACTGGCAAGCAGTATTCAATGTGATAAAGGCAACCTGCAACCAGGATTACTCTATCCAGCAAAGCTATCATTTGGAATGGAAGAGCAGATGAAGTGCTTCCCAGACAAGGTGAAGCTAAAGGAGTTCGTCATCACCAAGCCATTATTATATGAAATGTCAAAGGGATTTACTTAAGAAAAATAAGATCAAAACTATGAACACTAAAATGACAACAAAACACAACTACCAACAACTGAATCAAAAATAGGAACAAAACAACAAAATCCAGCTAAGCAAACCAGAATCGGAACAGAATCATAGGTATGGGGATCATTTGGAGGGTTATCAGCTGAGAGGGGGAAGAGGGAGAAATGGGGAAATGGTACAGAGACTAAGAAGCATAATCGGTTGGTACAAAATAGACAGGGGGATGTTAAGAGTAATATAGGAAAGGGTGAAGCCAAAGAACTTATATGCATGACCCATGGACATGAACTAAGTGGGGTGGGATTGCTGGGGGGAAGGGGGGTAGTGGGTGGAGGGGAGCAAAGGGGAAGAAAAAATTGGAAGTACTGTAACAATGTAATTGATAAAATATACTTAAAATAAAAGATCGCATGAACTAATATGCCTATTCTGGCTCTTACTATGCCAAGGAGCCTACCTTTTCCCATTGGTCACTGTAAAACTAGTTTCCTCAACTATCAGTCACTCCATCTTCATGCAAAATACATAGAAAAGCCTGTAACACTAGAGAAATGTGAAAGAATGGCAGCTAATAATCTCTCCATTCAAAACTTCTTTTCTCCCTGTCCCTGGAATGAGACAGCAGCAATTTCCCCTATTTGTAGCTTTGCTCCTGCTTTTGGGAGTTCGAGTTTCACCACCCTCTCTCCCTTCTCCCTGATAATTTCTGTCCATCCGATAGTTCAAACCCCAGCTCAAATGCCAATTTTTCTGCAAAACCTCTTCAACCCCACTCCATACCTACACTGTGTGCTCCTCTAACATTACTATCTGTGTATTTTGTTCCTGCCCGGAATTAACTATTTCCTGGGTGTGGATTCTTTTCCTTAATGCAATTGTAAGCTCCCTAAGAAGAGAGACAGTGCTGAGTTCTCGTCTTCCAATTTCCTACAGTATCTTTCCCAGAGATGGCCAGGCAGCCTCCCTTCCCAGTGTCTGTCTCCCAACTAACTAAAGATACCATGCAAGGTTTCAGATAGCTCATCGGCTTTGAGAACCTGTGGGTCAAGAAGTTCACATGTGCATTAAGGGTTGGGTTGCAGAAAGAGAGAGTACTGGTGTCAAAAGTTTGACGATGTATGATATAACCTGCATCATTTTTCTCTTTGCTGCATACCATCGAGCAATGCTGTTGCATGGACCTCTCACTTCTCTGGGAGTTAGGTAACGTTCTTTTGAGAGATGCAGGAACTCTGGCTCAGAGAGGCCACAGATAGTATAGGCCGTAGCTAAGAGGCTGGTGGAGGCCAAGACAATGTCTCAGTATCTCAGCACTTGGGTTCTGCCTCTGCCTATTTGATCCTCCCACTCTGGCCCCTGCCACAGAACCTCTGCACTTCCCCAGTTAGATTTTAGAAAAGTCTTATATATGACTATATGTCAATATGCCTTTCATTCTTCACCAAATCTGGAGCCCTTTGAGGCCCTTGGGAAGCCAGCCCAGGGACAGGCACAGAGAAAATGCCTCCTGAATGCTCAGCTGATGTATCTTGGTGGTCTTCTTTTAGAAACTGCTACAGGGGGATCAATGATTCCTGGCTCTGGGGAGGGTCTATGTGGTAGAATCAACATTTATAAACGCCATTCAGTGTGTTTATTTGCGTGTCTCTGTTCTGTGGGCCACTGAATAAAACAAAGTTTATTTTTTTCATTTTCTCTTTTCTTGCTGTTTTTTTCTTCATTTATTTTTTAAGAAGCTGCCTGGTAACTATATAATTTTTCCAAGCCTAGGCCTATCATCACAAGGCTTAGCTCCCATTCACAAAACCTAGCTTTAGTTAGATTTTCTGATTAGGCATTCCATGTTAACGTGTTAGCCACCCTCTCCCTACAAGTGAGGATACCCTAGAAAGGTTGCAAGACCCTTCAGTCTCTTCCTTAACCCTTCTTTAAGCCATAAACAGCAAGATGGGGCCAGGGCAAACATACAAACACAGACACACAAACACACACACAGCAGAAGTTTGCTTGCCTCATTTGTGGCCGATGGATGATCTTTGATGCATGGATTATGACGACGATGATGATGATGATAGTAATAATGAATTTCTGCTTACGCCTTAATAAATAGTTATCGATATTGGGTGGATCCCTTACTGATTCCTCTAGGAGAAAAGGGATACAGCTGCTGGCTCTCCCCACAGCCCCTTCACAGTGGGGGTGGGGGTGGAGAGAAGTCTTAACACTGTGGTTGAAACAAGCACCAGGATTTCTCAGTGACAGCTTACTGCAGAGCAAAACGCACTGAAATGCCAGGCTCCACACTTCTCATTTCTCGTCTTGATGCTTCAGATAATTACCTTTGTGACCTTTCTTAAATTGTAAGGAAGAATTAAAATTCTAATTTTAATTTTGAATTCCATCCAAAGCCTCCATTTTTCTACCTGTAAGTTAGTGGGTGTGGGGTGGGCGATGGTAAGATAAAAAATGCTCTTGAACTCTGAAAGTCTGAGGGCACTCTTTTGCCCCCTTCAAGCACCTCCAGGGAAGCACTTCAGTTGCTCTAGCTGTGATTCAGGTGTCTCCAGATAACCTTCTCCAGGGAGCAGCTTAAAACTCCCAAGAAAAAAAGTTAGTCTGGAAACCCTCAGCCCCTCAGCCTCTTTTCCACTGCAACTCCAGACTGAATTCCATCTTCTTCTTCCTGCACTATCAGACTCTGGGATAATTGATCAATTTGCAGAAGTTTTCCCATCCTAAACCCTCCTTGGGCACCACGGTCAGTCTCCCCACTAACCTGCCTAATCCAGTTCCCAGACACAAAAGTGCGGTGTCCTCCTAAGAGGCTGGATGCAGAACCCCGAGGTCACTGCATGTGTTTTTGAAGCTGGTGGCTGGGTGTTGGAGAAAGCAGAGCATCAGCATCATGCTGGGTTCACCTCTATCCAGACACCCGCACTTGGGCTCTCAGAGACTCTACAGTGTCTCCTCTTGATTCGTCAACTGTCCCCTGCCTCATTGTCCTTGCACAACCCCGAAGTTTGTGAAGGCCCTTCCTGGCGACCACTATCCCTCCATGGCCACCCAGGTCGCTGGTACTGAATGAGGCATCCAGCTTGTCAGTCAGATTATAAGGCTGTGTGTCCAGTCGTACCCGCTGTCCCCGCAGCCCCCTCTCAGTTCCCTGTGCCACAGCTCCTAGCTGGTATTTTGGGCACTGGTGCAGAATTAAAAAAGGAGAATAGGGAAAACGTAGGTGAAGAAGGCGGATCATGGGGGTTGCTGAAGGAAGATCCCCTAAGTCTGGGCTTCCAGCTGAAGCAAGAGGGAGAAGGGAGAGCCAAGAAAGAGCAGCTAAAGGAGGGGGCCTGAGACTGTAGCAGCAAGACTTTGCCAACCCCTTTGGCTCCCCAGCCGGGATGGACAGGGCGGGGGTTCAGCCGCGGCTCTCCATTGGCTCTCTTGTGAGCCCCTAGACTTTCTATAAAGAGCAGTTGCAGAAGGCACTGCCCTCACTGACTCAGAGCACAGCTCCTGCCGGCCTTAGACCGATTCACCGACTGCTTCAAAGAGGGAAATTTAGTCGGAACGAACCTCAGCCGCGCGAAGGAGGAACGGTGCTGGCTGGCGGGCGGGGGCGCCTGGCGCCGCTGTCCGGAATTTGGAGCCTGGACCGCCTGCGCACCCCAGGCTGCGGAACGTTTGGAGCCAGACTGCCCAACTCAGCTCATCTCTGCGCACTTGCCCAACTCGGAGCCGGTCCAGCGATTGTCTTTTGGCTTTCCTTCTTGCCGGTCCCCTCCGCTCTACCTTCCCACGCACCCCCACCCACAGCTGCAAGACGCTGAGTAGCACTTGCCCAGCGCTCTGTGGAGCCCTCCTCTTCTTTCTTCCCCCACTCTCCCCGATCCAGTAGCTTAAGGATTTTGAGGTTTTCCATAGGCGCCAAGCTGGAGGCCCCGACCACCGAGTCGCCCCAGGGGGCTTTCCCGAACCCCAGCACCATGAGCTATGGGGACGAGCTGACCCCTGAAGCTCTGAGTGTGCCGAGCGGATTTGATGATCTGATCACCTCCACCACCTCCCAGGTGCTGCAGGCTATTTCTAACGCCGCATCCGCTGTTGGTAGCTCAGGCCGCGATAGCGTGCTTTCCATGATCCATAAGCTACCTGGTCATATTGCAAACATGGGCAACCTCGCTGACGCGTCAGGTCCCATGGCTTCAGAGATGGTGTCCCAGGATGAGCCGGTACAGTTCTGGCTAGTAATAGGGTACACCATAGTGGTATTTGCTGCCATACTAGGCAACTGGGTCTTAAACCATGTGATTATGAAGTACAAGAAGATGCACACTGCCACCGGCCTCTTTGTCGTCAACATCTCCGTGACCAACATGATGCTGGCTTTTCTCAGCTCTCCCTTCACCATGGTAAGCTGGGTGCTGAGGAGGGCGACGGCAAGGGGGGGGTGGCTCAGGCTGTGAGAGCAGAAACACAACTTTGCACTTGCAGCAGAGAGAGCTGCGTGGTGGGAAGGCGCTCTGAAGCGGGTAGGGTTGATTCGGAAAGTGCGTAGATACAGGAATGGCTGACAGACGTAAACGCTTTGGAACTTGGGGGTTGGGAGCTACAGGCATGATTGTGATTGCGTTGCTGAATTAATCTCCTGCTCGTAGCAGAGGCTGAAAGACTTAGGTGGCTTAAGGAAGCAGCGGCAGCGGCCGGGTGGGGGGGGGGATGCTGCCTGTTTCGGGTGAGCTTTGTCACAAACCCCTAGCCTCAGTTTCCCCATCTTTCAAACGCAGTACTTGGAATGGAAGGTGGCGAACAATTTTTGTGACTTGGGATCTGCGTCGTATACCTGGGCTGTTTCTGTGGGAAAAATGGGAAAGACGTGCGAGCTGCAGTGTGAAAATATTTGCTTCCTGAGACAATAATGCCAGCAGTTTGGTGAAGCAACGAGGCTTCCCTGCCTGTGTATTTGAGCTTGTGAAGAAGGAGTACCTAGGGCTAACTTCTTGTGTCTCACTATACCCTTTCTCCCACAGGTGCGCTATCTGTGTAATTCCTTGGTGTTCGGGAAGATGACATGCCACCTCAGTCGTTTTGCTCAGTACTCTTGTGCCTATGTGACTGTGTTGACCATGGCTGCTATTTCCCTGGATAGACATCGGGTATGTGTTTCCCAGGGCTCTTTAGGTCTCATAAAAGGGTAGGTTTCTCTTCTAGAGAGATGGAAGCAGCTGCTAACATAAATAATTGAAAATGTTCTTTGGGTTCCTTGAAACAATCTATGTGAATATAATTTTGTCTAATTTAGGCGGATTGCAAAATGTGAATTACAAATTTGAACCATATCGCGTCTTATGTAATTAAAATACCATCATCTTTGATGTGTTGCTATGGAAACAGAGATGCGACAATAAGCAAATGTGAAAAAAAAAAGTGTCCTCCTTCTCCTTTGGAAAACATATTTTATTTGCTGCATTGCAGAACAAGCTAAGGGAAAAACTGAGAAAGGATGAGTCAGAGGAGGGTGTGGCTTCAGGGCTGGTGGTGGGTTGAGTCTGGGAGGTGGTCTTGAAGTCTGTGAGTGAGAACTGAGCAAATGAAGTAGAAAGAAATTGAAGATTTAGGAGAAGGGGTTGGGAAGAGGGAAGGAAGTGACTTAAAAGGAAGGAGGTGGTGCCAGGGAGAGTAGCTGGGAGGGACTGCATTGTTAATCAGTTGGGAGGGAGCCAGGAAATAGGTGAGGTGGAAGGAACCTAGAGGGAGATTAAAGGGGTTGTGGCTGGAGGGGGGCATGGAGAAATCTGGGTGACAGGAGATGAAGATGGGAGCGGCCATGGAGGAAGGGAAGGGAGAGGAAGGGAGGCAGGAAAGACTGATCACGGAGAGATCAAGATAGGAGTGGATGGGGGAATAAGGGAAAGGGGCATAAAGGGAACCAAGTGGAAGAAAGGATGGAGGGATGTGGAGTGCTCGCCCATCAGTATATAATAAAGAAAAAATAAGTTACCCTTGGACATCCATCCCTCTTCACTGAACTACCAAACTTGGAGACAGAAACTTCGAAATCAGTCCACTTGGATTCCTATCTTCCCATTGAAATGTTTCTGTCTGCACTAACCAATTTTACTCTTTCATAAAAGAAAATGCCACTAACCTGTCAATAGGACTAGTACCCAAAGCGCATTACTCACCCACCTACCAAGTCTTTGCACTTTTGCAAAAGAATGCCAGTTGATGAGTGAATAGTAAGTAATCCTAACTTAAATTTTTGAATTGAGCTGGTGTCTTTTCTTCCAGGTGATGCTATATCCCCTGAAGTCCCGGATTACGCCAATGCAAGGCAATGTTTGCATCATTCTCATCTGGATTGTGAGCACCTGTGCTGCTTTGCCACATGCCATTTACCAAAAGCGTTACCAAGTGGAGAGTGGGTAAGAGGAACACAGGACAGCCAGTGTCTGGAATCCTCATGAACTAAAGGGAATGCAATGGGGGTTGGAATAGCACATTTCAAAACATGGGTCCAAAAATAAAATTCTCGTAACTGGAATTTATTAAGAGTACCCAAGAACTCTCCTGGCAATGGGTTGTTGGGTATATTACTTTCTGTTTGGGGGGTCAGTGAACCCTAAAGCTCCCTCCTTTATAACTCTAGTCATCAGTCCTAGCACAGACAGAAATAGCAAATACATCTGTTCCTTAGGGCCTGTCTGCCATATAACACCTGGCTGTGAGGCATAGGGAAAAGGAAAATTAAGTTAATGTTTCTCTTTCTCTGTCTCTCATAATGTAGAAACATAACTGAAGAAAATGTCTGCCTCCCCAGTTTCTCATATACATCAAAATCCACGTGGAAATACCTTGACCTGAGCACCTTTTTGCTCTTCTTCATCTTGCCATTGATGGTGCTGATGGTCGTCTATGGTCATGTGGCCAAGAAGCTTTGGATCCATAATGCTGTTGATGACATCAACATCCACACCTACATCTGCCAGCGTGGGAAGAAGAAGCAGAGCCTGAAGATGCTGATGATAGTGGTGCTTGTCTACACCATCTGCTGGCTTCCCCTCAACCTCTATCTGGTGCTGCTATCCAGTGAATCCATTTCAAGCCACAATGGTCTCTACTACTTCCTCCACTGGCTGGCAATTAGCAGCTCATGCTATAATCCTTACATCTATTGCTGGCTCAGCGACAGCTTCCATATTGAAGTTCAGAAGGTCATCATGGAAATCCAGAAGATGCTGCTAGATGGAATCAGTCGCCTGAGAGGGGAGCACCGCCAACTGAGATCTGTCTCACCCGCTCACCGCCCTGCTTGGGTGGATCCCAATCCAGGAGTGCCCAAATTCCCACGATTCAAAGATTTTGATGAGCTACCCAGTCCCCCTCCATCCCCAGAGGTGGAAACCTCCTTTCTCTACCCACCAGTGCCTAGAGTTTAAGCTGCCCAGACCGCGATAGATTATCCATCCTCAAAAACTCAGATAGGGTGGGACCAAAATAACTACCTTTCATTCATTTTTCATTTTTCATGGCAGGGGGAGTGGAGGAAGAGGTTGGAAGTCGAGGGATGGGGGCCATGTGAGGAATCATATGTCTTACTTGCTCTTTCATTTTCTTCTGTCTTCTCTTCTGTTTCCTTCCCAAATTTTCCTTCTCCTAACTGTGAGTAAATATTCCATCTCCAGGCTCATCAGAGATGACTTTACGTAACTCAAAGGAAAGTTACACTCTGACTTGGGGTCTTCTTAATTTCATCTCTGATTCTGGAGAGTGTTCCCTTCTCCCTTCTTTGTGTGCCCGCCTGGTCATGACACTTGTCTTCTGACATCTTATACATTATCTCAGGAGCTGCAAGAGCCCCCAGAAATTCTTTTTCATATTTTATTTAGATGGATAAGGGGTCAGTGTCTGTATTGTGTCCAAAATATTCCCAGAGATGTGACAGAAGAGAAACGTATAGTTCCTGAAATTTAATTGGGTTCTCTGGGAACGTAGAGCTCCCTATAAACGCAAGTAGTTTTATCTCCTTATGGCAGAATGAGAATGAGAAATCATAGAGAAAAAGACAAGGCAGTTAAATGGCTCACTTCACATCACCTGGGTTATTTCTCCCGATTGCAAATACAATAATTGGACGATAGCTTTCCTTTAAATGCAGTGACAATTTAAGTGCTCAAGTTAGTACTGCAAAATCCAAACAATTCGCTCAGTTTCTTGACCCTATATTTAACATCATCCCGTGTCTCATGTAAATTTGTACTGTCTTGTCTTGCCTTTTTTCCTGGAAAAAGAAAAACCATAATGTGTTCACTGTTGACTCGTTTCCATCTCTCTAGCCTACGAGGATTGCAGCTCAAGAGGGATGAGGAAGTAACTATCTGCCATTGCCTTTCATGTGGAGACAACGTTATTAAGGCTCTTTGAAAGGTATATAGCTTGTGTGTGTCAGGAAGATGCCAAGATGAGGGTGAGTTTTTCCTCCTTCTCTTGACTTCCTTCCTCACACCCTTGTCTTCCCCCTTTTCATCTTCATTTCCCCCCTCCTCCCCTCTATCTCCTTTCCCAGGCACCTTCTGCTCCTCAAGTTTCTCTGTTCCACCTTTCTCTTCTTCCTCCTCCTACAAATCCCTTCTTTCCTCCCACCCTTTCAATATCTCCTTTGTTCCCATCCATCTCCTACTTCTGCCCATCGTGTCTTCTCCCCTCTTCTTCACTCCTTTTCCCTTCCTTTAATTCTCCCCTTTTCTCCTCTTCTTATTCATTACCCCTCCCCTTCTGTCTCCGGCTTCCTCATTCCTCCTGAGTCTCCTTCTTCACACCACTCTTCTACTTCCTCCTCCTTTCTTCATTGCTCCTCCATTACCTATCTGTTCATCCTTCACTTCTTTGAACTCTGATGCATAGTTTGAGCTACTGCTTTCTCATTGCATTTTAGTTATTATTCCTCAACTCCCTCCCACATTTCTCTTTTAGCTTCTCTTCCAAATTAAGACTTCTCTAAGCCTTAGTGGAAGTCCGGGGATCTGGGAAGATGCAGCCTCTGGATTTTAACTTTGCAGTTTCTGCCCTGCTCCACAGGCCTTTGTGTGATATATATAATGGTCAGAGTGAGTGGTGGCCTCTGGTTACATTTTTCTCTTCTATATTTCTTTCTCATTTAATTCAAACTATCAGAAGGTGGATGCCCATTGTGCCTTCCTGGGGGATTGGATGGCTCACTGCAAGATTATAGAGGAAATGGTCCAGACTTAGGCCATACCCTCTGTGTCTGTTGGGAAGTGAGTACCATTCAGTGACACCCAAGAACATGACTTAGTTTACTTTGGAGGAATTGTGCCCAGAAGGAAGGTTTCTTCTCTAGCCACTCATGCTTTTTTTTTTTTTTTAACCCTTTCTATTCTACAGCATTTTAGCTATTGCTCATTCCCCCCTCACCTCTCTTTCCCATAGTTACACCTTAAAGAAGCAAAATAACTTCTAAAAACTTTAAAATAACTAACAACAATAACAACAAGCATCACCATATGATAACCCTGGAGATTCCTAGAAGTCCCAGGACCAGCTAACTGGCCTCAGACTTTTACTGCTTCATTTGCTGTGAACTTCATAGCGACTGCCCAAACCCATTGGCTTTAGCAGTTTTGAGGACAGGTTATCATCATCTCTTTAGAATATATGTGTGCTTCTGCTTCCATCTCTTTCTCCTCAATCATCTCCAGTTTCTTCTCATCTTAATCATTCTCTTCTTACCAAGGACATATTATTCAAAGTTCTTTGAATCCTTGAGTTTCCTCTGGAAAAGGGCAAGCTAGGGACATGAAGCAGATTAACTGGAGTTTACCTTCTGGCTAGTCACCCTACCTGGTGACAGCAAAAATGAGGTTTCTTAGAAGTCAGAACTCCTGCTATCTATGGAAACTTCCTATACTTGCCAAAGTATTGCACCTTTTTTTTTTTTTAGGTCAAGAATAATTTGAGGGTAAAGAGGTGTGTAGTTGAATCTTTGTTTCTTTCTATTTTCAGTTTCATGGATTAACCTTTTATCTCTGCTACCTTCCTATTCTCACCTCCAAAACAAAACAAAAACCAAAAATACTTTTAAAAAAGTGAACTATATCCACACAAGTACATGACTAAATATTTAGAGAAGTCCTGGACTAAGTAGATGACCACATCTGCTGGTGTCATCATTGTAAATTGCACATCCACCTTTCAGCTTCAGCTGTTTTTGAAATTAGTGGTCTTTGTGAGCTCTGCTGGTATCTTTTTCCCCCCTCCTTATGTAAATCCTTATTCTTCTAAGGACAGAGTTGTCTTTCTCATTCTCCTTTTGGCAGGATGGATAAATCCCAGGACAATCAGGCTGACTGTCTAAGGCTCTGCCTCCACATGAGGAGGGAAGAGTGGAATTGCCCTGAGGTAGCCAGTGCTTCGAGGAGGAATTATACCTTGCTCTAATATGCTTCTTTACCTGCTTAGACTTAAGAGAAATTCAGATAAAAGAGCTGTCATTGTAATTTAAATGACTACTGTGCTATTGTATGTTCACCTAATGTTCTCTCATTCCCAGGAAAACCCCTCCCTATCCCCACCTTTATCCTCCAAAGAGTCAGAATTTCCCCCCAGTAAGGCTGGAGACCTGGAATGTTCCATGCTTGACAGATGATCCACCTTCAATGTTTGCTGCTGCCTCAACTTTACCTACACATCAGCTTTGGTGATGGACAGGATGCTTGAAGAATTGGGCCTCTTGGTAGTTTGAGTTTTTGTGGGGTTTGCTTAGATTTTTTTTCAGCAGCAACTAATATGAACTCAACATCCAGCTAAGTCTGGGGGTGCTACCAATGTAAGTAGTTTATGACTAGGGGGGTGCTTATTTGGTTGGAATATGGTGCTAATGAGCACTAGGTCTTAGGCTCTAACCCATGTGCAGCCATTTAGCTTTGTGGGTTTGAGCATGGTGCTAAAGAACTATGGGATTGTGGTTTCAAAACCCCACGTGTGTCTGTTTACAGACTGCACCACTCACCCGGGCCAGCCTTTTTCTGAACATGGGTTATCAGCCATCTGAAAGACCCAACAAAACTGTTCTTTGAATAGCCCTGAAAATTTCATTTTCACTTGTGGAGAAAGAGTTTAAAATGTATTACCTACTGACAGTGTGTTAGCAGTGTCATCTTCTTACCAGAATGACACCACTTTTGAAATGTATAGTTGGACAATGAATTACAGCATAGTGGGTGGGAGAAATTGCCAAAGTCTCCCCTTTCACACATCAAATGCACATAACAGCCTTTGTCCAATGTCATGAAACTGCACCTTGGTCCAATCTGAAACATTTAAAGAAATGCTTTGATGAGATTAAGATCTTCATGCAGCTGATTCAATGTCCCACGTCACTGGGACAGGTTTCACTAGAGGAATTTATCCCCTGACACATATATCTGGGAAGCTGGTAATCAATTTTAGATGTCATTCACTTATATATGTAGATTCACTTTCAGGTGTTCTGAGTTGAAGACCTCTTTCACGGAGGATTCTTTCCCCTCTTGTAGTTATTGTCATATGCTGTCACACACACACTCACACATATGTATGCATTCACACATATACACAAACATACACATACACTTATACACCCCTACACACATGCACATGTGTGAACACACATACTCCCACATATATAAGCATACACACAGGCACACACATACAGAAAAATGTGCACAAAGATTTATTGCATTTTAAGAATGCATATCTCCAATCTAAATTTTAATTTTTAGTCATTCTTTCAGTCATCTATTTGAATAAATGAACTCTGATCTTTTCAATAACTTCATCATTTCTCTGGGTGATTACATGACTATTTTGTACACTGTTGTAGTTGCTGACCCTAAGTTATTAAAATCTGTGCAGCACTCACATTTCTGGCTTCATAACATGGTATAAGCATCCTACTAACAAATACCAATTGGATATTTATTACTCTAAATAAAATATACTTAATTTTATGTTTAAACACACATAAAAACAAACCAACCCTCAAAGGACTAGAAACTTGAATACACAGATAAATTACAAAATCTACACAAAACCTGCACATATACACAGTCACAAAAAGAGCTGCAAGAAATCATTACCATAAAAGAATCTTGCTGATCCATGCCAGAAAAGAGGCTAGATGCCTAAGTTGTAATTTCATGTTATCATTGGGAATTCATAGAACGTTGAAATCTGTGGGCTCAGACCTTGTTAGGAAGAATGGAATTCTAAAATTCATTTGCCTACCTTGTGAGGAACTTTTTAAGCTTGGGTGTCAGTTTTGCTACAGGAAAGGTACATGCCTTAATATCAGCAAGTGACTACCTAACATCATAATTACAGATTTGGACCATCCATTTCCTACTTTGCCATTGCTGAAGGCTGTTGACATCCCTAGACTATGAGGCAGAGCCTCATTGATGGGCACTGTTTTCCTCTGGGCCACGTGAGGGAGGAAAGGAGATGGACTCAGTCTGCACAGTTTGAGAGTGGGGGTGAAGTTGTTTATTCTGATAACTCTTGTTCAGAGAGTTTTCTGTGTCTAGTTCAAACTTCCTTCCTTGTAATAGTAATAGAACTATCTTATATGTGATGATGACTGTGTGATTCTCAAAGTAAGACCTTTTGGTATTTTTCAATGTGTTTGTTGTCAGTGTTATCCCTCATACTGAAAAACTAAAGACTGTCAGAGGGTCTGAATAAGACTGCAGGTTTCATTTGCAAATATGCTGGTGAAAGGGTATATAAGCTGAAAACAACAAAGCACTGGATCAAATATTGTTCTGCGGTTTGGAAAGAAGCCTTTTTTATCTCTTAGGAAAAGATCGATGCTGGAGGAAACGGCCTTATCTGGATGCCCACTATGGGTACTGAGGAAAAACTGTAGATTTTAGCTTGAAGTAAGTTTCTTGACATAATAGATGCATATTCTGAAGGGAGTGCCCGCATTCAAATTTATGTAAATAGATATGTTAACTAAAGTAGTTGAAATATTATAGTGGAATTTACAATTAAGGAATAAATCTAGCTATTCGTTTGGGATTAGATCCTACTAGAAATAAAGTTGTCATTGGTTTGAGTATCTTCATGGAATGATCTAAGAAGACATCCAGGAGATAAAAATCAAGCTGGCCCACAAGGCCTTTGCTCCACAGGGCTTCCCCACTCAAAACACTGATCTCAAGGTGGTGTAAAGTCCTGATAAAGAGTTGGGAAACTGTGAATACCCTTTTCGTTGCTATAACCAAGAGGTTAAATTTGTGAAGACCTTTGTACCTGCAATTTGGAACTCAAGTAGGAAAGTTTAGTATTTAAAAATCCCTCAATAAAAATTTAAATGCAAATCAAATAAAATGTAAAACAATCCGTACAGGAACAAATTGTGGAATGATGGAAACATCCTAGGCGTTTGTGCACTCCTACTCCACACTAGCTATATGGTGTAAACCTAGTTGTGGTGTGGCGGTGAGGGACTGAAGGTGCCCAGAGAAGATGACTGAGTTTCCCATGTTTTCTGTATGCAAGCTGCTGCTGCAGTGTTTAAGTGGCACAGGAAATAAGGCTCCCTTCAGAGATATTGAAAAATTGCAATGGGACATCCTGGCAAAGGGGAATGGGGAAGTTTCACCTTGTTGCAACAGGAGAATGGACATTAATTTGGGTTTCCAACAGGGATACCTGCGTTACTTATTTTCTTGTTACTGTGCTTTAAATATGCTCTACTAATGTCCTATTCTTGTGTACCCTCATTTAATGTTTGATTGTGGAATCTGGGTTGGGTTGGGGAGGGACCACAGGGTAGGGCATAGTGTAGTGGGTGGGAGTATGGGAAGTGGGAGTAGATTAGAATATATATATATATATGTATATACACATATATACATATATATATGTATGTATTCACAGACTAAATAAAACTATTTGTTTAAAGCACTTACGAGCTCTTCTTACATGGGTGGATTTGGTTGGCAGAGGGTGGGGGTGTTGCTTAAATCAATGGGTATTTATGATCCACAGTCCCTATCATAAGTGTCAAACAATTATCATTGGCACCAAATCAACACCAACAGGAACAGGAATACCCAGTTTGGGGTACAAACCTGATTCAGTGCAAACATTGATACAGCATGGCTGTGAAAACAGCATGATTGTGAGGTGGTCCTGGGACCAGGCCCCTCTTCAGCTAGGCCGCTGTGCTCTGCTCTGCTCCAGGATGGTTTGCTCCATTCTGCACCAGTCCAGTGACCACTCTGCTCCTGCGAGACATCAATGTTTCAGCTCTAGTGGGGAAAAAGCAGTCTTCAGTCTTAGGAGGAAAGTGTGGCTTAGAGTGAGAGGGGAGCTGACTCCTATGGACAGAAGTCCCTGCCCCTGATTCCTGATTGGTCCATTCTCATGCAAATGAGAATTCCAAATCCTTACAGTTTGGTTGGTCCAAAAGGCACTGTCCTGACTGCTCAGAGTAGAGCTATTCTGATTGGTCAGAGCTGCACAGCTCTGATGGGATGGGGAGTCTCAGTCCTATTATTTGGAATTGAACTCTAGGAACTCTTTTATAAGGGCTGACTCAGATGGCAGGAGACAGGTTTCTCTGTGAGTGCAGTTTGCAATAAGAGGCCCTTGTACAGAAATAGCTGCTAGGCTTTTTTTTTTTTTTTGAGTCCAGTTAGTCACCAGAAGCTCTTCTTAGTCCTCATGGTTTACATAAGTTAGCATCTATTGAAAACTTTCTATGTGCTAACCATATGGGTATTGAAGTGGGAGTGGGTGGGAGTAGAGGTATGACACAGAAGCAAATCCCTTGATCTCTACTTTGAAAAAGCCTCCTGGTTAGCCAAGGAGACAAACAGCTTGTCCATGATAACACTAGGGAGTCAAGTCTCTACTTGCTGGTTAGCATCCAGAAAACATGTTGGAACCTCAATGGGAAGAGTAACAGATTCCCCGAATGGGTAGGGTCAAGTCAAGTCTAGAATGTCCAAAGCAAGTGTTGCCAGTTCTATTCCCAGTCAGGGCACATGCCTGGCTTGCGGGCCAGGTCCCCAGTTGGGGGTGTGCGAGAGGCAACTACACACTAACATTTCTCTCCCTCTCTTCCTCCTTCCCTTCCCCTCTAAAAATAAATGTAAGAATGGAGTCACTCAGAGAACCCTGAGGAGGCAATGAGCAGAGAAAAAGAAGTTTATTGAGGGAATTAGCAAGCGGAGAGGAAGCCGTGCCATGAATGGCACAACTCCAGACTCCTAGGGAAGGAGAGGGCTGTTTTATAGCGGGAAGAAAAAAGAAACTATTGAGTTCAGTCGTTTATCTTGCAGCTGTGAGTCTGGGGACTGATCAAGGCTGAACGGAGCTCGGGGTGATGTACCCCACTATCACAGGAAACTCCCAGACAGTTGCAGGTGGGCGGGGGGTGGAGGAGGGCATGGGAACCGAGGCTGTCAATAAATAAATAAGATCTTAAAAAAAAAGAAATTCATGCTCAGATAAAGAAGAGAACTCATGCCATGGCTGGTGTGGTTCAGTGGATTGAGCGCCATCCTGTGAACCAAAAGGTCATTGTTTCGATTCCCAGTCAGGGTGATACAGAGAGCTCTGATTAAAATCCCTGGGGATAAATAGGTGGGGCCGTAGGAGGAGTTTTCTGAGGCAATGGAAAGCAGTCTAGGATGGGATTGGCTGAGAAGTTGAATGCCTCCGGAGCCAATGGAAATAAAAAGAGGGTTGATGCTTTGACTCCTGAGCTCTTCTGGCTCCTGGACTGGCTGACTTTTGCTCTCAAGCTCACTCTCAGGCTCGTCTCGAGCATGCCTGGGCGATTGTGCTGCAGCTGCCTGCATTTCCCAACAGATGGTATTTTGTATGGGAAGGAAGTCAGGGCACAGACTAGGAGCTGGCTGGCCTGGCAAAGGGTGGCAGGTTTAATATTTGGGTGTTCTAGAGGGAACAGGCTCTGAGGCAGAAGCCTGCCATTCTTCCAGAATTGTATAGCTTTCGTGTATTATGTTGTTTTGGTTTGTAAACTAACCCTACATAAATTAACAGGGAAAAGATAGGAGAACCCAGGTGTTAGAGTTAAGCCTTAATTGATAGGCTTAAGTGATTAAAGCTGTGGCTTGATAGGCTGAAGTAACTGCTTTTGAATAAAGACTCTTTTGCCTTATCACCAAATCTTTGCCCCTGAAATTTTGCCCAAAAGGTGAGGGTAGACAGCAGGACCCCAACTTGATGTTTGGTAACAAGGGCACATGCCTCGATTGCAGGGCCGGGTCCCCAGTTAGGGACCTGTGAGAGACCACTGATCGATGTATCTCTCACACATTAATGTTTCTCTCCCTCCCTTCCCCTCTCTCTAACAATAAATACATAAAACCTTTAAAAATTGTTTGGAATTGGAAACAGAACTGCTTGGTGAAAAGTAGAAATATTGTTATCTAGTGCTTAAATTTCAAGTAAGGGCAATGGCCACCAATTTGTAATCATCCAATATGCTAGGAGGTTTTTCCAGCCTGAGTTTAGAATTGAAGACGACATTGTAATCTGAGCCTGAGGGTTTTTGGGATAAGTGCAATAGATGGATGAGAAAGAGAGAATATTGTGGTATTGGCAAGATAGTGGTTGAAAGAGGGAGCCATGGGATCAAATATAGATGAAAAATAATCAAAGGAGGGCCTTCCTTTGACATTTTCAGGGTTCTTGAGACTGGATGTCCTGATGGTATTGAACACTTTGGATCAGGTGTAGCATTTTGGGTGATTGCCAGTTCCAGGTAGTGAACAAAGTTGTAGATGTCTGAAATGAAGTGGAGATTATGACCATTAGATTTTAGGTCAAATAATTGATCTTATGAGGCTAAGGTTAGGATAGATCATCTTTGTTCAGGATAAAGTTACCAAGGAAGATAGTGATACTAAAAGTAAGAACAAGTATGAATCTGGGGACTTACTACATTACAGAAGGTAGAAGATACAGACAGGGGAAACAATGTTGACAGTGGAGAAGTGAAGTCTCAGTTCCAACAGGATATGAAAGAAAAAGGACAGATTACTTCTCAGAAATTCCATGGAAATACGCCATCTAGTTAATTAACAGATATAGGGAAAGAAACTTCCAGATGTTGTTGATAATTTTAAAACATTACTTTAAAAGGGCAATTAAAAGAGAATCAAAAAGGAATCAACACCTTTGTCATTCAAGCAGCAGCACTCCACGCTCAGACAAATAACCCTTCTGACTGCTCTTATCTCCCATTAAAAAAAAAAAAAATTACAACCCACTTATTCCAGTGCAACCTTCATGGAGCTTCTCCCCTAGTGCTTAGTGTTCTAATTTTGTTAATCCAATTCCTAGATTTTTGCCTTGACCCAACATGCTTGTAAAGCAGTGGTAATGTCCTAATTCTTTTTGTTGCCCAAAGCTGGCCAGCAATTTGGAGCACAATGATGTAGATCAGGTTCATAGCTCAGAATCACATTTCAGTTCAACCAAATTTTCACCACAGTCCTGTGACTCATGCAATCTTGTCAATTGAGGATAACACTCTCTAGACTATCTTGTTGACCGCACCTTGACAGATTTATTTTCTAGCAGCCTCTTTTACGGCTGAGAACAAATACAGACATATTCTAATGGAAATTTTCTTATTCATACTTGATGTTACTGTTATCTTAAGTGAAATGAAATATATATATATATAAATACATGTGCCACAGGAGACTTATGCTGACATGTGTAACAGGTGTGTATATGCATGCACAATTCTCTTCTCACATTGACAATTTGGCATCAACTAAATCAGGGGTTTCCAACCTCCAGACCATGGACTTGTAACAGTCCAGGCCTGTTAGGAATAAGGCCAAACAGCAGGAACTGAGCTTGAATGTTATGCACTTGAGTCATCCCCACACCATCCCTGCTCCCCGACCATCCATGGGAAAATTGTCTTCCACAAAACCAGTCCCTGATGCCAAAAACGTTGGGGGCTACTGAACTGAAACATTATTTTTGAGAAAAGAACTTCTGAGACACTATAGTGCCCCGGTTCTCACTGGGGGTCAAATGACTCTTTCACAGGGGTCGCCTAAGACCATCGGAAAACACATATATAATGACATATTGTTTTTGTGATTAATCACTATGCTTTAGTTATGGTTGGGGGTCACCACAACATGAGGAACTGTATTAAAGGGTCTCGGCATTAGGAAGGTTGTTTCCAGCTCTTTGACTCTACTCATTGTCTTAGGGCAATCCTGGTTGGAATATCATCTCCTAGGCCTCAGGGGCTGGAGTGGAACAGATGGGACATTTTCTTAGAGCAGCCGAGGACCAAAGAAGTTTCTTAGTTGCAATTGAGGAAGGAAGCGAAAGGCTAAAGTCAGACTCAGAGAGCAGGCACAGAGAGCATCGGATCCGAAGGTGGGATAAAGCCAGAAAAGTGAGTGATAACATAGTAATTAATCAATGTTTATTAAATGAATCGATGAAACATGAGCTGTGAATTAAGAAACTGCTTGGAAAGTGGAGTGCAAGTCAGGTTAGAATGCCATAATCTGATTTATGTGTATGGAATATTTAACTTAAGGCTGAGTCTGAGAGCTTAAAGGGATTGGTTAGGAAAGCCAAATGGCTTCCTCCCAAGAAATCTTAAAGCTACCCGTTAATTTTTGTGTGCCTTGGTAAATACGGGAAGTCTTGTATCTTTCTCTTGTGGTACTCAAGAACAATTCCCATTTCTTGCATTTTAAATGTCTCTGGCTTCATTCACTTTCACATTTTGTCCTTGTCTTCTTGCATTGAAAGTCTTGGGAAGCATGCCCTGATTAAAATTCAAATTATGCTTTTTGATATTTTGGGGCTCTTTTAAAAAGAAGTTTATAATAACACCAAAATCACTTTTAAGACTTCTCAGAAACATTCAAAGTAATTTAATAGTAGTTCTTTGCTGCTTCCTGATGTCTTTTGTTTGACCTGATACCAAATAGAACTTTGAATGAACTGAGAAGATAAGAAAGGGTGAAGGGGAGAAATTATGAGTCAACCTTCACTTTGAAAAATGTTTTTTAGTTAGAGAAACACCATCATCAACAACTCAAATCTACAGCCCTGGCTGGTGTGGCTCAGTGGATTCAGAACCAGCCTGCAGACCAAAAGGTTGCCAGTTTGATTCCTGGTCAGGGCACTTGCCTGGATTGCAGGCCAGGTTCCTAGTTGGGGGCGTGTGAGAGGCAGCTGATCAATGTTTCTCTCACACATAAATGTTTCTTTCCCTTTCTCCCTTCTTTCTCTTCTCTCTAAAAATAAATAAATACAGTCTTTAAAAAAACCCTCAGATCTATAGTCTTGAATTCAGCTTCAAGGTCAGTAGAATGAGTCTGAATCTTATGTTTGAGGCAAGAATGTGTCAAACATTTGTTTAAATGTTACCAATAATATAAGTAACATGTTATAATTTTACAAATGTTGGGGGATAAAAAAATGGCAATGAATAAAGTTAAATCACAAAGAAGGCAACAACAAAAACTTACCGAAATCATAAATGTTGGATATGTATTTGGATATAGTCATTTAACAAATACTTGTAGATTTCTTTTTAAAAACTTATTGATTTTAGAGAAAATAAAGGAGAGAGATAAACATCAATTTGTTGTTCCACTTATTTATGTATTCATTGATTGATTCTTGTTATGTGCCCTGACCAGGGATCAAACCTGCAACCTTTACCACATCAGGATAGCACTCTAACCAACTGAACTACTTGACCAGGGCTTGGTTTCTTATTATGAATGTATATTGAAACACTATTTTGTAATCTGCTTTTCTCACTTGATAACATATTATAAAACTGTTCCACACTATTAACTGTTTTCAAAATTATTTTTAGTTCCTGCAAAGTATCTTAGAGTGAGCACATCATATGTTATTTAACCAATTTCTTATTGTTTGCCATTTGCTTTCATTTTTAATTTTTATACACACTGCTAGAATGAACATCACTTGTGGATACATCTTTAAATATATCTATAATTATTCTTTGACTAGCTTATTCGTGATAACTGAGTCATCAAAATAATCTTCTTAAGTCCCTTTAGCAGCTGAAGCAGGCAAAGGAAATTCATTCCAGAAACATTTATTGTATGACTACATAGTGGAAAATAGAGCATGGAACTGGACTAGAAAGAGTGTGGAGGGATATGGTGGAAAACTAAGATACCTAAGACATGATTTTTGCATCCAAAGATCTTATTCTTTTTAAGCATGTTAACATTATGCTTTATAAATGTTAACTATGTTAGGTCTGGTGAGAGTGAGAGGAGAAATGACAGGAGAACAAGCCATGAGTTTAAAAGGTTTTATTTGGCCAGTTGCAACAGGAGGCCTGAGACCAGGAAGGCAGGAAAGTGTCAGCAGCCAACAAAAGTAAGGCAGGGCTTTTTAAAGGGGATAAGGAGGGAGGAAGTTGAAGGGGCTTTCTGCAGGTGGCTCTGGTGGAGTTGGCTCTGAGAACAGAAATGTTACTAAAACAGAAAAGTTACTAAATTCTTGCCAGCAGGCTAAGATATGTTTGAAGGACACAGGCCTTCACTGGTGTCAGCAGTTACCGGGGGTGGGGGAGGGCAGAAGACTTCTTGGGGCTTGCTAATATTATACCAGAATTCCTGGAACCCAGGTCTTATCTAAGAAACTATAGCCAGCATTTATCTTTCCAATCTGTGATACAGTTGAGATATATTTTTTTATGTATTGATCTTTATAATATATGAGAAATCAGTTAGTGAGAGCAGGACACATCCAGCTGCTTACTTGGAGGAAATTTAGTTCATTATAAAGAGTCCAAACAGTCAACATGGGAATGGAGTGGTGGAAATGGGGTGGGGCAGGGTGGGAGGTTCAGGGTAAAGCAATACATTTCCTAAGAGGCAAGTAGAGCAAAACAAAAACTGAAAGAAAAATAAGCCATACAGGCACAAGAAAATCAGTGATCCAGGCTAATACGAGAACTCATTGAAAGTAAACAGGGCCCAATCATATGGTGCTGAGGGATCCATGGAAGTCACCAAGATGTCCTCTGTTTAAGCAACAAGGTAGAAAGTAGTGATTAGAAATGGGGTACAAGTATCAAAGTGGGAACCTTGGTGAGAACCTTTTGGTGAGGCCATTCTAATGGGAGCTGTTTAAATTCTTTATATGCTAGATTAAGTAGAATGGTGAGAATAGACTTCAGTCTCTTCAGGAATCAAACTTGGAAATGTTCTAGGAACTACTGCTATTTCTAGAAAGTTATTGGGAGCTTGTTCTCAGGTCCCAAGACCCTTCCATAATAAGCCATAAATGCTATGGTCATGGATTTCCACTTTTTATCTGGACAGGGAATTCAAATATTGCCTAGGTGTCTTACTAGTCTAGTCACTAAATGTTTTTGAGTCTGTTTTTTCCTCCTTAAAATAAGAATAATAGTTTTATCAACTGCTTAAGAGAGCCACTTAGCATATAAAACATGTTAAAAAATGTGAGATATTTACTATAAGTTTCCTTTCATTCCCACATTCAATACATTATCACATCCCCTTTATCTTCAAAATGTTCTAGGGGATTTCTGGCCAAGATGGAGGTATAGGTAGACATGCTTCAGCATCCTCCACAACAATAAGAAGAAATACAACTACCTCAAAACTAAAAACAACCAGAACTAAGAAAATTGAACTGTATGGAAGTCCAACAAATAAATATATAAAGAAGCAATACTCATCCAGACAGGTAGGAGGGGTGGAGAAGGGGCAGAGAGGACACTGTATGGCAGCAGCAGTGGCAACAGCAAGGCAGCGGCTGTGGCCAGCCAGTGGAAAGCACAGTCATACATTATAAGAGTCAGGAGGAACACCTGGGGAGTGATCCCAGCCCCAGACCAGACTGTGCAGCTCATGGTTCCAGCACTGGGGGAAAAAAAGCCTCATTGCTTCTGACTATGAAAACCAGTGGGGGCTCGGGAGGTGGAAGAAACTGCCAGTCTCTTGTGCAGAGTGCATTTGTTTAGAGGCCTCCATGGTCCTAGAATGTTCGCAGACCCACCCACTCTGGGAACCATAGCCAGGGCAACAGCTAGAAGGGGGCCAGTCCCATATGGGGGTCAGAAGAATTGCCTGGAAAAGGGGCAAGTGCTGAGCAAGTGGCATTATTCCCTCTCAGAGCCCCCCCACCACATACAGTATCACACATGGTGAGACTGACGAATACCTAAGGCTCTGCCCTTTACAACGTAACAGGTGCGACAGCTCTACCTAAGACACAGAGGCAAAGACAGAAATCTTTCAAGTTGAAGAGACAGAGAAGTATGTCCCAAAAGAGGGAGCAGTTCAGGGTTCCAGTGGGAGAATTAAGCAGCAAGGAGATAGCCAACCTAACAGACACAGAGTTCAAAACACTGGTGATAATGATGCTCAGAGACTTGACAGACATGTTTGAGTATGGCAAATGCAGAAGGGAAGAAATGGAGGCTAAACTAAGTGAAACAAAGGAAAATCCACATGAAACCAACAGTGAAGGGAAGGAAGCCACTGTTCAAATCAACAATTTGGAACATAAGGAAGAAATAAACAGCCAACCAGTACAGTATGAAAAAAAAAAATCAAAAATAAATGAGGAGAAGTTTACGAACCTCTGGGACAACTTTAAGTATACCAACATACAAATTACAGTGGTTCCAGAAAGAGAAGAGGAAGAGCAATACAATGAAAACTTATGTGGAAAACTAATGAAGGAAAACTTCCCTAATTTGGTGAAGGAAATAGACACACAAGTCCAGGAAGCACAGAGAGTCTCAAGCAAGCTAGACCCAAAGAGGACCATGCCAAGGCACATCATAATTAAAATGCCAAAAGTTAAAGATAGAATCAAAGCAGCAAGAGAAGAGAGTTACCTACAAATGAATTCCTATAAGACTATCAGCTGATTTCTCAAAAGAAACTTTGCAGGCAAGAAGGGACTGGCAAGAAGTATTCAAAGTGATGAAAAAAGCAAGGACCTACAACCAAGGTAACTCTATTCAACAAAGGTATCATTTAAAACAGAAGGTCAGATAAAGTACTTCCCAGACAAGGTAAAACTAAAGGAGTTCATCATCACCAAGCAATTATTATATGAAATGTTAAAGGGACTTGTTTAAGAAAAAGAAGATCAAAACTATGAACATTAAAATGACCACAAACACAGCTATCAACAACTGAATCTAAAAAATAGAAACAATCCAACTAAGCAAACCAAAATAGGAACAGAATCATAGATATGGGGGTCATTTGGAGGGTTATCATCTGGGAGGGGAAGGAGAAGAAATGGGGAAATGCTGCAGGGATTAAGAAGCATAATTGGTAGGTACAAAGTCGATGGGGATGTTAAGAATAGTATAGGAAATGGAGAAGGCAAAGAACATATAGGCATGATCCATGGACATGAACTAAAGGTGGGGGGGGGGATTGCTGGAGGGAATGGGTGTACAGGCTGGAAGAGAGTGAAGGGTAAAGAAATTGGGACAAATGTAATAGCATAATCAGTAAAATATAAGTTAAAAAAATGTTCCAGACCCTGACTGACCACTTCTCTTCATGTGTACAGTGCCAACCCCCCCACGCCCCAGCTCAGACACAATTACCTCTTTCAGGTAATAGTCTCATAATTAATTTTGCTCCTCCTACTGTTTCTCCCTCTCCTAAATATATATTCAGCAGTCAGAGTAATCTTTTTTTAAAAACATATATCATATTATATTACCCCCCTTATCAATATCTTCCAATGGCTTCCAGTTTTACTTAGAATGACACTGCCTAATAAAAATAACATATGAGCCACAAATACATGACAGTCTACATGTGTAATTCAGAATTTTCTAGTAGCGTCATTAAATATATGAAAAGAAGCAGATGAATTCTATAATTATTTTCAATATGCCACCATATTTCAAAATGCAGTATTTTACTTCCTGCTTTTTACACTGTCTTCAAACTCCAGTGTATGCTTTATACTTGCAGCATCTCTCTCTCTCTCTCTCTCTCTCTCTCTCTCTCTCTCTCTCTCTTTGGACTGGCTACATACCAAGTGCTCCATATCTACATATGGTCAGTGGCTATTATATTGGCCAATGCGGACTTAAAATAAGTCAATGGCCTAGGAGTCCTATGTGATTTGACTCCTGCCTACCTGTTTAACGCGATCTCCTACCACTCTCACGCTGTATGTCTATGCTCCAGCCACGTTTTCTTTCTTTCCTTCAAATATCTGGTTCTTGGAGCCTTTGGACTTGCTCTTCTGTCTGGAATGACCTGGTGCCATATCTTCCCATGGTTTGCTCTTCTCATCCTTTAGGCCTCAGCTGAAAAGTCACTTCCCCAGAGAGGTTCTCCCTCATCCCTTTCTCCAGAGTGGTATTTTCTCTTTACTGTCACCCGATTCAATTACTTTATTTTGTTTTGTTCATACTAGTTAACATAATCGTAATGTTTTATTTTCTTGTTTATTAGTTTTTTTGTATGTCTCCCCTCACTAGAATGTAGTCTCCATGATAATAGGCACACAGCCATATCCCCTGAACTTAATGCAATGTCTGGTATAGAGTAACTGTTCAATAAATATTTTTGGAGTAAAAGGTGAACATGAGCTGTCGAGAGCCGAGATTCTGTAACGGGCCACATCTTGGGGACTTATCTGGGCCAGAGGATTATTTGTGTTTTGTGCCAGTAACATTCTATTGATAATGAATGTTGTAGCTGGAGTGCCCTTTTTGGTTCTTGTTATGATTGAAAGGTTCCCTCAGCAATAACCATTAGGAAACTCTGGGAAAAAAGAACAAGATTTATTACTTACAAGTCCTATATGGTATATGGCACACCTGGGGTCACACAGTGAGGTCACAGGTAGAGAGTGATTGTATGCCTGGTTCTGCTTTTTTTCCCCTTAAGTATATATAATTAATTATGTTATTACAGTAGTTTCAGGTTTTTTCCCTTTTGCTCCCCTCTGCCCATTACCCCCCTTCCCTCCAACAATCCTAACCCCCTAAGTTCATGTCCATGGGTCATGCATATAAGTTCTTTGGCTTCACCCTTTCCTATATTATTCTTAACTTCCCCCTGTCTAGTTTGTATTTACCAATTATGCTTCTTAGTCCCTGCACCATTTCCCTATTTCTCCCCCTTCCCCTCCCAGCTGATAACCCTCCAAATGATCCCCGTACCTGTGATTCTGTTCCTATTCTGGTTTGCTTAGTTGGATTTGTTCTTATTTTTTAGGTTCAGTTGCTGATAGTTGTGAGTTCGTTGTCATTTTAATGTTCATAATTTTGATCTCCTTTTTCTTAAGTAAGTCCCTTTGACATTTCATATAATAATAGCTTCGTGATGATGAACTCCTTTACCTTCACCTTGTCTGGGAAGCACTTCATCTGCCCTTTCATTCTAAATCATAGCTTTGCTGGATAGAGTAGTCTTGGTTGTAAGTCCTTGCTTTTTATTACCGTGAATACTTTTTGTCAGTCCCTTCTTGCCTGCAAAGTTTCTTTTGAAAAATCAGCTGATAGTCTAATAGGCACCCTTTTGTAGGTAACTCTCTGCTTTTCTCATGCTACTTTTAAGATTCTCTCTTTATCTTTCACCTTTGGCATTTTAATTATGATGTGTCTTGGTGTGGTCTTTTTGGGTCTAGTTTGTTTGAGACTCTCTGTGCTTTCTGGACTTGTATGTCTATTTCCTTCACTACATATGGGGAATTTTCCTTCATTATTTTCTCATAAGTTTTCAATTTCTGGCTCTTCCTCTTCTCCTTCTGGCACCCCTATGGTTTAGATGTTGGCATGTTTAAAGTTGTTCCAGAGGTTCCTAAGCCTCTTCTCATTTTTTTTTCAATTCTTGCTTCCTCATTCTGTACTGGTTGACTGTTGTTTTCCTCCTTATGTTCCAAATCATTGATTTGAACCCCAGTTTCCTTCCCTTCACTATTCGTTTTCTGTGGATTTTCCTTCGTTTAATTTAGCATAGCCTTCACTTCTTTTCATATGTGTTTGCTATACTTAAGCATATCTGTCAAGCCTGTGAGCGTCTTCATCACCAGTGTTTTGAACTCTGCGTGTTAGTTTGGCTATCTCCTCATTTGTTAGGTTGTCTGTCTCCTCATCGCTTAGTTCTCCCACTGGAACCTTGATCCGTTCTCTCTTTTGGGCCATACTTCTCTGTCTCCTCATCTTGACAGGCTCCTGTGTTTGTTTGCCTCTGTGTCTTGAGTGGAGCTGTCAGTCCTGTTACATTGTAAGGGGCGGAGCCTTAGGTATTTGTCAGTACAGGGCAACCTGTTTCACCACATTGTGGTGCTGTATGTGGGGGAGGGGTCTGAGAGGGAACAATGTTGCTTGCTCAGCACTTGTCCCGTTTCCAGGCACTTCTCCCACTTTGTATGGTACTGGTGCCTCTCTCGTTGTTGCCCTGGCCGTCGTTCCCGGAGTGGGTGGGTCTGAAGATGTTCTAGAACTGTGGGGGCCCTTTAAACAAGTGGACTCTGCTGAGAGATCAGCTGTTTCTTCCTCTGCCCCAACCCTCATTGGTTTGCACAGTCAGAAGCAATGAGGCTTTATTTTCCCTGGTGCTGGGACCCTAAGCTGTGTGATCTGGTCTGGTGCTAGGAGTGCTCCTCAGGTGTCCCTCCTGACTTTTTAAAATGTGTGACTGCACTTTCTGACAGCCTTTACTCTCACCACTGCTGCTACCACCACACTGTGTCCTCTCCACCCTGGGTCCACCCCTCCTCCCTGTCTGGATGAGTATTTCTTCTTTATATGTTTGTTTGTTGGATTTCCATGCAGCTTGATTTTCTGGAACTTCTGACTGTCTCTAGTTTTGAGATAGTTATATTCCTTCTTAGTTGTGGAGGGAGATGCAGCGTGTCTGTCTAGGCCACCATCTTGGCTGGAAGTCCTGGTTCTGCTTTTATTTTGATAGAGGTGTTATGGATGCATGAGGGTGTTGTGAGTTCACTCTTTATTGGTAAACTTAAAATATATGAGTGGAAATTAAAGCACAGAAAAGTAAAGCAAGCAGACCAATGATCAGTTATCTAAATCAACCAAGACTTCTTAACAGAGACATAAACATGAACATGTATCAATGTGAATTTCCTTATTTTGATATTGTACTACAGTTATTCAAATGTAACATTTGAGTAAGGATACACACGATCTCTTTACTCTCTTTGCAAATTCTGATTAACCTATAATAATTTAAAAAATTCAAAAGTGAATAAAATAAACAAAAATGCAATTATAACCAGAAAAACAGTTGACAGAAAATCAACATTAAATTTTGAATATATTGTCAATGAAGATGATAACTGGGAATATTTAAAATAAAATTTTCAATGAAAGAAATAATTGCATTATTTTTAAAATATAAAAAAGAAAAAAAAGCAGTCTGGGTTGTGGAGGGGGCTGGAGCTTTATCTAGTGCTGTGGCTGGCAATGTGTTTATTAGAGATAGCTGTCTTTGAAGTGGATTTCTCAGCAATCAAAGCTTAAGTCAAGTATTTGCATTACAAAGGATAAAAACCAAATGTCATGGTTTACTACTTCTAAGTCTGGTCTTTATGCAGATATTTTTGGAGGCCTGAACTTATCTTGCATTTGCAGGTGACATCCAAGCAGAACTCTGGAGAGTCAGAGAGACACTCTGGAGCTATGTGCATACATGGATATGATACTCGTAAAAAAGAAATTGTCAGCCTGAGAAATGCAACTTATTGTTATGTAATAGTAACAGCAATAAATTTGAGTGGTTAATATGTTCCAAGTACTGTGCTAAGTGTCTTACATGTATTAAGTCTCCATAATAACACTATGAGGCACATAAAGATTTGGTAAGTATCAGGGCTAGGATTCAAACCCTAGGGACTCTGGCTCAATCACCTACACTCGTGTTAATTTTGTTAACTTTATTGGGGTGACATTGGTTAATAAAATAAGTTTCAAGTGTACAATTCTATAATACAATCATCTGGACATTGCATTGTGTGTTTACTAGCAAATGTCAAACCTCCAAGACGTGGTACATGTAGAAAATGAAACCTACTCAAACATAAGATGAAATACTGCCTTTTGTGACTCATGGATTGATCTTACAAATATTCTGCTAAGCGAAATAAGTAAGACATAAAAAGGCAAGAACCATACCATTTTAGTCATAGGTGGGATATAAAACTGAAAGCATCAAAAGAACAAATAAGATAAACAAAAACTCATAGACACAGATAACAGTATGGTGGTTACCAGAGGGAAAGTGGGGTAGGGAGACTTAGAAAAGGGTAAAGGGGGTCAATTATCTATACTCAAATATTATGGTATCCTGCTTTCCTTAGCCAAGAAGAAAACGATATGATAAGGATCATGATGCCACATGGGCTGACACTTCAAGGTTAATGAGCAGAAATCATTCTGGAGCTCAGGTACGAGGCCCAGCTCACTTCCATGGAATGAAGGGCTTGGAACGAAGTGGAAAATAGTTACCACAAATACCACTGTCAGGGATGGGGAAGAGAAAGTCCGGAAGAATGCTCATTCATTCTACAAAAATTGATTGTGTGCCTAGTGTGTGCCGAGAACTGTGCTTGATGCTGGAGATGAAGTAAAGAAAAAAAGAAAAATTGTGCTTGTCCTCGGAGGATATAGATTAGTGGAGGAGGCAGACTGAAAACAAATAGATTTATATGTGATAAGAGTTAAGAAGTAGGCCTGTAGGATGCTGTAGAAATTACATTAATGAGGAATTCTGACCTACTCTGGGATTTCACGGGGAAAGATTATCTGAGAAAGTAACACATGAGTTGAAATCTGAAGGAAGAAGAAAAGTAAATCAGCTTAGGACAGTGTGTATGTGTTAGAAGTGAGGGGTGAAAAGTGTGTCAGGTAGAGGGAACAGCAGAGGCAAAGGACCCGATACAGAAAACAAGTTTGGTGTATTTAAGGAACAGAAAAAAAAAAAACAAAAAAAACTTGATATGCAGGAAGCTGAGCAAGGGAGAGAGTGGTGAGAAATGGAGCCAGTACCTGAGTCTTGAAGAGCCTTGTAGACCATCTTAAGGTTTTGCAACTTTATCCAAAGAGCAAAAGACAGATATTGAGGGGTTTGTAAAAAAAAAAAATCATTATAAGACTAGATTGAGAACAGTGTAACATTATGGTCAAGAAAACTAGTTACAAGTTCCAGTGTCTGGCATGAAGTAGGCCTTAAATAAGTATTTGCTGGTTGAAGGAAGGGAGGTTGCTAACTCACTAGCCCAGGCTGGAGATGATGGTTATTTGGATCAAGATGGAAGCAGTTGAAATGGAAATATGTGGACAAATTAGAAATGCATTTAGGAGGTAAAATTGATTAACTTACTGAATGGTGAGGCAGTGAGGGAGAGGGAAGATTAATGAATAATTCTTGGTTTTATTTTTTGAGCCAGGTTTCTGGATTAAGTAATCAAAGAGGGATTCCATATATTTAGATATGGAACACTGAAGAAAAATGGAACACCAGTGGAGAGGTAATAATTAATTGCATTTTAAACATGTTAAGTTTGATGTCTCCTTGGACTCCTAGTGGGTATGACCAATGCAAAGTTGGCTATAGAGGTCTGGAGTTCAGAAAAGAGGACAAGGTTGTAGATACAAACTGATGTACAGATAATTCAATCAATAGGAATAGAATCCAGAACTAAGCTCTGAGAATCTGTGACAAGTTCAGTGGGAGAAGGAGCCAGCAAAAAGCTGAGAAGGAATAGGCAGGGGTACGAAGAAAACTGAGAATAGTGGTGTCATTAAAGCTGTGGAAGAAGTCAAGTAAGAAGATGGAAAACTACTGATTAAAATTAGCAATGTAGTCCAGTCACTTAAAGTAAGGATCGTATCCTACAGGTATTTGATCATGCAATTGGAGGGTTATGCCATATTAGTGAGAAGTTAGGATGCAGGGTTGGGGCCCACAGGCCCAATAATGAGTTACTTCCATTGGGTTCTACTAGAGTAGCTCAGCAGCATAAGCACTTTACAGAAATCAATAGGTCCTTTTGTCTTTGCTTGGGCACCTGAAGAGAACACAGTAAGTAGCCTGGGATTCCATCTGCTCTTCCATTACAGTGGGGGCTTATGCTGAACCGTTCAAAGACTTCAGCTGGTTTAACTAAGATGGGTCTTGACAGGAGGAGGAATTGAGCAAAAGGGAAAAAGGACTCATGGACAACAGGGTGCTGATGGGGGGGGGCAGGATAAGGGTACAAAATGGTAATGGAAAAAAAACTTTCAGAAACAAAAAAAAGTTGTAAAGAAAAGAGAGAATATTATTTTTTAAACTAGGTGACTGGATTGCTATTGAAACTAATTCAGTCTCCAAAAGAGCAAAAATTCCATGAGTGCAGGGATTTTTCTTTCCCTTCAGATATATTCTCAATGATTAGAATAATGTCTGAAATATAGTAGGTGCTAAATAAATATTTTATATGACAGTGGAAATAGGAAGGAACAACAGCTTTTGATTAAGAACATATTCCCTGGGATCAAACAGAGATAGGTTTAAGATTTTGTTCCTTGCTCTGACCCACGTGGTTCAATTGGTTGGACGTTGTTCTGCAAAGTGAAAGGTCGCCAGTGCAATTCCCAGTCGGGGCACACGCCTGGGTTGCAGGTTTTGTTCCTGGTCAGGGTGTGTATAAGAGGCAACTGATTCATGTTTATCTCTCTCAAAGATATTTCTCTCTCTCTCTTTTTCCCTTCTATTCTCTCTAAAAATAAATTATTTTTTAATTATTGTTTGTGCTGTTACAGCTATACCAATTTTTTCCTCCTTCACCTGCCTCCACCCAGTCTGCTCCCCACTTCCATAGTTAATTCCCATACCATTGTTCATGTCCATGGGTCCTTCATATATGTTCTTTGACTAATCCCTTCACCCTCTATCAAACAGTCCCCAACTCCTCCCCTCTTACCACTGTCAGTCTATTCTGTGATTCTATGCCTCTGGTTCTATTTTGCTCTTTAGTTTATTTTGCTCCTTATATTCCTCTTATAAGTGAGATCATATGGTATTTGTTTTTCACTGACTGGCTCATTTCACTTAGCATAATAGTCTCCAGTTCCATCCATACTGTTGAAAAAGGTGGGGATTCCTTTTCTCTGCTGCATAGTACTCCACTGTGTAAATGTACCAGTTTTTTAATCCACTCATCTACTGATGGGCTCTTGGGCTATTTCCAACTCACAGCTATTGTACATAGTGCTTCTATGAACATAGGGGTGCATAAGTTCTTTTGAATGAGTGTTTTGGGATTCTTAGGGTATATTCCCAGTAGTGTAATTGCTGGATCAAAAGGTAGTTCCATTTTAAATTTTTTGAGGAAATTCCATACTGTTTTCCACAGTGGCTGCATGAGTCTGCATTCCCACCAACAGCACATGAGGTTTCCCTTTTCTCCATATCCTCGCCAGAATTTCTTGTTGATTTATTAATGACAGCCATTCTGGCGAGTGTGAGGTAGTATCTCATTGCGGTTTTAATTAATGTGCATCTCTCTGATAACAAGTGATACTGAGCACTTTTTTTGTATATCTATTGGCCATCTGTATGTCCTCTTCAGAGAAGTGTCTATTCAGGTTCTTTGCCCACTTTTTAATTGGATTTTTTGTCTTTCTGTATTGAGACATGGAAGTCCTTTATATTTTGGAAATTAACTATTTATCTGATATATCATTGGCAATGATATTCTTCCACACAGTGGGCTCCCTTTTCATTTAGTTGATGGTTTCTTTCGCTGTGCCAACGCTTTCTAGTTGATGTCGTCCCATTTGCATATTTTTCCTTTGTTTCCCTTGTCCTAGGAGATGTATCAGCAAAATTATTGCTATTAGAGATGTCATCAATTTTACTTCTAGGAATTTATGGTTTCGTAGCAGCTTACATTTAAATCTCATTCATTTTGAGTTAATTTTTGTGTGTGGTGTAAGTTGATTGTCTAGTTTCATTGTTTCACACGTACCTGTCCAATTTTCCCAACACCATTTATTGAAGAGACTGTCTTTCCTCCATTGAATGTTCTTGCCTCCTTTGTCAAATATTAATTGACCACAAAGACATGAGTTTATTTCTGGGCTCTCTGTTCTGTTCCATTAATTTATATGCCTGTTCTTATGGCCATACCAGGCTGTTTTGATTACAATGGCCTATACTAGAGTCTGATATCAGATATTGGGATATCTGCAACTTTGATCTTCTTTCTCAAGATTGCTGAGGCTCTTTGGGATATTTTTGGTTTCATATAAAATTTTGGAATATTTGTTCTGGATCTGTGAAATATGCCATTGATATTTTAAAAAGAATTTCATCGAATCTATAATTACTTGGGTAGTATAGACATTTTAATGATGTTAATTCTTCTAATCCATAAACAAGGTATACGCTTCCATAGATTTGTATCTTCCTTAACATTTTTCTTCAATGTTTATTGTTTTTCAAGTTAAATTTATTTCAGGGTAACTTATTGTTATTTGTTGTTGTTGTTATAATAGTAAATGGGATTGTTTTCTCTGTTTCTCTTTCTGGGAGTCCATTACTGGTGTATGAAAATGTAACTAATTTCTGAATGTAATTTGGAATCCTGCTACTTTGCGAAATTCATTTATTTGGCCTAGTAGTTTGTAGGGTTTTCTATGAAAAATATCATACCATTTCCAAATAATAACAGTTTTTCTTCCTTCTTCCCGAGTTGGATGGCTTTTACTTCTTCTGCTCTGGTCGCTGTGACTAGGATTCTCAGTACTATGTTGAATAAGAGTGGTGAAGGTAAACATCTCTGTCGTGCTCCTGATGTTAAGGGAAACATTTTTGGTTTTTGCCCATTGAGGAGGATATTGGTTGTAGGTTTTTCATAATGGCCATTATTATGCTGAGGTATGATCCCTCTGTTTCCACTTTGCTGAGTTTTTATCATAAATGGGTGCTGGATTTTTCTGAATGCTTTTTCTGCATCTATTGATAGTATCATGTGATTTTTATCTTTCATTGTCTTTATATGATATAGTACACTTATTGACTTGTAAATATTGTACCAGCCTTGCATCCCCTGGATAAATCCCACCTCATCATGGTATATGACCTTTTTAATGTATTGCTAGATTTGTTTTTCCTGATATTTTGTTGAGGATTTTAGCAGCTATGTTCATCATGGATATGAGCCTAGAATTTTCTTTCCTTGTAGTGTTTTTATGTGATTTTGGAATTAGGATAATGCTGGCTTTGTAAACATGGAGGCAATAGTGAAAAAAACTCTCAGCAAATACCCTGTAAAGGATGGCTTCACAGGAGTATTTTACCAACATTCAAAGATAAACTGTAGTAATTGGGTCTTGATTGTTGTTGCCCCATTTGTGGGTTGAATTGACCTTTAGGCTGTCTGGCTATGAGGCTCGACCTTGACCTCTGGCATCCAAGCTGCATGTGTCTTATTGAGCTTTGATGCCATCAAGCAAATGGCCCCCTTTAGTCTGGTAACAAAATTGAAAGATAATATTCAGAACCTAATAAGATTCATTAAGCTTTCTTTCTTAAGCTAAAATGAGACTATGTACTGAAAGGGAAATAAGTAAATTGGAGAAAATGTAATTGGAAGGGCAGCTTGACCTCTTTATAATTGTGGCTGAAATACAGTTCCTCGGGGAAATGTAAACAACTGCCTTTGTCTTACAAATTTCTGCAGGGCAAAAGTGTGGCTCTTAAAGTTCAAAGTTCATTTGCCAGTTTTGTCAGTCTCCCAAAACTCATCTATTCCTCTCAAAATGCTCGCGGATATTGTAAAATATCAGGATATTGGAAATAAAATTGACCTGCACTTAAATTTTAAATTCAGTGGTAGCCATTAAATATCTAGGTCACTTGCAAATAAGTTAAAATAGTGAAACATCAATTACCTTATATAGGTTTATCTACTTTTGGCTTTGCTGCAGGGAAACTAAAGATAAATTTGGATCTGTAAAGAAACATGTCTTGTGCCATGCTTAGACATTTTCTATGAGAAAGCATATTTCTTTTTTAAAAATATCTTTTATTGTTGTTCTATTACATTTGTCCCAATCCACCCCCCATCTTTCCAAAAATTAGAAAAATATTTATGCCTGCCAATCCTCAAAATGCTACCATAAAGATCAATTTGCAATTGGTTACTTCTTAGATTTTCATAGAAACTAAGGTTTCTAAGGGTTATGAATTTTAATTAGCATATGTAAAGTTACTAGAAATAATAAGAAAACAACTCTGTATTCACTCAAGGCAAGTAGAATGTGTTATTATCTTAGATAAAATATAAGGTATGAAAATGCGTTTTCTTAAGGTAAATTAGAGTAATTTTGTCTAAACCAGAACTTCATTTTTTGAAGAAGCTACATGTGTATTAAAGGTTGAGGAGAGAATTTTACCTGATATAGTCAGGTTGGCTAAAACTTGAGTTTTTATTGCAAGGGTTTTTGAATGAGTTTTGATATCAGTAATGTACTTATTTCTAACACTAACACTTGGTAGTCTTTAACCTGCTAAAAGAACAAAGTTTTCTCTGTGGACAGCAAATATTTTGAGTCATACCAAATATGCTTCACACTGTCTTCACTAGTCTAATTTCTTAATGTCATGTCTTCTTTTCTTTTTCATTATTTTATTTTATTGTTGTTCAATTACAGTTGTCCCAATCCCCCCTCATTGCTCTGTCTATTCATGTCTTCTTAATATGAAAAAAAAGTTAACTTGTGCTCAGAACCATATAACCTTCTGTAATTGCTTTTGAAGTATTATTTCAGAATGATCTGTGGTCAAATTTGTCAAATTCCCCTCTGTCAAATTCTACAAAAAGTCTTTTTGACCCCAAACTAACTGTGATATTTATCAGCAGTCTCCTGTAAAATCTCAAAGGATTTATTTTTCTCCCTATAAAAAGAGAGGTGTGAAACTAAAGACTTATTCAATATGCAAAATTGTATGGGAAGCATTGTGATATAGGAATAATAATAAACCTTCTTTATATTTTGTTTGTATACATATTTGTTATAAGCATTCCAAAGATTGTGTGTAATTCCTGGAGGCCTGATATTTCCTAACATAAAATGTTGTCTGTCATCGAGATTGAGACTCACATTGAAAGGACTAAAGCTAAGTGTTAGGGAGATGACTTAGCTGACACTCACACAAAGGCATCAGCAACAGAATCTATAACAATTGTGGCACACATGGATGAAGTCCATTTTACTTCTTCAAAAAAGAGCCCCTCATTGTGGGACTTTTGTCATCACAATGTCCTTGTAACATGACTACAGTCTGCTCTCATATTAAAGAATTAAGATGGGGTGAACAATGACTGTAAAATCTTTTTTAAAACTGAAAACTGGTGGTACAACCATCACCCACCCCACCACACAAGCCAGGACTCTGGAACACTATACTCTCATTCCCCACATCTAAGAAATTACATGTGCTACCAAATTCACCTCCTCAGTAACTCTGCAACCTGTTTCCTGTCCATCGTCACTGCCTCTGGTCTGGTTGTGGCTCTCAACTACTCTGTCTTGATTCCTCCAGTAACCTTCTCCCCTCTTTCCCTGTCTACAGTATTCCCTCACTTATCGCATGTATTACGTTCTGGAACCCCCCCCCCCCCGCGATAGATGAAAATCCGTGAAGTAGGAACCTTACACTTATTTTAGTATTTTTATATATTTTAAGGTTTTATAAACCCTTTCCACACACTTATAAACCATTCCCAGTCCCTTATTAACCTTTCCCACTCCCTTATTAATCTTTTCCACAATTTTATAAACACTACTTATGTTCTTAAACATATTCTACGCTCTTAAACCTACGTAACTTTAACAACATACATATACAGTACCCCAAAATCCTGTGATATAGCAAAAAATCCGTGATAAATAATTAAATATAATATTTTTAAAAATCCCTCAATATAATGAGGCCGCCATAAGTGAACCACGATATAGTGAGGGACTACTGTATAATGCTTCCACTGCACCTGGTAACTTGAGTACCTACCTACATTGAAAATCTTATTATATACTGACCTGCTTATATGATAAGCACAGTTCCCTATTGCCTAGACTCACAGTTTTTCATAGCTATTAAATACTTATTATGTACTGAGGACTTTACCCTGGCTGGTTTGGCTCAGTGGATTGAGCGTTGGCCTGCGAGCTAAGTGTCGCTGGTTCGATCTTCCAGTCAGGGCACATCAGAGAAGGAAAACTCTGACTCCAAAAAACCTCCGCTGCCTTGCGGCATACCTCTTCAGGGGAAAGGCTAAGGGAGTAAACCCCGACAGAAAATCCGGAGCCGGAGTCCCTAAGGCGGTTTGACGTTGTAGTCAACACCGGCAACTCCTGCGGCGCACCTGAAGCCAAGCTGTATCGACTCCATCTTTCCCTTGGACCCTTCAGCTGCGAAGAGAGGGGGGGTCTGCTGCATGGGCAACAGCAGACCCTCCATATCACCCTGCCCAGGCTCTGTAGCTTCAGCGTCATCACAAGATGTCGATTCAACACGGGAGGAGACAGATACCATGTCACTCCCGAGTCGGACTGCACAACCATTCTCGGCGGTGCAGATAGACTCTTAAGAAGCTACACCATCGTCTCTCGAGACGGACGGCTGCCGATGACTGAGGACTTATGTTAGGTATTAGGGATAAAGTGTTAAACACAAGATGATCCCTGCCTTTAAGGAATTTATTCTCTAGCTTAGAAGGCAGGCACATAACACATAATTATAATATAATCTGATACATTTTGTGATAGAAATATTTAAGAACTTTTAGTAGTATGAGACCGAATCCATTGAGGGCAAAGGCTGTGACTTCCTAATCTTAGTACCCTGAACTGCTGTCATAACATCTGATGCAGTATTTTGCTGTTAAAATACTGAACAAATTATCCCCTGATTCTGTTTGTAAAATAGGGATGAAAACTTCTTCATGACACACAAAACAAACGCAATGTGTGAACTTTGCTAAGGCCTTAATTTGAATAGACCAATGATAAATTACTTTTATAAGAAAACCAGAGACATTTAAACACCAACAGAATATTTAATAATATAAAGAGTACTGATCTGTTTTTAGATTTGATAATGGTACTGTGGTTATGTTTTTTTTTTTTAAGTCTTCATCTCTTTGAGAGGTAAAAAAGCATTTACAAATGAAATAATATGACGTATAAAATTTGCCTCAATATTTCAATGGTGATGAGATGCAGGAAGTGAGTGAGAGTATAGCTGAAATAAGACGGGCCATGCAAATGTTAATAATTGATTAAGCTGTGTAATAGCTTTTTGAAAGATTTTATTTATTTTTAGAGAGAGAGGGAGAGAATAATTAACATGTGGTTGCCTCTCGTGCGCCCCCAACTGGGGACCTGGCCTACAGCCCAGGCCTGTGCCTGGACCAGGAATTGAACCAGCGACCTTTTAGTTCACAGGCCGCTGCTCAATCCACTGAGCCACACCAGCCGGGGCTATAATAGTTTTATAAAACATTATTTGGTTGATTTCATAAGACTTTTGTGGCAATCAAATAAAATAACTACATAAAATGCTTGATAAAATGTCCATATCTTCAAAAAATGTTACTTTTGCTTCTCTCCTAACATTTTATCCCTCTCCAGTGGATGGAACATAGCAAAGTTAATAGCAGGTGGGTGGGATAAGAATTAGAAGTGGGGACTTCCAGCCAAGATGGAGGACTAGGCAGGCATGCTGCATCTCCCTCCACAACTAAGAAGGAATACAACCACCTCAAAACTAGAGACAGCCAGAAGTTCCAGAAAATTGAGCTGCATGGAAGTCCAACAAACAAAGATATAAAGAAGAAATACTCATCCAGACAGGTAGGAGGGGTGGAGAGGACATGGCATGGTGGCAGCAGCAGTGGTGTCAGTGGCAGGCTGCCAGAAAGTACAGTCACTTATTTTAAAAAGTCAGGAGGGACACCTGGGGAGCACTCCCAGCACCAGACCAGATCACCCAGCTCATTGTCCCAGTTCTGGGGAAAATCAAGCCTCATTGTTTCTGACTGTGAAAACCAGTGGGGGTTGGGGTGGAGGCAGAGACTGCCAGTCCCTCAGCAGAGTCCGCGTTTTTAAAGGGCCCTATGGTCCTAGAACGTCCGCAGACCTACCCACTCTGGGAACGACAGCCAGGGCAACAACTGGAGAGGCGCCAGTCCCATACAAAGTGGGAGAAGTGCCTGAAAAAGGGACAAGTGCTGAGCAAGTGACATTGATTCCTCTCAGACCCCTCCCCCACATACAGCACCACAATGTGGTGAAACAGGCCGCCCTCTACTGACGAGAAAACCTAAGGCTCTGCCTCTTACACAGACGCAAACAAACACAGGAGCCTGTCAAGATGAGTAGACAGAGAATTATGGCCCAAAAGGGGGAATGGATCAAGGGTCCAATGGGAGAACTAAGCAACGAGGAGGTAGCCGACCTAACAGATGTAGAGTTCAAAACACTGGTGATAAAGATGCTCACATGCTTGACAGATATGTTTAAGTACAGCAAATGCATAAGGGAAGAAGTGAAGGCTGTGCTAAATGAAACAAAGGAAATTCCACACAAAACCAATGGTGAAGGGAAGAAAACTGGGGTTGAAATCAATGATTTGGAACATAAGGTAGAAAACAACAGTCAACCAGTACAGAATGAGGAAACAAGAGTTGAAAAAAATGAGGAGAGGCTTAGGAACCTCTGGGACAACTTTAAACATGCCAATATCTAAACCATAGGGGTGCCAGAAGAAGAGGAAGAGAAAGAAATTGAAAACTTATGTGAAAAAATATTGAAGGAAAACTCCACATATTTGGCGAGGGAAATAGACATACAAGTCCAGAAAGCACACAGAGTCCCAAACAAGCTAGACCCAAAAAGGACCACACCAAGACACATCATAATTAAAATGCCAAGCGTGAAAGATAAAGAGAGAATCTTAAAAGCAGCAAGAGAAAAGAAGAGAGTTACCTACAAAGGGGTGCCTAGAAGACTGTCAGCTGTTTTCTCAGAAGAAATTTTGCAGGCAAGAAGGGACTGGTAAGAAGTATTCAAGGTGATGAAAAGCAAGAACTTACAACCAAGATTACTCTATCCAGAAAACTTATCATTTAGAATGGAAGGGCAGATGAAGTGCTTCCCAGACAAGGTAAAGCTAAAGGAGTTCATCATCACCAAGCCATTATTATATGAAATGTCAAAGGGACTTACTTAAGAGAAAGAAGATCATAATTATGAACATTCAAATGACAACAAACTCACAACTGTCAAAAACTGAATCTAAAAAATAAGAACAAAATCCAACTAAGCAAGCCAGAATAGGAACAGAATCATAGGTATGGGGATCATTTGGAGGGTTATCAGCTCGAAGGGGTCAGGGGGAGAAGTGGGAAAATGGTACAGGGATTAAGAAGCATAATTGGTAAATACAAACTAGACAGGGGGAAGTTAAGAATAATATAGGAAAGGGTGAAACCAAAGAACGTATATGCACTACCCATGGAAATGAACTACGGGGGGTGGGATTGCTGGAGGGAAGGGGGGTACTGGGCAGAGGGGAGCAATGGGGAAAAAATTGAAACTACTATGACATAATCAATAAAATATACCTAAAAAAAAATAATTAGAAGCGTCCCTGGCTGGTGTGGCTCAGTGGATTTAGCGCCGGACTGTGAACCAAGGGGTCATTGGTTAGATTTCCAGTCAGGGCACATGCCTGGGTTGCGGGCCAGGTCCCCATTTTGGGGCATGCTAGGGGCAACCACACATTGATGTTTCTCTCCTTCTCTTTCTCCCTCTTTCCCCTCTCTCTCTAAACATAAATAAATAAAATCTTTAAAAAAACCCAATTAGAATCATATTATCTGAAGAGCTAGAAACATACTCAGTACTATTTCTCTCCTCTGAATAATGACAGTGGCCTGAGGGACAGACAGCTTCCCTGAACAGCCTGTAACAGGAATGTCAGTGTCCAACAGAGAGGGAAGGAAATCATACCTTCAAGTTCTGAGGAGAGGAAAGTATATAAACACACTTTCTGGGCTGGAAAAAGCTGGCATATTCTAGTGTTTTCTTCTGCTTCTTGGATCTCTTCTGCAATATTGCCACCTGGTGGCTATCCAGCATGACATGACCTTGTTTCCAGGATGCAGAACTTGCTCTGATAGCTCTGCCTGTTCTGTGAAAGTTTTAAGAGGAAGTGGCCCTTCTCAGTCAAAAGTTTCCTGATAAATTCAAATATTCATACCTCTCTCTTGCCCAGTCAAGTGCCCAGTACTTAACTTCTGCTACAGCACCTGTTACACGATTGTTTACCCATCAGCATTCAATAACTCAATTAACAAACTTATTCTGTTAAGTGCCTGCTTTGAGACAGATATCAAGCTAGGTATAGGAGATAAACTGGTAATCAAAGCTAGCTGAGCAGAAACATGTAAGTGGAGAATTAAAACAGTATAATGTTTGCTGAGCACTTAGAATATACCAGTAACTTGTCTAAATGTTTAATGGTATGTGCATTAAATCATTTAATCCTCACGACTCTATGAGGTAGATTCAATTATCTCTACAGGTAAGGGGATAATGTCACAGAGAGGTTAGATAAATTGTGCAAAATCACACAGCCAAAATTCAAACATGATCTAGTTTATAAGCCCACGCTCTAAGTTAAAAACAACAATAAAACACTATGTATAACTGTGTCCCCATCCCAACCTTGCCAATGTATGTAGCACAATGACTGATGACAAAATAAAACCTTGTACCTCTCAGGTCTGAGGAGAGAATAGTTTAGGTAGGCGAATTTCCTAGGAGGAGGTATAAATGATCGAGAAGCCTAATCCCATCCCCCTAAATGTCATTTGGCCCCTAGGGATTCTATCCCCTTCATTCCTGCCTCTTGCAGAACTGCATACCCCACCTTGCTGGAAGAAAGTGTTTTGCCCCTAATTCTCTGTCTTAAATATAGACAAAAAACATGCCACTTACCATTTTTTTTGTGAGCGTGGCATTTTCAAGAACATTTTACCAAATTCTAAAGGTAAACAGAAGAAAAATAAACAGAACGATTGCAGGAAACTTTCAGATTTCTCTCCCTTGAATCTATAGATTACTTTAGGTAGCACTGTCATTTTAAATGAACACATGATGTTCTTGCATTTATTTAGATGTTAATTTCTTTCACAATGCTTTGCAGTTTTTAGTGTATATGTCCTACCTATCTCTTTCATTAAATTTATTTGCATTTCATTATATATGATGCTATCATGCATGAGATTATCTTTATTTCATTTTTAGGTTGTTAGTTGTTACTGTATAGAAATGCTATTGATTTATTGCATATTCATCTTGTACCCATCAATTTTGCTGGATTTGTTTATCAGCTCTCTGATAGTGCTTTTGTGTGCATTATTTAGGATATTTTATGTACATAATTGTGTCATTTGTGAACATAGAGTTTTACTTCTCAATTTGAATGCATTTTCTTTCTTTCTCTTGTCCAGTCATTCCGGCTAGACCTTTTAGTACAATGTTGAACAGAGTGGTGAAAATAAGCACCCTTGTATTTTTCTTAATTTAGACATAAAACCTTCAGTCTTTATCACTGAGTGTGACGTAAGTTCTGGGCCTTTCATATTTATTAAAATCAGGAAAATTGAGGACATTACTAAGTTTTACAGAAATAAAAAGGCTTACAAGACAGTACCATGAACGATTGTACACCAAAAAGTTGTGAATCCTAGATGAAATGAAAAAAGTCCAAAAAAAAAAAACCCCCCAAAATCTATAATACTTGACTCAAGAAGAAATAGAAAATCTGAATAGACTTATAACAGATACAGTGATTGAATTCATAATCAAAAACCTCCCCCCAAAAACAAAGGCCAGAATTGAAAGTCTTCAGTGGTGAATTCTACCAAACACTTGAAAAAAGTTAACAGCAATTATTCTCAAACTCTGTCAAAATATTGAAGAAGTCGGAATGTTACCTAACTCCTTTTATGATGCCAGCATTGAAACTACTGATAAAAAAGCCAGATGAAGACACAAGAAAATAAAACTAATGAGCACTATTTTTATGTATATTGATGCAGAAATTTTTTTAGAATCAAAAAAAAAAAATTCAACAGCATATTAAAAGAATTTTGCACCATGGCCATGTGAGACATTCGTAAAATGCAGCATCATTCAACACGTGAAAACCAATCAAAGTAGTGTACCATATTAACAGAGTTAAAGGTAAAAAATATCTCAATTGAAGCAAATAAAATATTTGAATATATTCCACACCATTTCATGATGAAAACACTCAATAAACTAGGAATAGAAGAAATTTTCTTTCTTTTTTAAAAAAATATTTTATTTATTTTTAGAGAGAGGGAAAGGGAGGGACAAAGAGAGGGAGAAAAACATCTATGTGTGGTTGTCTCTCGCACGCCCCCAACTGGGGACCTGGCCCACAACGCAGGCATGCGCCCTGACTGGAAATCGAGCCAGCAACCCTTTGGTTCACAGGCCAGTGCTCAATCCACTAAGCCATACCAGCCAGGGCAGAAGAAATTTTCTGAAAACAATAAAGGTCATACATAAAAAACCCACAACTAATATACTCAACTGTCAGAATCTGAAAGCTGTTCCCATAAGATCAGGAAAAGGACAAGTATGCATACTTTTTACCATTTCTGTTCAATATAGTATTGAAAGTTCTAGCCACAGCAATTAGGCAAGAAAAAAGTGATTTCCAAATTCTAAAGGAAAAAGTAAAATATCTATGTTCATAGCTGATGTGATCATATGTGTAGAAAACCCTAAATATTCCACATACACAACATAACACACAGAGACATATCTGTTAGAGCTAATAAATGAATTCAGCAAAATTATAGGATACAAAAACAGCACACAAAAACCATGTGTGGTTTTATATGCTAACAATAAGCAATCAGAAAATAAATTATGAAAAGCAATTCCATTCACAATAGTATTAAATCAGTAAATTACTTGGGAATAAGTTTAATAGGTAAGCAGAAGACTTGTACACTAAAAGCAACAAATAATTGTTAAGAAAAATTAAAGGCAAAATATATAAACAAAAAAAATTCTATTTGTAGATTGAAAGTCTTAAGGTTAAGATGGCATTATCACTCAAAACAATCTATAGATACAATGCAATAAATTCTTGTCAAAATTCCAATGGCATCTTTTTCAGAAATGGAAAAGTGCATCCTAAATTTTACGTGGAATCTCAAGAGAGCATGCATGGTCAAAACTATTTTTAGGGGAAAGGACAGTTGGAGGATTCACATTTCTTGATTCCAAAATTTACAACAAAGCTACAGTAATCAAAGTGGAGATACTGGCATGAGAGTACACATAGAGACCCCTGAAATACAATAGATAGCCCAGAAAGAAACTTTTGTGTATATGGTCAATTGATTTTCAGTAAGGGCACCAAGACCATCCCACAAGGAAAAGACACTTTTCAATGAACGATACTGGGAAAACCTGATATCCATATCCAAAAGAAGAAAATTAGACTCTTTCCTAACACTATATACAAAAATTTAGTTAAAACAGATGAAAACTTAAATGTAGGGATTAACATTACAAAACTTGTAGAAGAAACAGAGGAAAATTTCCATGACATTGAATTTGGCAACAATTTCTTGAATGTGACACCAAAAGTAATGGCAGAGAAACAGATAAATTGGACTTCATAAAAATTAATTTCTTTTGTGCATCAAAGGATACAATCAAAAGAATGAAAAGACAACCCACAGACTGGGATACGATATTTACAAGTCATATATCTGAAAAGGAACTAATATTGATATTAATTGAAAATTTTCTGTAACTAAAAAAACCAAACAAAACTATTAAAATTTTCAAAGGACCTGAAGAGAGACATTTCTCCTAAGAGAATGTTGAAATGGCCAATAAACACATTAAGAACCAATAAAGAAAAGGAAAATCATAACGAGGTATTACTTTATACTCATTGGGGCATGGAAATCACAAACTAGACCAAGACTGAATCTCACCTCTACCATTTCCTTTTTGGGATGGTGGAAAATTTCTGGAAATGGATAGTGGTAATGGTTGAGCAACATTGTGAATGTTCTAATACCACTAAATTGTACATATATTTGGGAAAAGTGGAATTTTATGCTACACATTATACCATCATAAAAAATAATCTTAAAATACATAATGATAGCTTGCTTGAAAAAAGGCACAGACTACATAAGAACTCACTTGATTAATTTGCTCATATTACTTTGGACCTGGGGTTGGGAGCCATGTGTAAGATTAGAGTTCAGCTAAGGAAAACATATCTTCTGCAATACACAATGAATAGTCAAAAATAAAAAGCCTTGTCGTGAGTGGTGTGGCTCTGTGTGTTGAGCATTGTCCCACAGACCAAAAAGTAACCGGTTTGATACTGGTCAGGGCACATGCCTGGGTTTCAGGCCAGGTCCCCAGCTGGGGCCGTGGAGGAGGCAACTAATCAACGTTTCTCTGCTTCTCTCCCTCTCTTCTCCTCTCTCTAAAAATAAATAAATAAAATCTTCTTTAAAAAGGGACTAAAAAGCCAAACGAGGGGAAATTAAGAAAATGAGGCAGGAGTCCCCTTAGTGAGGCATGAGGTAGAAGCTATTAGGATGATGATCACTGGCCAGTAATTGCAGAGTCCAACAGGGTCTTTGATTTTTTTTCAGCCACATTTATGGTCTCTTTTTACCTGAGTTCCACTTCCACAATGAAAAAAAGCTTCTTTGGCAGCCTTAGCTCCCAGCTACAGTGCCATTGTGATGCCAGATAGCACAGCAGACAAAAGGCTGCAAGAATAGCAACAAACACTGCTTTTATTTTGTTCTTTATCTTTTTATGTTAATTAAATTCTACCATGTCTAAAAAAAGTTTACACAGAATTAAGTCAGTCTGCCCCAGCACATCACATTTCTGTTTAATCAGAATGCTAATGCAAGAGCTCAGTGAAAATTGCCTCGTTATTTTCAAAACTGCTCTTAGAAAAGATTGGTGGAGCCAGAGGACAATGGAAAAGTACAATAGCTAAGAAACTGGTGAGCTTACTTTTCTCTCTCTTTTTTTTTTTTTTGAATCTGGCAACTTTGCAATAAAGAAACACCTAGTGATAAACAAGTAATATAACTGCTATTAAGTGTTTACTGTTGTTTTCATCATCTTTAAGTGCAGACATTCATTTTACATTCATTATTATTTAAGTAAATATTTATTGAACATTTACTATGCATCAGGCACTGTTCTAGACACTGGAAATATGGCAGTGAACAAAACAAAGTTTTCTGACCTCATGAAGAATACTGCCTTCTCTTCCCCTTCTTTTCCCCTGTCCTGCTTCTTTTTCTTTCTTAGCCAGTAGATTCGGTGAACTGGGTTCTAGATCTAACTCAGCCACTAATTAAAGTAACAACATTCACTAACATTCCTGCACTCAGATAACCTTGTACAGGTCCTAAAGATAAGCAACACACTCATTTGGAAGCTATGGAGAACCCCCAAATCAATTTCATGAAGCCTCTATTATCCAGGAACTCATAGACCAGTAGGAAAGCCAGAGATGAACCCAGAAACCTGTAATACAAGTTTAAGGCAATACAGAAAAGAAACAAAAATGTGTTAAAGAGAGATACAGGGTTACTTTCGATTTGTGAAGGTCTAGAAAGATCCCACTAAATGCTTACATTTTGGGTAAGATTGGGGTAGTTGTTAATGGCCAACTTTCAAAGCAGAATGTACAAAGCAGTAGAGTGGTGATCAGGGCTCTGTAGGAGAAATAAGAGTAGGTCATTTTTGGTGGATCACATTGGAAAAAAACACTAATATAAGGTGTATAATAAAACATAACTAGATATTTTAAAATATATTTTATTGATTATGTTATTACTGTTATCCCAATTCCCCCCCCCTTTTCTTCCCTCTGCCTGGTATCCCTCTTCCCTCCAGCAACCTCCCCCCCTTAGTTCATGTCCATGGGTTGTACATATAAGTTCTTTGGCTTCTCCATTTCCTATACTGTTCTTAACATTCCCCTGTCTATTTTGTTCCTACCAATTACGCTTTTTAATTCCTGCATCTTTTCCCCCATTTTCCCGCTACCCCCACCCATTTGATAACCCTCCAAATGATCTCCATAACTATGATTCTATTCTTCTTCTGGTTGTTTGCTTAGTTAGTTAGTTAGTTAGTTAGTTAGTTAGTTTGTCTTTTAGATTCAGTTGTTAATAATTGTGAGTTTGTTGTCATTTTAATGTTCATAGTTTTGATCTTCTTTTTCTTAAATAAGTCCCTTTAACATTTCATATAATAAGAGCTTGGTGATAACGAACTCCTTTAGCTTTAACCTTGTCTGGGAAGCACTTCATCTGCCCTTGCATTCTAAATGATAGCTTTGCTGGGTAGAGCAATCTTGGTTGTAGGTCCTTGCTTTTCCTTACTTTGAATACTTCTTGCCAGCCCCTTCTTGCCTGCAAAGTTTCTTTTGAGAAATCAGCTGATAGTCTTATAGGCACCCCTTTGTAGGTAACTCTCTGCTTTTTTCTTGCTGCTTTTAAGATTCTCTCTTTATCTTTCACCTTTGGTATTTAAATTATGATGTATCTTGGTGTGGTCCTTTTTGGGTCTAGTTTGTTTGACACTCTGTGCTTCCTGGACTTGTATGTCTATTTCCTTCACCAGATTAAAGAAGTTTTCTTTCATATTTTTTCAAAAAAGTTTTAAAATTTTTGTTCTTTCTCTTCTCTTTCTGGAAGCCTTATGATTACGATGCTCACACTTTTGGAGAAGTCCCAGGGTCTTCTTATACTTTCAGCATTTTTTTGAATTCTTATTTCTTCTTTCTGTTCTGGTTGAATGTTTATTTCTTCCTTATGTTCCAAATTGTTGATTTAAATCCTGGCTTTCTTCTCTTCATTGTTGGTTTCCTGTAGATTTTTCTTTATTTCACTTAGTATAACCTTCATTTCTTCCATTATGTTGTTGCCATACTCAATCATTTCTCTGAGCATGCAATCACCAGTGTTTTAAACTTGGCATCTGAGAGGGCGGCTATCTCTGTTTTGTTTATTTCTTTTTCTGGGGTTTTGTTCACTCATCTGGATGAATGCGGCTTCTTTAAATTTTTGGTTGCCGGACTACCATACAGTTCGATTTTCTGACAGTTCTGGGTGTTATTTGTTTTGGGATTTATTTCTAATTCCTTTTGTGGTTGCGTGAGAAGGTAAAGCATGTCCACTGATGCCTCCACTTTGACCAGAAGTCCACCCACTTAGATATTTTTTGCTTGTAGATATAGTTTAGGTAATTCCACAAATACATCTGTAGGTGCTTATTGTTCCTTCTTTCCTGTTAGAAGTATTTGGTTAAAATTTTTGATTAACTAAGCCCTGCTGTAATTCCCTTCAATTAGTGTTAGTCAGCTTTCCCATCTAATTTTCCTCAAAGGCTAAGTCAAATGGTTCCACTTTCTTCAGATCCAAAAACAAACCGTCTTCCTCCTCATTCTCAACACATACTGGCATCTTCTACTGTAATAGCTGAGAGCACAAACTCTGTTGTCAGTCTATGAGTTCAGATCTGAAACTGTCCCCTTCCTAGCTGTGTGACCTTGGACAAATTCCTTAACCTCTGTGAGCCTCTATGTTCTTGTCTGTAAATAATAATTGTCTTTACCTCATGGTATTTTTGAGAATATTGAGTGGGATAAAACAGATGAAACAGAAGTGCTTCAAGATGTAGAACATAGTAAATACTCAGAAAATAATAGCTATTGTATATATATATATATATATAACAGAGTATTATTCAGTCTTGAGAAAAAAGGAAATTTTTTATTTGCAACAATATGAATGGACTTTGAGGATATTGCACTATGTGAAATGTCAGACAGAGAAAAATAAATATTGCATGATCTCACTTATATGTGGAATATTAAAAAATCCACACTTATAGAAACAGAGTAGGATTATGAGTGCCAGGAGCTGTGGGGTTAGGAAAATGGGGGGATGTTGGTCAAGAGTCTAAACTTCCAGTTATAAAATAAATAAATTCTGAGGCTCTAATATACAACCTGATAACTAGAGTTAAATTGTATTATATACTTGAAAGTTGCTAAGACAGTAGATCTTAAATATTCTCACTATAAAAAACAAAGGTTAAGTTATGTGAGGTTATGGAGGTGTTAACTAACTCTCCTGACATAATCATTTCACAATACATACGTGTATCAAATTTAAAAAAATAAGGAAGTGCTGATGAATTTGCCCACTCTCTGACTTGGTTGCCAGCGATGAAAAAAATTACAGTTCCCCATACTCATTGTCCCTTCTCCAGCATGCCCTAGAGCTCCAGATAAATGAGCGTTGTGCCCCTATTAAAAACGCAGTCGATGTAAACCTTCCCAGTGTGGGAGATTCCCTGGGGATTGTGGGATGGCCTTTGCCTGGCCAGCAAAAACAAAAAGGCAGCATGGCCCTGACACCCTTAGTACATATACAGCCTTATCCCATTTCCAAGTTACCTTCACCTTAATCAACATGATACCCCGTGTAATCTGGGCAGGGGGGAACTTTTTACTCAGCTTTAAAAATGAGGACAGGAAGAATCAGAGAGCTAAGAGCAATGCTCAAAATCACATAGCCAAAAAATACAGGCCAGTCAATTTAGGGAGCGAACTTTTCTTATTCTAAATGCATTCCCGTATTACTCTTTTCTCTGTGCTTAAGAGGGAAGCCATGTCATCCCATTAGCCTGTCTAGAGACTGTAGTTTATTCTGTTGGGTTTAGGAGGCATTTTCAGGGTTTGTGCCTTTATTATTAACTGTTAATGCATTGGTGGGAATCAGCTGGCAGTCATTTTATTGCCCAAGCTGTGACCTGCAGAAAAGGGAATTTGTATAAGCAGTAAGAGGTGTGAGGTAGAGAAAACTGTGATTGGTTGTGGGGAGGGGTAGAAATGGAGCATATGAGGTCAGGGTACAGCTCCAGCAGGGGGAGCAAAGAGTTGTTGATTCCAAAGCCATTCCCCTGCTCCTAGCCTCAGGGTTGTGACATTATTAAAAACTTAATTTGGTGTCAAATCCCTCAAAGTCTCCCCATGGGCTGGCTGAGCACAGTGGCAGTTTCGCGACAAGCTAAAATTGCATTTATCAGTACGACACAAGCTGTGGAGACAGCCTAGACTCTGAGCACTTCTCACTCTACCCTACCGCAGCCATCATCACACACAACAAGAAACTCAGATGCGCATTCAGGTCGAGAGAGGTCTATTGTTCTTGGACAAAAATAAAATAAAAGAAATCAAAAACTCTTCCTGCAAAGCTGAAGTCTGGAGGGCAGATGGATATATGGGCTAGGTGAGACCCCATAAGTAATCCAGAGAGGCCATCAGAGATCCTGCCAGTGGGGGTGGGCAACCTGGTCCTTGATTCCTTAGTCCATTCCTAAAGCCTTTGGCTCTTGAGGCAAGATGGAGGGAGAAGAGCTGTAGGATGAAAAAGTAGGGAACAGATCATTTATGGAGAGCTGGGAAGAAGAGGAGGAAGTGGAACTGCACACAAGAAAGAGTGGGTGAAGGGAAAGGATGCAGTGCTAGAAGAGGAATAAAGGAAAGTGGAAAAGAGAGGAAAGAAGGGGTAGGGATGAATAAGCCAGGCTTGAGGTGAGGTGAAAGTGTTCAAATTCGAGGAAATCTGAAGAATGGCTTAGACTGAGCTAAGAGCTACCTTAGAAACACAAGTCTAACAGGGATATACAGGGCGAATTGAGGAGAAATTTCATTCCCAAAGCAGAGATACTATCTGTCTCGTTCACCACAGTATAACCAACACTTATCACAGTGTTTGACATGCAATAATAAATAGCCAGTATTTGCTGACGGACTGACTTAATGAATGAATGTGCTTCTAATATAGTATGATCCTGCTTGGCTTCAATACAAAATACTATGACTACTAACTACTACCAGCTGACACTGACCACCTTTTCTAGTGACAGGCACTTTTGTAGGTGCTGTAAAAGTAATAATTCATGAAATCTTCACAACCCTGTGAATCTGGTTACTATTATCACCATTTATGATAAGGCAGTATCAAACGATGGTTAAGAACATGGCTTCTGACAAATCCTGTCTATCACTTACTACCTATGTGACTTCAGGCAAGTCCTCTAATTCAGTGGTTCTCAACCTTCCTAATGTCGTGACCCTTTAATCCAGTTCTTCATGTTGTGGTGACCCCCAACCATAAAATTATTTTTGTTGCTACTTCATAACTATAATTTTGCTACTGTTATGAATTGTAATGTAAATATCTGATAGGCAGGATGTATTTTCGTTGTTACAAATTGAACATAATTAAAGCATAGTGATGAATCACAAAAACAGTATGTAATTATATATGTGTTTTCCGATGGTCTTAGGCGACCCCTGTGAAAGGATCGTTCGACCTCCAGAGGGGTCGCAACCCACAGGTTGAGAACTGCTGCTCTAACCTCTTTTTGCTGAAGTTTCTCCAACTGTAAAATGGGAGTTATAGTAATAATACTTCACAGGGTTGTTGTGAGAATTAAATCATTAAATCTGCCAATACCAATAAAGTGCTTGAATCACTTTCTGGCACATGAAAAATGTTAGCTGTTTTGATTTTACAGCTGAGAAAACTGAAGCACAGAGAAGTTAAGTTATAAGTACTAAGTTTCACACCTCATTAGTGGCAGAGGGAAGATTTTAACTCAGGTAGCCTGGCAACCAAGGCCATAGTCTTTAATTACTTACTATCCTGTACTGTCTTCAAAGCATATGTTAAGAAATACATACAATTGTTGAGTCATAGTCTTTAGGAAATAAGAATGGATTTTATCCATATTTCCTCTGTTTCCCCATAAGCCAGCAGGATGGTCCCATCCTAAGTGGGTGAAATTTTTTTTAAGTTGTGACTTATCTAAGTTTCAAGTTCTTCTTTTAAAAACGCAGTCCCCACAATCATGTGACAATTTTGGTTACTCCTTGAGTTTTCAACAAAAAGAGTCCTGTGATAATGGAAAACTAAGACAGCCCTATTTCTGAAATAACCCCTGGAGCTCACTCTGTAACACTGGAAAACAGAAAATAGATAGCTAAGACCCTCATTGTTGAGCTTATGGGCCATTCACTCTGCAATTAGAAAAGAATAACTGATTCATCTGTAATTGAGAAGATTTCTGCGGCCCTCGCAGCAGAAGCCTAGCTGGGGAGCTGTTGCACTTTCCTTGACCAAGTCCAGTTCTCTTTACAGGCAGAGGAGGTGGTGGCTATGGATCTTGGAAAATATTTGAAAAGTTTCCTGTTACCAAAGTCCCAGGCCCAGAAAGTTATTACTTTAGAAGGCAGCGCTGTCTCTAAAAGATACCCACAAAATTGCACATATATTAGATGGGAGAGGAGCTGAAAGACACACATGGCTCTATTTAGTACTGAAGAAGAGCACGCTATCACTTTGAAAAGCAAAAAGCCGACATGGCAAGAAAGCAATATATAGCATATGACTTGACAGGAAAGCTCCAAACTGACGAATAATACAGGAAGTATAATGTAGCTGCAATGCATGAGAGTATGCATAATAGTTTTCTGTATTACTTCATTTCTACATTATTTCATTTGCTCTTCTCAGTAATGCTGAGGAAAATGTTAATCCCATTTTCCAGGTGATGAAATGGAGGCTCTGTGAGGTTAAGTAATTTCCCAAGGTCACACTTTAAGCGGAGGAGCTGGAACTTCATCTCTGCTGGGTCTAATCCTATATAGCTCATGCTCCCTGTGATGGATAGGTAGGGACAATAGGGGAGGGGAAGAGAAGTGAAGATACAGTACGAAGGAATGCGGCTAGGACCCTCTTTCTTGTAACGACTTGGAGAACTCAGAATACGTGTGTAATACGCAAAGCAGTATTAGCACATTTATTTATCCACATGAATCATTTACTTTGTCAGTTATCGATAGTGAAGTTTTAATCTTGCCCTGACCTCCAAGCAAGTGGTCAGGGTTAGAAAAACCAACCAGAATTAGGCAGGTACAATTTCTCCATTAAGTCATAGAATACAATCTCAAGCCAAAGAAAGTGATTTCACTCTGACTGGTGTGGCTCAGTGGGTTGAGCTTTGTTCAGCAAACCAAAGAGTCACTGGTTCGATTCCGGGCGAGGGCATGTGCCTGGGTTGTGGGCCAGGTCCCGGGCTGGGGGTGTTAAAGAGGCAACAGGTGGAGGTGTCTCTTGCACATCGATGTTTCTCTCCCCCTCTTTCCCCTCTCTCTAAAAATAAATAAATAAAATCTTAAAAGACATTGTTATTCCAGGTCATTCTTCTCCTCTACTAGCAAGGACAATGTCCAGTTGACTGCAGGGTAAAAGTCTTTAATCCATACCTCACTCGTCCAGACTGAGTGATATTTCACATGGAAACTGACTGATATTTTTTTCCTATTTTGTATTAAAGTGTTTGCTAAGGAAAGTAATTGCTCAGCCAGATTGCAGGGACCTAATTAAAGGACTAAAGAGAACTGTTTTCAAGCATTTTGGAAGAGTTCAGTTAGAAACAAACGCTGCACTAATTACAGCCCATCCTTATCCAGTCAATGAGGCAGGTTCCCTAAGGGGTTGATTTATAGCAGTTTTTGGACAGGGGGTACTTGGCAAGTGAAAGAAACCCAGCATTTTCCCAATACTCTATAATTCAGATTTTACCAAGTTAGATTTATGTGCATAGCACAATAGCTTATCCAAAATTGTTTATTGAATGCCTACTGAATAAATTCGAATAAGTTAAAAGTGCATGAGATCTATGAGGAATGCTTGGTTTCTCTTACAAGGGTGACCTTCAGCTTGAGGGTCCCTCATAAGGGTCCTTGGTAGACCATACAATCAATCATTAAAAATCTGCACTATTTCTCTAGTGTCTGCAACCAGCCCATACTTTCCAAGTCCCTTTACAAACGAGTCATAGTCTCCTCATTCTCTCAGGCTGTATATGCGGAAAACTAAGCTTGGTGCAAAAACTCCTATCTTAGGGTGCATTATTCTAACTTTCCTATTTTAAGTCTGCTTTCTCTTACATTCCATTGCCCTTTAGCTTGGCTGACCTAACTTCCTTTGGTTAGCTTAAGATGTCTGCATTTTTGTTCCCCCTCAGGGTTCTGCGATTTACCACTGGATGAGGAAGGCAAGTCTCTAACTTCTGTCTTATTCATTCTTTATAACTTTGTCTTTGCTTTTACAAAGAAGCCTGAGTTCATTAGAATATAAATTTTTGTAACTGCAAAACAATTCTATCCCTCTTAACTGCCAGAGAGACAGAGACATTTGGTAGGCAGTTTGATGGCCTTTATTACATTCACATAGGCAGCAGGCAACATCAACCTGATTACAAGAAAGATATCCTACCCAAAGTCTCTGGTAATCAAAGGTGATTCCAGTACTCAGCATGTTAGTCTAAATAAATCTGTACAGACTAAGCTTGTTTTGTTTGCTTTTTTTTTTTTTTTTGAACAATTTTTTTGACTTTTTTTTCAGGGCTGTATTAAAATCTAACGCAACATATTTACAGAAGCTGTGAAATGTGCAAAGAAGCTGGAGGTTGAGATTACAAGATTCAGACAGAACAATATAGATTCTAATCATATAGAGTTAGCAAGCTCCCCATTCTATTGTGTATGACATTTTTCTAGGTGTTATGAAGAAACACAGATAAAGAGAGTCAGACCCAGATCTAACCCTCAGACTACACTTCTCTAGAGAAAATATTGATGTTTATTTATTTGTATTTCTATACTCCCACTCAGTTCACATTCTTTCTAAGTTAAAGCTCCTAGAACCTGGTGAAACAGGAAGAAATTATCACACTCCTTTTAGCTGATAAGAAAATGAAGGTTCAGAGAATCACAGAGAAAATTAAGCGTTCCCCTTCCATATATAAATGTGACTCAGCAGAGTTAGGACATGAAAAGTTGTTTCTGTGGTATTTAACAAGGTGTGAACAGATCTTTTCTTCTTACTTCAAGACTCCTAAACCTGAAACTCTTTTTCTTTCTTTTTTTTATTGCTTTTCTATTACAGTTGTTCCATTCTCGTCCCATTGCTCTCCCTTGCCACGCCCACGTCCCCTCTCTCCTACAGTCAATCCCACCCTATTGTCTATGTCTTTAACCAACTCCAGTATAAGTCCTTCTTCACCTCAATGATTTTTCTCGCTGACTCCCTTCAAAGTGTTTTCTGTTTGGTCTTCCTCTACCCCAGTATCTGGGCTGAAATGAGCTTTCCCTGAGCACTTCAGCCCACAGTTCCAGAGGAGGAAGTAACTCCCATGATCTCTGTGTCTCACACTGACCCTGAGATGGGACTGGTCTGCAGTTTGATCCCCTAGTCTCTCTTCTGGTTCCAGAGACTCCTAAACAAAACTATGTTTTCAAGTCCTGTTTTCAGCCGCACATACACAAATATCTTTGCTCTGTTTTTTATCTATCATCTGGCCTTTCCTGCTTTATGGCTCACCACATAATGAAGATTCTTGATAATCAAACTGCTTTTATTTAACATGCATAAGCCAGCTCCCAATGTCTCTTTCTCTGAGGCTAATAGAATGGAGCAAATCACCTCTTCCTTTCTCCCTCCCTCCCTCCCATTGGGTTTGAAAATACAAACCTGATAGTCTCTGTCATTCTCTTTTTTTAAAAATACACTTTATTGATTATGCTGTTACAGTTGTCCCAATTTCTTTTCCCTTTGTTCCCCTCCACGCAGTTACATTCCTCCCTCTAGTTGTCCCCCCACTTAGTCCATGCCCATTGGTTGTGCATATGGTTCTTCTCAACATCTTCCTGTCTACTCCACTCCCTCCTACTATGCTTCCTAATTCCTGTACCATCTACCTCCCTTTTCCCACTTCCTTCTCCCTGCTGACCTCCCCCCATAATGTTCCCCATACCTATGGTTTTTTTCCCACTCTCGCTGCCTACTTAGTTTGCCTTTGTTTTGGTTCCCTAGCTTCTGTTGTTGGTTGTTGTGATACAGTTTTCATTTTAATGTTCATAGTTTTGATCCTTTCTCCTAAACAAGTCCCTTTAACATCTCATATAACAGTGGTTTGGATCTGACGAACTCCTTCAGTTTTACTTTGTCCTGGAAGCACTTTCTCTGCCCTTCTATTCTGAATGACAGCTTCACTGGATAGAGTAATTGTGGTTGTAGGTTTTTGCATTTCATTACTTTGAATATTTCTTGCCAGTCCCTTCTTGCTTGCAGAGTTTCTTTTGAGAAATCAGCTGATAGTCTAATTGGGACCCCTTTGTACATAATTCTCTTCTTCTCTCTTGCTGCTTTTAAGATTCTCTCTTTATTTTTAATTTTTGACATTTTGATTATAATATGTCTTGGTGTGGTTCTCCCTGGGTCCAGTTGTTTTGGAATTCTCTGTGCTTCCTGGACCTGTAAGTCTATTTCCTTCCCCAAGTTAGGGAAGTTCTGCTTCATTATCTTTTCACATAATTTTTCCATTTCTAGTTCTTCTTCTTCACCTTCTGGCAACGCTATAATGCAGAAGTTGGCCCACTTATAGCTGTCCGACAAGTTTCTGAGCCTCTCCTCATTTTCCTCACTTCTCGTTTCCTCTTTCTGCACTGGTTCACTGTTCCTTCCCTATGTTCCGATTTGTAGATTTGATCCCTGGTTTTCTTTCCCTCACCACTAGTTTCATATGTGTTTTTGTTCATTTCAGCAGGATTAGCCTTCATTCCTTCCCTGTCTTGTTTAAGATCTGCTGTTAGGTTTATAAGCACTTTTATAAGCAAAGCTCTGAACTGTGCCTCAGAAAGATTTTCTATCTGTTGCTTTGTTAGATTGGATATTTGCTGTCTGGTCAGCTGCATCACCGGGATCTCTATCATGATCTGTGCCATCCTGAACAGTTTTGTGTTTACCTTTGCTTCCTGGGCAGGGCTGTCACACCCCTTACTCTATGGGGGTGGGGGAGCCCTGTGCACTTCTTACAACCAGGCGTTTTCTGCGGGGGGTGGGGGTTCAAGATGAATTCCTGCTATTCAATTTCCGCTGAGAGACTGGAAGCCTCGTCTTCCGTCCCCCCCCCCCCCCCAGGCCTCACAGTCCAAGGCAATGGGGGTCTGCCTTCCCCGGCTTTGGAATTGTAAGCTAACGGGTCTGGTCTGCAGCCGGGGTGCTCCCCGGGCACTTCTCGCCTCTCCTTAAATACGGGTGTCTGTGCTTACTGCTGTCCTACCGCCGTCACTGCTGCCACCACGGACAGCACAGCTTGACCTCTCCTCCCCGGCTTTGTCCCTCCTACCTGTCCAGATGAGCCCCATTTCTTTATAACTTCATACATTGGACTTCCCTTTATTTTCTAGAACTTCTGGTTGTTGCTGGTTTTGCGGTAGTTGTATTCCTTCTTAGTTGTGGAGGGAGATGGGGCGTGTCAGTCTAGGCCTCCATCTTGGTCGGAAATCTCCTGTGTTTGTTTGCTTCCATGTCCCAGGCAGAGCTGTCGCTCCTACTATGTTGTAAGGGGAGGAGCCTTAGGGATTCCTCAGTAACAGGCGACCTGTTTCACCACGTTGTGGCGCTGTATGTGGGGGAGGGGTCTGAGAAGGAACAATGCCACTTGCCCAGCACTCGCCCCTTTCGCAGGCACTTCTCCCACTTACGCACCACACTGGTGCCCCTCTAGCTGCTGCCCTGGCCGTCATTCCCAGAGTGGGTGGGTCTGTGGATGTTCTAGGACCGTTCAGTCCCTTTAAACAAGCAGACTCTGCTGAGAGACCGACAGTTTCTGCCTCCGTCTCAACTCTCACTGGTTTGCACAGTTAGAAGCAATGAGGTTTTATTTTCCTCGGTGCTGGGACAGTGAGCTGCTCTGGTGAGGGGCTGGGAACACTCCCCAGGTGTCCCTCCTGACTTTTTAAAACATGTAACTGCAGTTTCTGCCAGCCCACTGCTGCTGCCTCTGCTGCTACCACCACGCCATGTCCTCTCTGCCCGGGCTCCGCCCCTCCTACCTGTCTGGATGAGTATTTCTTCTTTATTTCCTTGTTTGCTGGACTTCCATGCAGTTTGATTTTCTGGAACTTCTGGTTGTTTCTAGATTTAAGGTAGTTGTATTCCTTTTTAGTTGTAGAGGGAGACGCAGCATGTCTGTCTACACCTCCATCTTGGCTGGAAGTCCTCTTTGTTTTCTTTTTTAAATTAGAAACTAAAGGATTATTTACTTATTTAATAATTTTTTCAATTTTGATTTATTTATTGTTTTTCTATTACAGTTGTTCCACTTTTCCCCCTTTGCTCCCCCTTCCCAGCCCACCCCTTCTCCCACAATTATATCCCTCCCCGTTGTCCATGTTCATGAGTCATTTATACACGTTCCTTGACTAAACCCTTCCCCTACTTACCCCTCTTGTCTCCCTCCCCCTCCCCACTGGTAACTGTTACTCTGTTGCTTGTTTACATGCCTCTGGTTCAGTTTTGCTCATTTGTTTGTTAGGCTCTGTCAGTTTTACAGAGAGATACCCAATAAAGACCAAATGCCATTAACTTAATTTCATTAATATGCCTAATCTGTTTCTTTCTTAGATAAGATAGGCTTCTGTTAGCCTTTCATGAAGGAAAGTATCTGCATGTGTTGATATTTATCTGTTACTCTCATATTGAAAATAAGAATGTGAGGGTGGGGGTAGATGGGTATTGCTGTATCATTTATGTGAATATTAAACACAAATAAACAATGTCAAGGGCCCATTTCAAATGGTACCTGTGTAACATTAAGAGGCACTCAGTAGACTTAATTTGAAATGGATACTGGGAAAGTGTCATACTCAGCTGTACCCTTCCTTCACTACCTGATGAAGTTACCCAAATGAACACTTGAGAGGCTTACTACCTGTGTTGCCACTTTCTGATTCAATGATGAAACTGGGTCTGGTCCTGAAGTTCAGGCCCTCATTTCATAAGTTTTTCATGTCCCTTCTCTTTTTATGTCACCACTTACATTAATAAAGTTATACACAGCCCAGAGTCTTAGGTATCTTCTGGGGCTACACAAATGGAAGAAGCTGTTTGGTATAAAATGAGGAAAATAATTGGTGGGGATGGTATGTTTGGGATCCATATGCAGCAGGACAGAAAGACTCCTGAGTAAGAGGCAAGAAAGGAAAAATTAAGTGAGAGCGACAAAGAAGGTAAATATCAGGGTGACCAACTCATCTCATTTATGCTGGTGTGTTTCCCAGCTTCAGCACTGAAATTCCCATGTCCTAAGACATCCCTCCAGCCTGAGCAAACCAGGGTGGTTGATCATCTTAGAAGATATCCAAATGGCACAGAAAAAGTAACGTATCTAATAAGAGTTATAGCCAGGATGAAGGGTGCTTGGCATCCACCTGGCATGGAGTCAATCAAAACATTGCCCATTACTCTGAGGGAAAATTTTATTTTTTTCACATGGTCTTCAAGGCCCTTCTGAAACTGAAATCAATTTGCTCTGTTGCTTTCATATTTACTGGTATGAAGGAAGATTTCACAACCTCTCACTCCTTACCCTTTCTCTTTCCTTGCTCACGTGGTCATTCCACCTTCAGAGCTTTGCCAAGCTTGCCTTTCCTTCATTCTCTCCACTAATTCCCAAACCTTGCCCAGCCTTCAAGAGTCATCTCCCATTTCATCATCTCTATAGAGCTGATTCAACGGTGCCCATCCGACACTGATATATCTCTCCCTCCTCTGAATGGATATAACCCTTATAGTCTGCAGTACACCTCTAGCTCACCATCACAGGCTGCTCAGCACTATCAGTCAACTGTTATATCAGTTTAAGTCTTCAAGTCTTACTAAAGATATGGAGAGAGAATTAGGCTACTTTTACTGCCACCTGCCCACATCTGCAAGCCTGCCATAATTCTTGCCCAGGCCTAAGAAAGCAGTAGGTGCTCAGTAAAAGCTTGCTTGTCACTGAGAATAGATGGTGCCATTCCTCCCAGTTCTTACCAGGAAGTTCTTCCTGTCCCCTTCCCAAGGCTCTCCAGAATCTTCAGAGATTTTGGCCAGCCCATGGAAGGGTGGTTTGAAGTGGTTTCGTTCTCAGTTTGCTAAGAGGTTACTGAGACCATAGAGGGGCTTAGAGCTAAGCCACCGGTTATATACTGGATAAGCAAAAAGAGGAATTTGGGATCTATGGATTTGATCTTCATGGGAAACCATTCCCTTCCTTCTTCTGATTGCCCATATCCAGAGATCAAAAGCTGGAACACTAGTCCACCAGAAATGCTTTCTGTATTTCTTTCAATTGGAGTCTACCTCTTCAGGTGGTCTCATGCATATAATACAATACCTAGTGCAGAGTAGGTGTTCAATAATTATTTTCTGAATGGTTGTGTGGCTTTTTGTTCAGTGTCTGAGTGAATGAATGAATGATATGTTATTTGCCATGTTAATAATTATTTCACTCAATCTTTCTAACACTATTTTGCCCCCTAATGATACAGAGAGATCTAATCAGATCATTGGGGAGGAGTAGGGACCAGCCGCAGGAGGGGGTTGACACTGGTACCTATCCTAGAGCAGGATTGGCTGAGAAGCTGAATGCCTCCAGAACACGTGGAATTATGGGCCAGAAGATTTAAAATAAAAGGAGGGCAGAGACAGGCTCTCTGGCTCTCTTCTTTGAGGATGCCTGGATGATCTTGCTGCAGCTGCTTGCGGATGGTATTTTCTATGGTAGAAGGAACTCCGGGCACACCTAGGATTGGGCTGGCCTCCACAGGGTGCCAAGATTATTCTTCTTTGGGTGTTCTACAGGGGAAGGACTCTGAGGCAGAAGTCTCCCATTCTTCCAAAACTATGTAGCTCTTGTATCTTATGATTTTTTAGTTTGTAAACTAATCCTACAGAAATAAGATAATTAAAAACTAACAGGGGGAATGATAGGGGAACTCAGGAGTTAAAGACTTTAGCCTTAATTGGTAGGCTTAAGTGACTAATGCATGTGGAAAGCTGTTATTCCAAAATTTTGAAGTTTTTGAATACAGACTCCTTTCCTTTCTCACCAAAACCCTCAGAATTTTCCCTAGAGGGTGGTCATGGACAGCGGGACCCCACTTGCTGTTTGGTAACACTAACTCCACCCCAATGTCTACACCAGCAAGGCATGACATCTCTCTGGATTTATACACATAATTCTAGTCTTGACTCATGCCAATACCATCCCCTCCTCCCCACTTTTAACCCAACCCCATTCCTTATCACTTCCACTAGGGCTACCTGAATTCTATGTTATTTCAACCATATTGTTTAAACCTTACCTTCTCTAGGAAGCTTTATCTGCCTTTAATCTACTAACCTATATTTTTCATGAGCTCATACTGAACATTATACTCTAGTTATGTTCTATTTAATAAGCATTTGTGAAGCATTTCAACATAGTTATTTTATTGCTAGGCCCTAGAGTAAGGGAAAGATGGCTATATTCTTAAATTTTTGAAGTGCTTTGTAACCTTCTCTCTAAAACTTTAAGTTTCTTGAGAGCAGGAGTTAATCCTTACATAACTGCCTACCTCTCTATGCTACACAAGTGATCATGACTAGACACCTATCTCCGCAATCCTGGAACAAACACCCCCCGCCCGCCCCCAGGAACTGCTTAAATTCACAGCCTAGGATTAATGGACTCTTAACCATTTTAAGCTCTGCAAATTTCTATTATCACTCAGAAAAAACACATTTAAATCGTTATTCCAGTTTATACAGGAATTGTTGAATCTGTCTGAAAAGCCTCTAGTGTACTTTTTAAAGGTCACTTCAATCCTTCACTCCCTCCTCCCCCGTCAGTGCCAAAGATCAGGACTTTGTCCGTTCTCCCTTGGAAAGTAGCAAGAGCCCTGGCTGCTGTGGCTCAGTGGATTGGGCACCGGCCTGCAAACCAAAGGATTCCTGGTTCAGTTCCCAGTCAGGGCACATGCCTGGGCTGTGGGCCAGATACCCAGTTGGGGGCATGTGGGAGGCAATCGCACACTGGTGTTTCTCTCCCTCTCTGTCTCCCTCCCTTCCCCTCTCTAAAAATAAATAAATAAAATCTTTAAACAAAAAAAGGTAGCAATAGCTTCCTTTCTTACTGGTCTCTGCCTCCAGTCTCACTACTGGAAATCCATCCTTCATTCTGCAGTCAGATATCCAACCTTTCTCAAGTAATCACATGACTGGCCTGTTGAAGAACATATTATCACGCCCCACTGTCTACAAAATGAAGTCCCAACCTCAGTTATTCAGTTCACTGAAAGGTCGTGGGTTGGGTCAGGGCACATACCGTGGTTGTGTGTTTGATCCCTGGTTGGGGTGCACAGGGAAGGCATCTGTCTGTCTGTCTCTGTCTCTCTCACTCTCAAATCAGTAAATATTTTTAATTAAAAAACGAACAACATCAGAAGCTTCATATTATAAGGGAAAAAGACTTCACTAAAATAGCATGGTCTCGTCACTAAAAAAACAACAACAACAAAAACAGTCTCTGCTTGTTGCTACAATAAATGATCTGAAAGACCAAGTTTTCAAGAAAAAGATCATTAGCTAAGTAAAGAAGCAGGAACGTGTGTAACATTCCCAGGGAAAAAAGCAAGCAAAGAAATCTTTTTATGAGAGGCACTGATGTTAAATTTAGCAGATAGAAATTTCAAATCGGCTATTTTCAGTACGTTTAAATAACTCAAGGAAGCCATGCTTACAAAAATAAAGGAAAGCATGACAATGCTCCATCAAATAGAGAATATCAATAAAATATAGAAATTATGAAATGAACAAACTGAAGATTCTGAATGTAAAAAGTACAGTGAAAAGAAAAAGAGTTTCATTAGAGGGGATCGATGGTAAATTTGAAATAGCAAAAGAATCAATACATTTGAAGATAAATTTATAGAGATTATGTAATCTGAAGAAGAGAAAGGAAAATTATGAAGAAAACTGAATAGAGCCTAAAAAATTGTTAGACACATGAATTAAAAATAGAAGAAACTTAAAGATACCATACTCAAACATGATGATAGTCAAAATGTTGAAAGCCAAAGAAAAAGACAAGACAAAGACAGCTCATCATGTACAAGGGGACCCCCATAAAGATTAGCACTCGATATCTCTTCAGATAATGGGGGCCAGAAACCAGAGAGACAATATATCCAATGTCCTGAAACCTGTCAATGAAGAATATTATATCCAGAAAAATATTATTTCAACACTAAAAGTGAAATAAAGATATTCCCATATAAACAAAAATTGAGAAAATTCATTGGTGGTAGACCTATCTTACAAGAAATACTGAAGAAAGTTTTTCAGGCTGAAAACAAGTGATCCAAGGCAGTAATTGAAATCTACATTAAAAAAAAAAAATAGAACACCAGTAAAAGTACTAATTATGCAAAGAAGATAATTTAATTGCATCTTTCTTCTCCTTTCTTCTCCAATCCAATTTAAAAAGCAATTGTTTGTATGGATAGTTTATTATTGTCTCCCTAACACATATTAATGTAATACTTTACAATAAAAGAAGGTGTGGAGAAAAAAACCATAATAGGGTAATGAAATGAATCAGAAATAGTGTTTTAAAAGGTTAATATAACCAACTCTGTAAAATATACTTGTTTTCATATCTTTGCTCAACATCTTTCAAAGACAGAACATTTTATAAAGTGAGAAGTACAGCAATGTAATCTTGGGTTTGTAACATATAGATGTAATATGAATAATGACAGACAAGAGGAAGAGGGGCCCTGGCCAAGTGGCTCAGTTGGTTGGTGCGTCATCCTGTACACCAAAAGGTTGCGGGTTTGATCCCCAGTCAGGGCACATACCTGGGTTGTGGGTTTGATCCCCAGGTGGGGCAGCCAATCATTGTTTCTCTCATTGATATTTATTTCCCGTGTGGATGTTTCCCTATCTCCCTCTCCCTCTCTCTAAAGTCAATAAATATATCTTTGGGTGAGGATTTTAAAAAATGTTTAAAAAAGAGGAAGAGGAAATAGTACTATATAGAAGCAACATTTCTATATATCACTGGAAATAATTTAGTATAAATCTTAGGTATATTTCTTTCTATTTCTATTGTTATTATATTATAGTTGTCCCAATTTCTACCCCTTCACCCTCCTCTGCCCAGCCTACCCCCCTGGTCCCACTGTCAATCCACACACCGTTTGTTGTTCATGTCCATGCGTCATTCATACATGATATATATTGTAACTGTAGAGCAATCATTAAGAAAATAATTCAAATTACTAAAATCAGAAGTGAAAGAGGGGTCATGACTACTGACATTTCAAAAGTATAGAAGATTATTAGGGAATACTATGAAAAACTGCATGCAACAAATTAAGTAACAGATTAAATGGTCAAATTCTTTAAAAATTTTTCTTTATTGATTGATTTTTGAGAAAGAGAGAGGAAGGGGGAGAGAAGGAAAAAACCCATCGATTTGTTGTTCCACTTATTTATTCTTTCATTAGTTGTCTCTTGTATGTGCCCTGATCAGGTATCAAACCTGCAACCTTGGCATAAGGGGACAACATTCTAACTATCTGAGATACCCAGCCAGGGCATCGATGGTCAAATTCTTAAGACATAGGCTACCGAAACTGACTCAAGAAGAATAGAAGATATGAATAGATATATGACAAGTAAGGAGATTTGATTAATAATTATTCTTCCCACAAGGGAAAAATGAGGCTCAGATAGCTTAACTATTGAATTCTACCAAATACTTAAGGAATTATTGATATCAACTCCTCACAAATTACTTCAAAACTAGATAGAGGGAAAACTCCCCAAATCATTCTGTGAGGCTAGTATTATGCTGATACCAAAACCAGACAAAGACATCACAAAAAACTACAAGCCAAAGTTTTTTTAGATGGAAAAACCTGAACCAAATTTTATCATTCTGATCCATATGAAAAGGATTATTTACAGTGACCAAAGGGGATTCATCCCAGGAATGTAATGTTGATTTAATATTTGAATATTGATTAATATGCCACATTAATAGAATCAAAGACAAATACCATGTGATTATCTCAATTGATGCAGAAACAATGTTTGAAAAAAAACAGAATACCCTTTCATAATAAAAATATGAAATGAACTAGGAATAGAAGGAAACTTCCTCAGACTAATAAAGGACATTTACAAAAATTCCACAGATAATATCATACTTAATGGAAAAGGGAAGAATTATTTCCGCTTGATCAGAAACAAGACAAGGATGCCCACTCTCATGACTTTTATTCAATATTAGACTAGAAGTTTTAGGCAAGACAAATAGGCAAGAAAAAGAAATAAAAGATATTCAGGCTGGAAAGGAAAAAGTAAAACTATTTGCAAATGGAAAAATGTTGTATAGGGAACATTTGAATGAATCCAATAAAAATATTAAAACTATTGCCCTGGCTGGTGTGGCTCAGTAGATTGGACACCGGCCTGTGTGAACTGAAAGGTCGCCAAGTTCAATTCCCGGTCAGCACATATGCCTGGGTTGCAGGCCAGGTCCCCAGTTGGGAGCATGCGAGAGGCAACAGATCGATGCACATCTTTGTCTCTCACATCCATGTTTCTCTTTCTCCCTTCCCTTGTCTCTAAAAATAAATAAAAATGAAATCTTTAAAAAATAAAAAATATATTAAAACTAGTAAATAATTTCAGCATGGATATTGGAGAAAAAAGCAGTGTATAAAAGTCAATTGCATTTATAAGCACTTTCCATGAGGAATCTGAAAATAAAATAAAAACTTGAATTCCATTTTCAAAAGCAAATAAATATAATAAAATACCTAGGCATAAATTTAACAAAATAAGTGCAAAACTTGTACTCCAACAACTACAGATAATTGTTGAAAGATTAAAGAAGATCCAAATAACTCAGAACACATTTCACTCACGTCATGTTTATGGATTATAAGACAATATTGTTAAAACAGTACTACTCCTCAAATGTATTTACACATTCAACACAAGCCCTATAAAAATCCAGTCTGGCTTTATTTGGAAAAATAATTGACAACCTAAACCTAAATTTCACATGAAAATGTAAGTATTCCAGAATACCTAAAATGTTCTTGAAAAAAGAAAAAGAAATTGAAGGATCCACAGATATTGATTACATTGATTTCAAAACTCACTACAAGCTATGGTAATCAAAATAGTGCAGTAATGGCATAAAAATAGACATGTTGATTAATAAAACATAATTGAGGGTTTAGAAATCTTCATATTTATGGTATATTAATTTTTGACAAGGTTGTCAAAAGATGACCTGATGAACAACAATAATCATTTTGACTAATGGGACATTTGGATATTCACATTCAAAAAATTAAATTGGACCCATACCTCACCCCATATGTAAAAATAAGCAAAGATCTAATTGTGAGTGTGAAAAACTATAAAATTCTTAGAACGTAAATTTGGAGGAACTTCCAGGACTTTGGATTAGGCAATGGTTTCTTGGACGTAATGCCAAAAGCATAAACAATGACAACAACAAAATAAATTGAACATTATCAAAATTAGAAATGTCTGTCCTTCACAGAACACTATCAAAAAGTGAACATACATTCAACAGAATGGGATAAAATATTTATGAATTATGTATCTAATAAGGAACTAGTAGTATTCAGAATGTATAAAGAACGTGTATAACATGTTATAACAACTCAATAATAAAAAGTCAAAGAAGTCAATTAAAATAGCCAAAACATTTAAATAGGTACTTCTTTAAAACAGATATGCAAATAATTGATAAACACATGAAAAGATTCTCAACATCATCAGTTAGCAGGGAAATCAAAATCAAAATCACAATGAGATACCACTCCACAATCACTGGGACGGCTATAGATGCATAACAAATGTTGATGAGGTTGTGCAGAAATGTAAACGGTGTAACCTCTTTGGAAAGCACTGGAAGTTCCTTAAAAAAGTTAATCATAGCATTACATGGGCCCAGTAATTTTACACTCAGTATATACCTAAGATAAATTCAAACATGTTTATACAAAAACTTGCACTTGAATGTTCATGGCATCATTATTCACGAGAGCCAAAAGGCAGAAGCAATCCAAATGGTCATAAACTGAATGAATAAACAAAATGTGGTGTATCTGTACAAATGTATGTACTATTATTTGGCAATAAAAGAGAATGAAGACTTTGTACACAGTACAACATGGATCAAACCTTGAAAACATTATACCACAGTAATGAAGCCAATCACAAAGCACTATATATTGTATGTTTCCATTTATATGAAATGACCAGAGTAGACACACCCATAGATACAGAGAGATATTACTGGCTTCCTTGGGCTGGGGCAGGGGTTGTGAGGCAGTTGAGTACTTGAGGAGAAATGGGAGAGACTGCAATTGGGCATGAAGTAGGATAGTCCAAAGCTAGGAAAATTCCTTGGCAAGTGTAATAGAGAAAGTGAGACAGAGAGCTGAACAAACGGGTTGAGCAATTTACAGCCAGATACAAAAGGTCACCTCCCTACAGATAACATCTAGGCCTCAGTTGTGTTTCAGCTTCAGGCCCAGAATAGCAGCAAAACCAGGTGGGTGACACCAGGACCAGCTACAATTACTAAAGACCCCCTGCCCTGTCACTGACCCATCAGTATCGAGAGCATGACCCTGAAAGGGCACACCTGGAGAACTGATGAATATTCTGCTGAAACCCTCCCCTGAGACTTCCCCTAAGATTCCTATCTGCAATAGATAGAAGTCTCAAGACAGGACCCAGTGTTCCAGCTCTCCCTCTGGGGGGCAGCCCAGGCCATTCCCTTTTCCCTCTTCCCTCACTTCCTCCTCCACAGGCACATGTCTCTAAACTCTAAGAGACCCTGGGACTTACAACCAGGGGAGCAGTGGGCATAGGCAGCTCATCCCAGGCTAACTACCTGAACCTGTCTCCAAGGCCTCCTTTTCTCTGACTTCCCAGTGAGCTAAAGCTACCCGGCCTGGACTCTCCAGTTTCTTCTGCTGTTCTAAGCCCTTTCTTGGTTTACTGCCCCCAGATTTAATAACGTACCCTTATAGTCGTTTGGATTCATGTTACGAAATCTTTCCTGGACCCATACACTACAGTTGGCCTTAGGCAGACCTGCTCAGGGCCAGGTTTTCTGTCTGGTAACAGGTACAGAGTTTATTTTTCAGCTCTACTGAGATATAATTACATATAAAATTATGTAAGTCCAAAGTGTACAAAATGTTGACTTAATGCACATATATTGCAAAATGATTACTGCCATAGCATTAGCTAACACCTCCATTGTGTCACATAAGTACCATTTTCTCAGTGCAGTGACAACATTTACCATCTACTCTTCCAGTAATTTTCAGCTACATAATGCAGTATGGTTAACCAAGATCCCCAGAACATATTTGTCTTCCTACTGTAAGTATGTAATGCAAAATTTCTTTTCTTGATAATGAGAATAGTCTAAAACTGATTGTAGTGATAGTTGTTCAGCACTGTGATTATTGTACAACCACTGGAGAGCTTAATATGTGAATTGTGTGATATACAAATTATAAGCTCAACAAAGCTGTTAAAAAAAGAAGTCAGGGAACACTTTCCTGAGGAGTGGAATTAGAACTGAAAATGGGAAATAGGGAGAATTTGGTTAGAAGATGGCAAACCTGGTTGGGCAGATGTGGGGGCAAATTTCAGAGGAGTTTCTATAGAGAAGAGTTTGTCATCAAGGCAACATGTGAACTTCTTACGCAGTGATCTTGACATGGTAAACATGTGATTTAGACTGATCTGCCCTTGGTGGGCCAGAGTCATGGACATCTGGGGACACAGGAAGGGGAGTCAGAGAGGGGAGTTAGGAAGCTCCTGTTTGAGAAAGTGTAAGCATGAATATAGAGGAAGAGTTATTTGTGAAAGAAAGAATTGACAGGATTGGGTGACAGAGGCAGATTAATGTCGGTTGAGGCCCCAGGCGCAGAAGAAAATATTGGGCCCCTTAAAAAAAAGAGACAGGGAAAATAAAAATACATGTTAACCATATTGTATGCAGCGTAGTAATGAAACCAAACTTGGTGTCATTAGAAAAAAGTGTAAAGTTGGGGTTTTGTGGGGCCCTTCAGAAGTTGGGGCCCAGGGCGCACGCCCGGTGTGCCCACCGTTAAATCCACCTTTGTTGGGTGACCAATGAAGCAGCTAGACTCAAGCTGAACAATAAAAGAGATCATTAGAGATGCTTATTTGCCATATTATCTATGTATTATTTACTTGGTGACCAAAACACGTATTACAAAATTGCCTTGAACAAAACACACCCCAAATTACAAATGCACAATTCTGCATGATTAACATAACAGCACACTTAATCCCACTGTCTCACTTCAGAGAAATTATGTGGAGGCTCCAGGGAAATACCTGAGTCAGAAGACGTGGTGTAAAGACATGGCTCCACCACTAATATTTCCATCTCAAACAAATGACTGGTGTCCTTGTTTGTTTTCCCACCTGTAAAAGAAAATTACTGCCCATCAGAAAACCCAAATTCGTGCTGGTGCCCTGGGGTTTGCAAAGGTAAAGGAAGGAAGGGAGAGAGGGAAGACAAAAAACAAAAACAAAAGCAAAAAAGAGAAAGAAAGAAAAATAGTATAGGTGAAAGAACTTCCTTCACCATGACAAACCAAGTTTATACACACGCACATATTTATTACCTTTCATTTCTTACCACAGCCACTCGCTGAATTTTCCTGTAGGTTTCAGCTGCAGCCATGAAATTAGGTGCCAGGAGTGTCCATCAGGGGTGTCTGTCTTAGTGACAGAGGCCACTGCTTTACATCTGTCTTTCGATAGCTGGGGCTGTGTAACTAAGTGAAATAGGAGCTCTTTCTGATGGCCTTCAGGCTGGCTGAGAGCTCCGGCTATAGATATGCTAATTAACCAGGGGAGTTCTGCCTGAGGCTGGAGCGGTCCCTTTGTCAGCGAAGAGGTGGGGAAATATACATTAAGTACTCACTCCACAACCAGACTCAGATCAGTGGGGGTCGGCCAGGAACAAAGGGATTAGGAATATCACACTTTTGGTAGGACCAGTTTTCAGCAGCTGCCCGCAGTCCCCACACCCTCCAGGCTCCTTTACCTTGACAATAAGACACATGAATTCCATCCTCTCTTAAAATAGGTTTGTGAAATGCCATAAGGCACCCTCATCTTCTGGAGCTAGGCTCTCTTGATCAATAAACCTTTCTTTGCTCTAAACTCTGATCTATTGAATATTGGCTTTTCTTTTGAAGCATCAGGGACAGAAATCTTGAAACTGTAACAACCGTGCCTCACAAAACTGGTACAGGGTGGAAAGACACAGACATTTTGACGTGTTTATAAACCCAACTTTGAAAAAGACTGGATTGGGCTGGTGTGGCTCAGTGGATTGAGTGCCAGCCTGAGAATCAAAGGGTCACCTGGTTTGATTCCCAGTCAGGGCACGTGCCTGGGTTACAGGCCAGGTCTCCGGTTAGGGGCGTGCAAGAGGAAGTTAGTGTATCTCTCACACAGCAATCCTCCTCTCCCTCCTTTCCTCTCAAATACAATCTTTTTTTAAAAAAAACTAGATTGTAAAATTGAACAGCAGCTCAAAAGTTGTTGCGTGGGCAACAAGGGAGAAAGGGATACAGGGCCCAGGAGCCAGAACGAAACAGGGCAGGGGCCATCCCCAAAGTCCCGACAGCCCAAGGTTCTAGGGATGGAGGAAGAAGCTAATACAGCTTTTAGGGTACTTTGTATATCTATGGCAGGCTGGTAGCTAGATAACAACTGTGCTACTGCCCGGGTCAAAGGCTGTAAAAGGGCAGATGATACAGATTGAGAATCTTTGCATATCAATGACAAGGAGATAGCTGAGCTTTTCCTAAAGGCAGGCAGTGTGGCCTCCAGAGTAAAAGGGCTGATGAAACAGTGTAAGATACTTTTCGTAACAATGACGTATGGGGCTCCGCGTCAGCATTTAAAATAAGGGGGGGTGCATAAGGAAGCGCCCCATCCACCATAAGAAGAAGCCTGATGGAGCAGCAGGTTGTAGCAGCCATGTGAGGAGAAGCAGCTGTGCAGTTTGTAGTCAGACCCGGCCATGCGGCCCGGGCCAGTAGGAGAGCAGGCCCGCTGCTGCTTGGATCGTGCCCGCTCCCGCTGACTCCGAGGCCACCAAGGACTCTGCCGGACATTATGGAAATGACCCCCTCTTAGGACTCGTGCCTTTCCCGAACTTCACCACGATCCAGTGTAACCCGGCACACGCTTTCCTGGACTGTTACACGGAGGCTGAGGACAACGTACCCCAGATCCTGGAGGACAGAGCTGGCAGACAAAGGAGGGGGAAGTACTGGGCTTGGTTTGGGCGTCTAGCCTTTTGGGGAGCAAGGGCAGTGCTGGGTCTCATGGGAGAACGGGGCCCCAAGCAGGAGTTCCCAGAGCCCACCACAGGTTGGAATATTGTAAATAAAGAGCTGTTTTTCTCAACATTAATGGTCGGGTCATACACCAAGGCGCCACGTGAAGGAGCCCCGCTTTGCTCGGTAGCGAGAACTGTCCCCCTTCCTTCCCGTACCAATTGGCTGCAGTGCAGGGCTGCCCTTTCCCTCTCTCCCTGTGGTATCCTATAAATTGCTTACCAGGAGGAGGCTTTGATCGGTCAGGCCCAGCCATACCGCTCAGCAAGCAGGTGGTCTCTGGCCTTAGCCATAATCGGCTGTCTTGGGGTAACTCTCCGGGAACCCCACATGCAACTGCTGTGGCTCTAGGGCAAAAAGGCTGCTGTGAAAGAATTCCGAGGGGTACACAAAGCTAAGCCCTAGAGGCAGAAGAAGGATCCAGAGAGGAATTGCGAACCCTGCCCACCCCCTGCCAAATGGGGAGCGTTTTACACTGGCTGTGCTGGTTGTTCTGCAGGGCAGGGACTACAGGTTCGTGGTGGTGCACGAAGCCTCTGTAAAGGTGAGGAGGACGGAAAGGCTTACTGGTGGTGCAGTGACTGGACTGAGATCCCTGTCCTAAGGCCACACAGGGTGGGCTGCTTGAAGGCTCTTGCTTCAAGGCTATTGTGCTGTAAAGATATCCAGTTAATTGAGTTCACTGTGCTTATCCAAAAACCTGCTTACTCGGGTATGGAATTAGATGTTTGTTTTGCTCCAAGACACTCCTAATATAAATCATTTCATTCTGCAGATGTGTGCAGCTGCTGAGGCTCAGCCATATGGGTTTTATTTTTGTTTTGTTTTGTTTTGTTTGTTTGTTTTGGCAGATTGGGGATCTTGCATTGTTAGTGGAAGGGGCTGAATCCCTGTGAGGATATGCCAGTGGCTCTCATGGCTGGGATGAAGAGGTGAGGCTGAGATCTAACAAAATGGAGAGACCATTGAAAAATGTCTTCAGAGCTCTTGGTCACCCTTTGGGCCTGGACAGACCATACTGTCTCTTTTAAAGAGGTGATTTGAGGTTACAGAATCTGGGAGGGAGGAGGGAGGGGACACTCCAGCATTGCCTGCAGATAAATTTTGGCTGTAAGAGGGATGCAGGATATTCTCTGCATATCTAGGGAAATTTTGGTGTCCACGGACGAGACTGTCCTCTGGCTCTGTCTGCTCAATTTAATGTGTGTGGCAGGAAGCAGTATTTCTGTATTCACCTCTGGGGGAAACTGAGTGCTGGAAAAAGATACATGTGTTCTAACCCTGACTGGGGTAAATACATGGTAATGCTGCAACATTTCATATTCAATAGAGATTTAAAATATTTCCAAATGGTCCAGGCAAAAGTTGGGGTAAAGGAAAATTATTGTATTTCCTCTCCAAACAGGTAATTTTGAGGTATGCAGGAGATAAGGTGGGGACATTCAGAAAACCTCCCACGGCTTGGTGTGTGGGGTTCTCTTGCACTCTCTAAAGGAAATACAGGGTATTTCTTCACCACTGTGACGTGTTCCCATAGTCCCCAGTGAGAAATATGGAATACAAATGGAAACCCAGTTTCTTGCACTGTCCTAGGAAAAATCAATCTCGACGAAAAATATCCACAGTGCTGTCAGGTATTATTGGTGTGGATGAAAAAGGGGCCACATACGAAACCTGACCAGCTCAGGGGAGGCCTGCAAACTCAAGAGACAAGGAGTAACCACCTAGGAGGGTCTGAACATAAAAATTTCTAACTGAAAGAGAGTCATGGTGTGCAGTCACATCCTAGGCTGGTACTTTTCCTTAACAAAGGTCAATCTTGACTTTAACTGAGCCCATCTGTTGTCTTTTTTTGCAGCTAAGACACATCCTCGGAATATCAATTTACTTCCCCCCAACCCTCACAGCACAACCACCAGGCCACAGCAGAGACCACAAATCCCCTCATTGTTATCATGTCGATTGTTAACTGTTAACAATCCTGCACCCACCTCTATAAAAAAAAGGTTGTCTATTCCTTTTATTTTTTATCCAGTCCCATAGAATCCCCCCTCCTTTGCTTTCTCCCACATCCCTAATCTATCACCAATGAATTTAATGTAACCTCGTTATGTTTTCCCTTTTGATCCTGATGTAGAAAATAAGTGGTAAAACTGCCGTTTTCCATAGCATTTAAAAAATCCATTCAGATTTTGCTTCTCAGCAATTCTTGGCAGTTTGACTCAAATAAACTCATAAAAACTTCTTTACAGGTTTGAACAGTTCTTACATCGATATTGGGGAAAACTAGATGTGCCAATGAAGATTAAGGTGCCACCAATCTACTCAGGGGGAAGTTTGTGCAGGCCAAGGCCAGCCCCCACCTGTGTGTTACCCGGGGCCACCCTGCCTCAGCTATAAAGCAATCTGAGATGGCTGCTACTTGTGCTGGGCTTAGCGATTCCCAGGCAAAGCCAAGCTGTGAATCTAAACTATCTATTGGTAGTGCCAGGCTTGGAGCTCATTGAGGCCAGCTGTTGTTTGTTTGATAGGATTTAGGAAGTTGTGAAGCAGGAGCCAAGACCAGCCATTCATATGGAAAAGCAGCTTCGATGGGCCTGTAAATTGGGTGAGGTGGAGTCTCTGGGGATCTCCAAGGCAGGTCAAACAGTGTTAGCCAGGTTAATGGAGACTCAGATATGGCACCAGCTTGCCGGCTCTTGGGCGGAAGGTTTAGAAAAGAGACAACGGCCTCTGCTCACCTTGATGCCAGATACTTCACTTCCTCCCTGTATCCCACTGGTGCTTTTCAAGCTGCTACCCTGGTGCTGGAGCTCAGAGGGAGTGAGTCTGAGTAGGTGAGTCCGAACTGCTTGGGGCTCTAGCAGCCTCCTCTACCGACTCAATCCCTGCTGGTTTTTGCAGTGAGAAGTTGGGGGACTTATCTTCCTGGCACTGGAACCCTTGGCTGGGGGGCCTGGTGTGTGAGTGGGACTCCTGACTCCCGAGATCTCCCTCCTGAGTTTTTACCCACCACATGTGGGCGAGAGACCAACTGTTCTGTGTCTATGCCCCTCCTACCTGTCTGGATGGATGCGGTTTCTTTAATTCCATAGTTGTCAGGTTTCCATACAACTCACTTTCTGCTGGTTCTGAGTGATGGTGGTTCTATATTTTAGTTGTAATTTTGATGTGATTGTGCAAAGAGGTGAGCATGTCTGCCTGTGCCAGCATCTTGCTCTAAGGTCCTGAGAAGTGGTCTTTTAATAATTGTGTTGGTGGTTTACTGTGGGCAGGTTTCTCATGCATTGTACCTGAATCCTTTCCTGTATTCTGTCTATTCTATTAAGCTCATCCAGATATCGGAGAAAATGAAGGTAACAACAGTTGCTTCCCTGGGGATAGGAATTGATGGGAAAAGGGCTTCTAAATAGGAATGGATTTGATTAAGAGCGGCATTGGAGAAATCAGGGATAATAACAATTTTTCTCTCCTACCCCAAAGTATTCCCTTATTCCTGCTCCCCACTCTCCCGATGAGAGAGGTTTGGAACACTGATCTGTGTGCAATGAAGACTATTCAATAGTGGAAAGAAAATATCACTCACAATCTCCTCTCAGCTAGTGGCAGCTCATTCTCAAGTTAGTTCAAGATTAGCTGAAACAAAACTTTTTATATTCTCCTTCCCAGAATATTTCCTGAATGGGAGTCCCCTGTATAGCACAACTACCATGTGTTAATATCTGGCAAGCAGAGTCAGACACTTGATAACAAGTAACGGAACAGGAAAGGGAGCGACCAAAATTTGCATTTTCTAGTTAGACATAAATATTGATTGAGGACAATAGAATTAACATAACTGCATTAAAATACTTTTACTCTGAAACCAAGAGGCAGGAGCTCATTTAGACTGAGAAGCCAATGATTGATGGCCTAGCTTTCCTGATGGGAAGCTTGGAAAAAAACATAAGATAGAAACAGAAGAGCCCTGGCTGGTGTGGCTCAGTGGGTTGAGCACCAGCCTGCAAACCAAAGGGTTGGTGGTTCCGTTCCCAGTCAGGGCACACGCCTGGGATGCAGGTGAGGTCCCCAGCTGGGGGCGTGTGAGAGGCAACAACACATCTGTGTTTCTCTCCCTCTCTTTCTCCCTCCCTTCTCCTCTCTAAAAATAAATAAATAAAATCTTAAAAAAAAGAAAAGAAACAGAAGAAATGGGCAGACACTCCCCTGAAAAGGGAAAATAAATGGGAGTTGTGAAGGCTTGCTTCCTTGAGCAATATATGTCTCTGACTGCAGGTAAAGGCTGCTCTTAAGCTAACAAGTATGTATATATATATATATATACATTTCTTTTTGTTGTTGTTCCCAAGCTGAAATAGCCTAGGTGAGGATATATATATATATATATATATATATATATATATATATATATATATATATATATATGTAAACAATAGAGGTAATGCAGAAAGAAATGGGGAGAACAAAGCCACAGTGAGGAAGGAAGGTCGAGAAAAGATTTTAATATAGAAGACTTAGAAGAGGAGTGACAGATGAGAGCAATAGCTCTTGGTTAGCGCTTTTTCTGAAATGTTCGAATTGAGCTGGATAGATAACTTTCTGAGACAGCTATTTTATTTTCCAAGTTTTATTTCTGTGTAAGAATAATGCAATCTTGAGGCCTCCAGATTTCTCCAAGGAGAATGTTTTTCATGATACAGTCAGTGAATGCAATGCGCCTCCCTCTCCATGCAGGTCATAGGCTGACTCACAATGCAACTGGTATCTGATACAGGCAGGCATTTTATAATGGGAATTTTACTGTGTTTGAGTTATGCTTTGCCTACTAATCAGGTGACTAAAAGTATTAAAAAGGCTGCTTGTTCATTCCTTTCATTTGCCCGAGAATACAACTTCTGTGGCTGTAAGAATAATATGCTCCAAAGGACATTCATATCCTAATTCTCAGAACCTGTGAATATGTTACCTTATGCGGTAGTAGAGATTTTGCAAATGTGATTAAATTAAGTATCTTGACATGAAGAAATTAATCCAAATTATCCAGGTGGGCTCAATGTAATAATAAAGATCCTTATTTGATAGAAGGAGAGTCAGGAGTGTCAGAGAGGAGAGATATGATACCAGAAGAAAAGGTTAGAGTTAGCTGGACATGTTCTGAGTAACGCAGGCAGCCTCCAAAACTGGGAAAGGCAAGTAACAGAACCTCCCAAAGGAACCACCTCTGCTTCAAACACTTCGGTTTTGGCCCCATAGGACTCATTTTGGACTTCTGAGCTCTTTAATTTGTGTTGTGTAGGCCACTAAGTTTGTGACAATTTATTACGGCATCTGTAAGAAAACTAATAATACAACTAATGCCAAGCCAGATAATCATGGCAAGTATATAAGCTGGGGAGGCAGGACACCTTGGTTCTTATCTTAGGCTCCATCATTAACTTGCTATGTAACCTTGGGCTAATAGAGTATACAGACATTGAATAATAATGTTGTACACCTGAAATTATACAGATATTCATCTAGACTTTTGGTGGCTAGTATGCAAGAGTATACAGTTATTAACTAACGTTAACTCAATAACTTGACAAATAAAAAACAACCAAGTAAGTAAAAGCCTGAAGCTGAAGATCTGGTTGAAGAAAAAGAAGCAGCTGAGAACTTGATCTCTGAGCCCAGAGGGCAGGAGCTGCACCTCCAGGATTTTTCTCTTACTACTAAATAAGAAATTCAAAATTTCTCTAATTAAACCTTGAGGAAGAAAATGGTAACATCATATTTAAAATTGTTGAATATTCTAAGATGAAAAAGCAAAAAGTCCCAAAGAAGCAGGAATAGCTACTATGAATATGAGAAAAATTTAAATACATGAAAGACATAGTAATATACCATATTGTTTGCTTCTCAAATTGACAAAAATTTAATAATATATGTAATATACATTGTTTTTCATAGTTTGGAAAGAGTATTCTCACAGAACTTGTGATAATACTACTTATAAACTTCGAGAAACACACACACATATATTCAATAATTCTACTCCATGTCCTGGCTGGTGTGGCTCAGTGGATTGAGCACTGGCCTGAGAACCAAAGGGTCACCAGTTCAATTCCCAGTCAAGGCACATGCCTGGGTTGCGGGTCAGGTCCCCAGTTGGGGGTGTGCAAGGGGCAACCACATGTTGATGTTTCTCCCCCTCTCTTTCTCCCTTCCTTCTCTCTAAAAATGAATAAATAAAATCTTTTTTAAAAAGTCTACTTTAAATATTATTTCCTTCTTTGTTCTGACTTTGGGCTTTATTCTTCTTTTCCTAGTCATTTAAGGAGTGATTGTTTGAGATTTTTCTTGTTTCTTGAGGTAGGTCTATAATGTTAAACCCTTCCCTCTTAGCACTTCTGCTGCACCCCCCAAATTTTGGCATGTCATATTTTAATTTTCATTTGTGTTTTTGTATCCTTTGTTCTCTTTTATTTCTTCTTTGGCCTAATAGTTGTTCAATAGCATGTTCTTTAATTTCCATATATCCATGTTTTTTCCAGCTTTCTTCTTGAAGTTAATATCAAGTTTCATACCGTTGTCATCAGAAAATAAGCTTGGTATGATTTCAGTCTTCTTAAATTTATTGAGACTAGTTTTGTGTTGCAACATGGTTTACCCTTGACAATGTTCCTTGTATATTTGACAATAATACATATTCTGTCATTTGGGGTAGGAGATTTCTCTATATATTGATTATGTCCATCTTGTCTCCTGTATCATTAAAGGCACATCTTTCCTTATTGACATTCTTTTTGGATAATCAATCCATTGCTATCAATGGGGTATTTAGGTCCCCTGCTATAACTTTGTTTTTTTCAATTTCTTCTTTTAGGTCTCTTATTGCTTTACATACTTTTCTGTTTCCAGGTTGGGTGCATATATCAATATAAGTATTATGAGTTATTGATGTATTGTTCCATTTATCATTATAAAATGTCTATCTTTCTTG